>NW_024080696.1:0-600000 GCF_003009895.1 Hyaena hyaena
TTTCTTTCCTCCACTATCATCTTTAGCAACCAAGTGCATAAAAATGAGATGTTCAGAAAAGGGGTATGGAAAATCAAATAACCATTTTTAAGGACTTCAAAATAATCCCTAATATAATTCAAAGAATGATGGATACATGTTAATTCGGGAATCTTAAAATATGTTTAGAAATTACAAATGAATATTTAACCAATATAGAGGTGGAGAATATGAGGAACAAAAACAATCATATACAAAATGAGGAATGTGGCTCTTCTCTTACTCCTAAAAATCAATACGCCCTATCAAATGCAGGAAAGGAACTAAAATGCTGCATATAATCATGACATACTGCAGTCGTGGAAGAGGGACAAGTGTTACATATGAAGAGATAGTAAGGAAGTATTTCCTCCCTTACTACTTGCTGTTTAGAAGCATTAGTTATAAACATTCTGTTCTGGAATAGTTAATAGAATAGTTAAACCAAAATAGAATAACTTACATAAACTAGTTGTACCAGATATGGCAAAAGAACAGATAATCAATTGTTACATGACACACAGATTATAAAAAAAGCTAACGTTCATAGTCAAAAGGCATGAATAAATAATGAGCAGAAAAATACATCTAAAAGACCTGTGTACAGTTGAATAAATGTTCTCTGATACTTGAAAATTAAGAGAAAACAAATTATTTTTTTAGTCAAATTGGGGGATAGATGAACATTTACTTTCATAGCATGAAGATAGGATATTAATCATCATAATCTTTCTAAAAAGCAAACTGCCATCATCTGTTAGAGGTATTAAAAGTTCCCAGTGTTTACCTCTAGGAGTTAACCTTTAATGATTATAATAATTTTTCTTTTTTATACTTTTCTATACAGTATTTTCTAAATGCTATGGCTTTATACTCAAAAAGTAACAGTGAATATTACATTGAAACCCCACAGCTAATATCGACATCTAGTTTGACTGATACCTCTCAGAAAAACTAAGCAATAGATCTGACACATGAACTCTCCTTTTATTGCCTTTACGTTATATGTTAATAAGAAAATATACCAACACATACAAATTCAGGTTACTATAGACACACATTCATAGTAAAAGCTTACGTATATAGAACTTTCGGGAAATGAATCAACTCTTTCAGACAGGTGAGATTTCTGGCTGAGGAAGAGCAACTCTATACTTTTGAAGTGTCATTATAAAATTACTTCCCCACACACATATTTCTGAGAACAAGGAAGTTCAAAAATAATGTTTGGACAAAACTAATGACAATACTCAAACAATTATAGCTAAGACTATTTATTCATAGAAGACGTGTATTAAAAAATATGTAGTATATGTCTTTTAAGTGACAATAATAGCTACTATTTATTAAAATCTATCATTTGCTAAGAACTTTGTATATACTACATTTATAAAAAATACTAAAAGTGGGTTTTAAAATGACACTTTTTTTTTTTACAAATAGTTTATTGTCAAATTAGTTTCCACATAACACTCAGTGCTCATCCCCAAAGTGCCCTCCTCCATGCCCACCCCCCTCCCCCCCACATCCATCAGTCCTCAGTTTTTGTCAGCATTCAAGAGTCTCTCATGGTTTGACTCTCTCCCTTTCCCCCACCATTTCCCCCCTTCTTCTCCCCCTTGTTCCTCCGTCAAGTTCCTCCTAATCCTCCTATACGTGCAAACATATGATATTTGTCCTTCTCTGCCTGACTTATTTCGCTCAGCATAACACCCTCAAGGTCCATCCAGGTTGCTACACATGGCCAGATTTCATTGTTTCTCTAAAATGACACTTTTATTAAAACAAAAAATAAAAAACAGAAAAAGGAACTGAGTCAAGGCAATTTTTAAGAAAACTGACCTAAGTTATATAATTATTAAATAGAGAAGCCAGGATTTTAGAACAGATCCCTTCATTCTGAAGACATGATCTTTTTTCCAGTTATTTTCTATAGTCCCTAGAGTCTCCAGTGTGGACCGGAGACTTCTTGGTAGTTCCCTGAACCCAATCCCAGAACACTCCAGCCCCCACCCCTCCAACCTTCACTATTCACACTTCAACAGAAGCAGCTCCTTTTTATCTGTCTCATAATGGAGTTCTTGACAACATTCAGATTGAAAACAATAAAAGAAATCAACAAAGAGCAATACATTAGACCAAGCTGCTCCTCTCTGTTCTCCTTCCTCCCTCTCTCCTTCCTTCCTCCATTACCCCACTTTTATTCTTCCCTGCTGCCCCTTTTAACATCTTTTCACTCCCTCCTAAAGTTCCCTAAAGCCGAAACAAATAATTACACATAGGTATAAAAATGAAATCAGTAAACATCTATCATGTAGGAGAAATGGAGAAAAATATTTATTACTGAACTCTACTTGTTTCTAAAACTTGGAATTGAGTTAAATTGTCTATCTCAATAATGGCTTTACAGCAGCTTTCCTGTGAGAAGTTATTTATTTATCTGGTCTAGGAGCATGGGTGGAAAATTGTAGCTTTATTAAATGTCATTGAGGTCAATGCAAGATTTGTGTGCTGATGGAAAATGTGTCCCCAAAGACTTGCCAAAATGACAATTCTGAGTGCAATTAGAGAGGCTTATCTGAGCTGCAACTGGATTTAGGGTTCTAATTCATATATTAAAGTAGATGCACTTAAGTAGTCTGTGACATACAACCCAGGTTCTCAACCCTGGGGGCTGTGCCAGAATGATCTGTGACACCTTTCAAAAAAAAACAAAAACAAATTAGCATGGGTTTCATTCATACTCACTGAATCTCGTTTGAATTCTAGCTCTAAGAATTTCCTTTATATCTTTAATTTTTAAAAACTCTGCAGGTATTAAGATATATAGGATTGAGAGCAATTTAAATATAAGATTATCGAAAGTGGCATACATTCCAACATTATAAGCGCATGTATATGGGTATCCATACACAAATATAGTTAATGTTTACAGTCAAGTTCTGGACTTAGTGTATTAATTCATCTGGCTCCCAGTTAGGAACATTCTACCTTTCACTTTGCTTTTACTTTGTTCTTAATAGCTTAGATTTAATTTTGACCCAAGCTAAAATTTAAATTGACAAGGTCAGTGATAATTATAATGAGACAGATCCTCACTGAGATGTTAATGTATTGAATTGAACTCCTTTAATATTAATGGGAGCTCAATAGGGAGATGACAGTGATAAGTATGTAATAAGAGTTTTCTTCCTAAAATAAAAGCCAGTATTTTTTTTAAATGTGAAACTTTTCTATTTGTTGCGACAAAACAATAACATAATGATTGATTATCATTTCAATCATTATTTTGGAGAATTAACTAAAATGGCAAAACACTGCTTTGTGTGTTTAACAGTTCCTCTATTCCAACACCTTAAAAGTCTTATGCAGGCAAAGCGTATTATAGATACAAACTAAGGATGTGTTGGAAGACTGAATATATATCTTCATGAGCCAGCATAATGGGAGTCTAGGAGGAGAGCAGAAGTTCTATTAATTTAATAATTAAATTTACTCTGGTGTAAAATGAGAGCCTATTTTCTAAAATCTAAAAATTAGGATTCTACTTTTAGTAATTTAATTTACAATGAAGGTTGCAGATAGTTTTTAGATATCCAGTCACTAATTATTCCCAGAATATTTGGATCTAGCCTTTTCATCTTCTATCACATAATATTTCATATATCCCCACTTGATTGATAACATAAATTACATTTGTATAACATTTTATAACTCCAGAAATGGGTTTCTTTTTCTTGCTACATTTAGTACTCATGACAGTTCTGTGAAGTAGGTAGACAGATATCATTAACCATATTTTGTAGGTTAAGAAACTGAGTACACTTAAGATACAAGCCCAAGTCTTCCAACTGCGAAGGGCTAACATCAAAACTGAAACAAAAGTTTTCTGACTCCAAGTCTATAAAATAAAGGGCAAAGATTATAAAAAGATATCAATAAAATGCTATTTTTTATTAACTGGAAAAAGTTTTAAAGGGATATAAATGAACCATAACATAAATTAATTGTGAGATTATCTTTGAATTTTGTTTACCTAAGGTTTATTTTTTAACTTTCAGTTGGCTAGCAAATTGACTGATGATATAAAAGGTTACACAAGTAATCTAATTTAATAATCATATATTTATCAACATGTTCTTATCCTTTTCTTATCGCTAATATCAATATTAATACTATTAAGTACTATTAATATTAAGTGCTCAGCACAGTGTCTGTTATAGAGAAAGCTCTTGAAAGTTTGTAATGTAATTTACTTATAGAAATATTATTGGTTAATTGAGGTATGTGTGACCTATCATTCACTATATCTATGGATGTAAATTGACTACCAATCTCCTAACAGAGGATTTGTCACATTTAGTTGACATGTTAATATAGTGTATGGTAATCGAGTTTAGTATTACATGTCATATACAAATAAGTAGACTGTAACTCTATACTTGACAAAATTTGAACACAAGCAAATTCAGAGAGGTCACTTTGATTCTATGTCAGAATTCATCTTTATCTTTTTAAAGTATTTTCTTTCAAAGGCAGTTATTTATTTTGAGAGAGAGCATAAGCAGGGGAGGGGCAGAGAGAAAGAGGGAGAGAGAGAATCCAAAGCAGGCTCTATGCTCAGTGTGGAGCCTGATGTGGGGCTCCATCTCACAACCATGAGATCATGACCTGAGCTAAAACCAAGAGTGGGACACCTAACCAGCTGAGCCAGCCAGGTGACCCTCTAGAATTCATCTTTAATGGTAACATAAAGGAGACTTCTTCCTCTCTAATCTCACATAGCCTACCCAAGTAACATTCTCCCTACCTTTCCCATGATGTTTGTTGTATCTACTTAGAAATTTCAATGATTTCTTAATAAAGTTTTAATAGTGACTTCCCTTATCCTTTAATAATGTTAGTCCATAGCAAACTGTCTTGCCTGCCACACCCCTATTATAAATAAGTAAGCAGTAAATAAATGAGTGATAGTTTCTAAAATTAAAATTAATGTATTTTATAAAAATTCTACATTTAGGAAATAATGCATGCTGGTGATTAATATTAAATTGGGCTAGGAACTAAGATAATAAATAAGAAAGGCTCATTTCTCGGCTGAAGTCTACATAAGAAGAGAGAAAAAGCTACTGCTACGTAGCAAATAATGCTTAACATTATTTATATAAAGCTCATCCTACTTGAACATAAGCTTTGATATAGTTTTCTAAAAGATGTGGTATTTATTTTCTTGTAACATAAGGCTTTTAATATACTGTTAAAATTCGAATTTATAATCTTGAAAGACATGATTTAGACGTTGTATGTAATGTATTCAATTATAAAGTTAATTATGCCTCTGGGCATAAAATGGGAGACTAAAAATTTCTTATAAGAACATATACCCTGAGGGTAGGAATGACCATAAAACCATTTGTCACAAGAGAACACACAGGTACAAGATCTAACAACACTTCTCAGTATGTGGTTTAAGAAAACAGGGTTAGAGTTGGGATTCTTAGTATGGGCTGGAAGGAAATTACATGATTTCATTCATGTATATGCATTCATACATACTACCATCTTATATGAATAAATCAGATGCTAAATAAAAGGAGAAAAATAAAAGAAAAAATTGAAATTCACTCAATTCTTTAGTTTTTGAAACCAGTTAACATCTTAGTCATTAGGTCCAATGAAGAAAGTATGTTCTGAATTCTGATAATTACAATCACCAAGTATTAAATCATCAGTGGTGAGTCAGGCTATTCCATAATTAATAGTCATTCATTTAAGATAGACTTTCAAATATTTAAAATGTATTAATGTAATAATTATATAATTGTCACTTTTTCAAAGAAACAGACTTATGATTGAAGCTAATGATGAATTTTAGCTACCAAAAATAATTATCTTTTCCATTGAAAAAATTTAAAAAAAATTAATACTATAGGTAAATTGTATGATTATTATTGACTCAGTGAAAGTTTAAAAAAAAATCTCTAAGGAAGCAACTTGTCATGTTAACTGATATTCTATCATTCTCTCCTCTTATATAATTACTGTTAAAAATAAACTGGTATAATTGTTTTCAGTACAAACAAAATTACAGTAAGTCATTTGTGTCGAAGACAAATTAATGTTCATGAAAAATGACTGGTTTCTTTTAGGAGCTTGCTATACCTTTGATTACGCTTAACAAGTGCTAGTTCAGTTGTACATAAGTCTGTTTATTCCAGTTCTTCTTATTATAATTACATTATTTAATTATGTAAAACAATCAAATATGGATACAAAAATAGACTTCTTACTCTGAAAGTTATGTTGAATCATTTCAAAAGACTTTAAAAAGACAGGTCACTACTTTAAAAATGTTGCTAAAATATGTATGGATGATTAATTTTTAAAGAAGATGAATTTGGGGCAGACTGGGATCACTATTAAGCATTTGACCCTTGAAATTGGCTCAGGTCATGAATTCACATTTCATGGGATTGAGCTCCAGGTTGGGCTCTGTCCTGACAGCATGGAACCTGTTTGGGATTCTCTCTCTCCCTTTGTCTCTGCTCCTCCCCTAGGGTCCTGCAAGATAGAAAGAAAGAATGAAAAGAATGAAAGAAAGAAGGAAAGGAACAGAGAGGAAGGAAGGAAGGAAGGAAGGAAGGAAGGAAGGAAGGAAGGAAGGAAGGAAGGAAAGAAGGAAGGAAGAAAGAAAGAGGTGAATTTGTAATCTGGAAAGATTTGCTATTCAGATTAACTTCATAAGTCTCCTTTCACATAAAATAATCAATATTGGAATTTGTTGAGATGGAATTATGAATGAGGTTTATGGAAGAATGACAATCTAGAATTCAAAGCGTCAGATACACTATCAAAGGGCAGGAAAACCCTGATAAACACATTTTCATTTAGCAACTTTTCAGCTTTGATAAAAAGTTATGTTAAGTATCTAGGTCTGTATTCATCCACATTAATCAACATGATTTATATTTAGCAAGTAACTAGTCTCAACCACTGGAAGGAAGGAATTCAACTATAATTACGTTCCTAAAAAAACACCAACTTAAAAATGTGATTATCAGGATGTTGTTAGAAAGAGAGTGATGAAAAGGTAGCCTCCAAACAGTTTCTTTTATGATTATGTTGAGTGTAAAAATAGATAGTTTAGAGTGTAGGGTGCAATGGAATACAGCCCGTGGGGTTAGGATGCTCAGGCACTAGGTACTTGGGCAGCACATGGGAATCTGCAGCTAAAGCCAAGTTGACTAACGCAGTGCACCCAGCTCTTCTCTATCCTTTCAACACATCTGAGAATTTTTGTGGGGTTTGTTTGTTTGTTTGATCTTTGGTATTATGCACATTGACAATCTATTATTTTTCTTTTTTATGAATATAATGTCGGCTTACATATGACACCCAGTGCTCATCCCAACAAGTGCCCTTCTCAGTGCCCATCACCCATTTTCCCCTCTCCTCCATCCCTCATCCACCCTCAGTTTTTTTCTCTGTATTTAAGAGTCTCTTGTGGTTTCCCTCTAACCCCCTGTTTGTAACTATTTTTTTTTTTACCCTTCCCTTCCTCCATGGTCTTCTGTTCAGGTTCTCAAGAAAAACATATGAGTGAAAACATGTATCTGTCCTTATCTGACTAATTTCACTCAGCATAATCTCTTCCAGTTCCTTCCATGTTACTGCAAATGGAATGATTTCATTCTTTTTCATGGCCAAGTAGTATTCCATTGAATATATAAGTCACCTCTTCTTTATCCATTCAACAGTTGATGGACATTTATGCCCTTTCCACAATTTGGCTATTGTTGAAAGCACTGCTATAAACATTGGGGTCCATGTGCCCTATGCATCAGCACTCCTGTATCTCGTGGGTAAATTCCTAGTAATATTATTGCTGGGTCTTAGGGTAGCTCTGTTTTTAATTTTTTGAGGAACCGCCACACTGTTTGCCAGAGCTGCTTCACCAGTTTGCATTCCTACCAACTGTGCAAGAGGGTTGCATTTCTACACATCCTCGCCAGCATCTGTAGTTTCCTGATTTGTTTATTTTAGTCCCTTTGACCAGTATGTGAGGTGGTATCTCAGTGTGGTTTTGATTTGTTTTTCCCTGATGATAAGTGACCTTGAACATCTTTTCATGTGTCTGTTGGCCATCTGGATGTCCTCTTTGGAAAAGTGAATGACAATCTATTATTGACTGTAATGTTACACAATAATGTATAAGGATTTTTCTTGAGAAAAAAATTGTCATTTATAATTGTTACCACTTTCTTTCCTTTTTCTCTTCCATCTTTTCTAAACCTAGTTTCAGAGGTTTAAGTTAGAATACATGTGTATAGCACATAATCCTCATCCGTTCAAATAACGGCTCACTGTTGAGAATGTGTGTGTGCAACATATAGATTCCTTTTTGTTACCACTTGTTTTTTTCTTCTTCTAAAGCAGCCAGCAACTATCTTAACACTCTTATTATATCTCCTGTTGTTTATGTCTGTGCATTAAATGTTTGTTTGAATATATGTTATTGAGATTAGGCTAAATTTCTTGTTTTTAAATTTTTTTAATGCTTTATTTATTTTTGAGAGAGACAGAGTGCAAGTAGGGGACAGACAGAAAGAGAAGAAAACACAGAATCTGAAGCAGGGTCCAGTCTCTGATCTGTCAGCACAGAGCCTGTTGTGGGGCTCGAACCCATGAACTGTGAGATCATTACCTATGCCGAGGTCAGACACTCAACTGACTGAGCAACCCAGGTGCCCCAAGATTAAGCTAAATTTCTATAAAGCAATAGCAACAACAACCAAAACTAGATACCTCAAACCAGTAGAGGTTGATTTTTCTCCCTCATATTGCTGTCCAGGTGGTTGTTCTAGATCTGAATTCTAGGTCTTTAAATATCTATTTAGGGATCTGGGTTTCTTCCACTTTGTTTCTGTGCCATTCTCTTCAGAGATTTTTTTTTTTTAATGTTTATTTATTTTTGAGGGTGGGGTGAGGAGGGGCAGAGAGAGAGAGAACAGATGATCTGAAGCAGACTCCAGTGCTGGCACCTCCATGTGGGGCTTGAACTCACAAACTATGAGATTGTGACCTGAGCCAAAGTCTAATGCTAAACCAACTGAGCCCCCCATGCGCCCCCCTTTTTACTTAAGGAAGATTTAAGAGGATTGCTGCTGATAGAACAGAGGAAGAGAATATGGAGAAGTCAATTCACGGCTCACGGGACCCGGCCCAAAGACGACATTTGTTAAGTCACTCACAATCCTCTGGCAAGAGTGGATTGGCAAGAACTTACAAACCACTGGCATTTTTACCTTATGGTCTGTAATGTTAAAGTTTTATTTGAGAAATTCTTTTCCTTTTATATTTTTCTCTCCAAACTTTGCCTTTAGAATTTGGGTCTTTTAATGCCCTTGAAGTCTTTCCCAACAGCTATTAGTAGGAATTCATGTTTATGTTTTCCCTAAAGTGAGTGGTGTTTTCAAACACCATATACTAAGAAATATTTCTTTTCCCAAATGATCTCTGGAGCAAGCTTTATCATAATATTAAGTTATTTCATATTCATGAGTCTGTTTTGAGCTATTCATTAATTATAATAATGAGTTTGTAATATCTGCTGGGGAGAAGATGAAATATCTTATTCTCAAGATTGAAAGCTACTTATAGATATTTTTCCATATAAATTTTAAAGAAAGTTTATTAATTTTTTCAAAATACCAAAATATCATAGAATATCTGTTGATTATTCTGTATTTTACTATGATTTCTAGTGAGCTATTGCTGATATAAGCAAATACTATTAATTCCTATCAACTTATCATGTATCAGTAAAATTATTGAACTCCTATTTGATTAAATAATTTGTTAACTTCGTTGTTTTTATCTAGGAAATTATATCAGCGGCAAAAAATGAGTTTACTTATTCCCTACTAAATATTGTGTTTGTGCCTATTATTTCTTTCCCTTTTCTTATAGTGTTAGCCAGCCTGTCTGATATTATGTAAATTCTGGTAAGCTTCGGGCATTGTTATATTTTTTCCCATTTATAAAAAGAGTATATCTAATATTTACCTATACAATGTTTTCTGTAGGTTTTGGTGCATAGATTTTATCAAACTCAGAAACTTGCCTTCTATTATATTTCCTAAGTGCTTCTTGCATAAATTAATAAAACTTTTATTGTATATTAAATATGCACATAAATAAATGTGCTTAAAGGATCACCTGTATCAGTAGTCAAAATCATATTATTTTCCTCTTTAAGTGCATTAAAGTGGGATCATCCTTTTATTCTGACAATAAACCAAATCTAATATGATGCACACTTCTTAATTACATATTGGATTTATCAGCCATTATTTTATTCAGGGTTTTGCTTCTATACTGGTGAGTCTATAATTAACTTTTCTTATATTATCATTATAGAGTTTTGAATTCAATATTCTATTCCCTCTATAAAAGAATAAGGTATAGGAAAAGAGACAAGGAAAGAATTAAAGTAAAAAATCAATTCATTTTTTATAAATCAACTCAAAATAGGTCAAAGACTTGAATGTAAGAACTAAGACCACAAGAAAGTTTCTTGACATTGGCCTCAGGAAAGATTTTTTTTTTTGTAGTTTGATTACCAAAAGCAAAGGCAACAAAAGCAAAAATAAACTAGTGGAATTACATCAAACTGGAAAACTGCTACAAGCAAAAGAAACCATAAAAAATGAAAGAGTAACCTATGAAGTGGGAGAAAATATTTACAAAGCACATATTTGATAAGGAATTAAAACCTAAAATATATTTAAAAGACCTAATATAATGGAATAGAAAACACACACACGCACACACACACACAACCACACACAAATATCTCAATTAAAAATGGGAAAAGTGAGAAAAGGGGGAAGCCTGTGTGGCTCAGTTGGTTAAGTGTCTGACTCTTGACTTTAGCTCAGGTTATGATCTCACAGTTTGTGTGTTCGGGCCCCACTTGGGTGCAGAGCCTGCTTAGGATTCTCTCTCTCTCTCTCTCTCTCTCTCTCTGCTCCTCCCCTGCTTTTTCTCAAGAATAAATAATAAACATTAAGAAAAATGAGAAAAGGGCCTGAGTAAACATTTTTTTCTGAAGATGATATTCAAATGGCCAATAGATAAACAATGTTCAACATCCCTTATCATCAAGGAAATGCAATTCTAAACCAAAATGAGGTGTCACTTCACACGTTAGGATGCCTATCATCAAAAAGATTAGAGATAAATGTCACGGATGTAGAAAAAAGGAAAGCCTAGTACATGATTCATGAGAATGAAAACTGTTACAGTCACTATGGAAAACAATTAAAAACTTAAAAATAGAACCACCGTCTTGTTTCTGCGGGTGGACATGGGATGTGCTCTGTGGCTACAGATGGTCTCAGGCAGGCTCTCGGTGGGGGGGGGGGCGGGGGGGAGGAGGCGGAACTGGTGGCTATTCTCAGCAACTGGGCCACACTGAAAACTTTCTTTCCTGCCTGGGGAGGGCTATAAAATGAGCCCCAAGTCCTGCAAGGCTGTTTGGCTGGAAACCCAAATCAGGTAGAACTGCTGACTAAGCCCCTGGACGGTTGGGGCTACCATCCTACCTCTGTTAATGGACAGTTGTGCTGACCGTGACCCCTTCTTTGAAACTGCTGCCTGCAAGAATACAGTGTGCCAAGGTCTAAATGCTGGCTCACTCACTGATACCCAGTCTGGCCCTTAGATTCCTCCCGTGATTCCTGTGAGGCAAGACCCAAGTGGGCCTCCTGGAAGGTGTCCTTCAATGCTGGGGAAGCTGGATATCTACCTGGGGCTCTGGAAACTGTAGTCCTGGAGGGTCCCCTTTGGTGTGGTTCTGTACTGGCCTCAGAATGGAGCCATGCAGTCAAAGTGAAACTGTTCCTCTTATTCTTCTAATGTGGTCCTTCTTGGTCTTTGTGGTAGTGGTGGGATTGGAGGGCTTCAGTCTCACCCTCAGCTTCTGAGATTTTCACAATAACATCTTGCCTATGGATAGTTGCTAGTCTTCTTGTGAGGGGGCTCTGAAGTTGGGAATGTGATATTCTGCCATCTTGGTGACATCACTACTGGTTTCTTTTCTTTCAAAACAGTTTATTGAGGTATAATTCACATGTCATATAATTCATCTATTAAAATTGTAAAACCTGATGGGTTTTACTATAGTTATAGAGTTGTGTAACCATCACCACAATTCATTTTATAAGTTTTATTACCTCAAAAAACAGAAACAAACCCATACCCCTTAACAGTCATGCCCCATCGATTTCCCCTCCCCTTATGCATGCCAGTTCTAGGTCAACACTAATCTATTTTCTCTATAGATAGCCTATTCTGGGCATTTAATATAAATGAAATCATACAATATGTGGTATTTTGTGACTGGCTTTCTTAGTATAGCATGTTTTTAAGGTTTATCCATATTAGGTATCATGCTGCATTCATTTTTGTTACTGAATACTTTTCCATCTTATAGATATACAATTGTATTCATCCATGCGTCATTTGTTGGTCATTTCAGTTGCTTCTACTTTTTGGCTAGTATGAACAATTCTACTATGACCATTCATGCACATGTTTTGTATGGGCACATTTCTATTTCTCTCGACTGAAACTCTAGGAGTCAAATTAGTGTGTTATAAAGTAACTATGGGGGCACCTGGTTGGCTCAGTCGGTGAATGTCTGACTTCTGCTCAGGTCATGATCTCATAGTTTGTGGTTTCGAGCCCCACGTTGGGCTCTGTACTGACAGCTAGCTCAGACCCTCAAGCCTGCTTCGGATTCTGTATCTCCCTCTCTCTCTGACCCTCTCCGGCTCATGCTGCCTCTCTCTCTCTCTCTCAGAAATAAATCAAACATTAAAAAAAAAA
This sequence comes from Hyaena hyaena, assembly GCF_003009895.1. NCBI lineage: Eukaryota > Metazoa > Chordata > Mammalia > Carnivora > Hyaenidae > Hyaena > Hyaena hyaena. The sequence continues at coordinate 12,910 of NW_024080696.1, forward strand.
ATTTAAAGTAACTATGTTTAATCTTTTAAGGAATTGTCAGATTATTTTCCAAAGTGGTTGCACAATTTTATATTCCCACCAAAAGTGTACGATTACTTATTTCTTCATATACTGGCCAATATTATTATCTGACTATATAATTATGACTGTATTAGTAGATGTGAAGTGCTATTGCTTTGTGGTTTGATTTATATTTCCCTGATGGCTAATGATGCTAAACATCTTTCATATGCTTATATCTTTGAAGATACATCTATTCAAATCCTTGCCCAGTTTTAATTAGATAATTTGTTTGAGAATTGGCTACTTATATAAATAAGTAGTTTTGATACTATTAATCATTTTTCCCTCCTTGGGATACATCCTACTCAGTCATGGTGGGTAATACTTACAATATATTTAACTTTCTTTACTAATATTTTACATGAAAATTAAAAATAAAAACTCAGTAGTGAGACTGTATTTTTAAGCTATAAATGTCAAACTTTAATATCAGGGTTTTGCTAGAATCATAAAATGAATTTGATAGCTTCCTATTTTTTCAAGGCATGATATTATTGAGAGTTCTTGCTTGATTAAACTCTACCATAAAACAATCTCTCCACGGATTATTCTTAGAATATTTAAGAAACTGTAGAGAGAGCTGAGGTGAATCTGAGGCTACTAAGAAGGCTATTGGACTTGGAAAAAAATTGAGAAGAAATTGAGTTGCACTTACCTTTTAATTTAGACCATCAGAGCCAGCTGGGCAAGTAGCTCTAGAACATAAGACTTGTGGAAGCAGATGAATGCAATCAAGACCCGACCACGTCCCAATATCCACAAGGGAGCATAATAAGGATGGTAGTATCCTAAGGGGAGTAGTATGAGGAAGGGACAAGATCTCGAAAGGGCTGAGCATTTTTAGCCAAGGGAAATTTTTTTAATCCTTTAAGAGACTTACTAAAAATTGCTCCAACTCATATTGGACATTTAGTTAATTTTTTTCTTCCCTCAACATGGCAGATGGTAGATGTGCTATAAAGTAGATCAGAAATAGACAAAGGAGTTGCATTTATTTGAGTTGTAGAGTGCAGTAAATATGTAGCCCCACTAAGATTATGCTCTCCAAATTTAGAAGAGTGGATTTCTGTGCGATGGTAATTATGACCTTTATTATCCTAATGGATATTTCCCTCATTTGTATTTAAATGCACGGTTTAGCTTTCTGTGGCCAAAACAAAATGAGAAACAATTTGCTTCACATTATAATGTGAATATATATATTTTACAGTAGCACTTTAATGTGAAAACAAGTCATGTAAGTTTCTCCACAAAATGCTGATTCTGCTTCAGGGCCTGAGAACCTGCATTGTAACATGTTTCCAGGTGATGCTTATACTGCTGGTCTATTGACCTCGCTTTGAGTACTGAGGCTTTGTAGCAGGTGATTCTAATTAAATGATACTAACAAATCACCTGAGGAACTATTTTTATTTTACTTTATTTAAAAATATTTTTAATGTTTATTTATTATTGAGACACAGAGAGACACAGGGCATGAGCATGGGAGGAGGAGAGAGAGGGGGAGACACAGAATCTGAAGCAGGATCCAGGCTCTGAGCCATCAGCACAGAGCCTGATGCAGGGCTCTAACCCACAAACTGGGAGATCATGACCTGAGCCGAATTCAGATGCTTAACCAGCTGAGCCACTCATGCACACCAGAACTATTTTTAAAAGGAAACAGCCAATCCCATTTTCTCTCCATTCCCCACTTCTCCAGATAGAGCTGAGGACTTATCAGTGACGTCAGAAATGATTGCCTAGTCATTTGAACAAAATAAAAATAGGGGAAAATGCCCAAATAGTTCTAATATGATGCATCTTCGTTGGGGGTTTAGACTATAAAAACAAATCCTCAAAAATTAGATGTGAGCCTGTAATTAATTAAGTTCAAAATGGCTTTACTAAATTTAGGATGGATAGAGAGTAATTTTGATTTTGATAGAATGACAAATTGGAGATAGGCTCTCCAGAGAATAAAGAAATGCCCCCCCCATCATGAAGCTAAATGCCATATTGCATTAAATATAAGAAATGCATGAGTTTTGCTAATATTCCATGGTTTATGTGATTCTAATTGTAACCACTGTGGGTGCATTAATAAGCTTAGCCTCATATACATTACAATGAAATTCAAAGACAAATTAGATTATTCACTCATAACTTTATTTAGGAAGAAACTTATTCCCATTAGGAACAGCTTCTCATTTTTCTCCATGGAGTAGCAGTGCATTTCCTAGGAGAAATCACTTGGTCAATGCCAGCAGTCTGGTTCAATTTCCTACTATCCAGGGATCCTGAGATTCAAACATCTGTGAAATTTCCAATGGCTTCTTCATGCCAGTGGAAAGTAAAAAATTTCTTGCTTTGATGGTGTTTCCAGATGTTCTTAATGCTGCACATATGGCAAGGGCCATTCTTTCCTAATAAGCTGAGGTTTTCAAAGAATCACACTAGGCAACTGAAATGCAACAGACCCTGAAATCTACCCATAGATTGGCTTTATCTGAAACGCATTTATATTCTTGACAACCAATATAATGGTCCCAAAACCTACATGTAAGGTCTTACACAGTCATAATGACGAAACAATTTGTAAAATAACCTTGGTTTTTGGCAAAGGGAAGCAGCTTAATTACTGAAAAGAAACATTAGTTTGTAAAAATTTCCTTTTGAAATTGTATGTTTTTCTATTGTTACAGACTTTGAGGATTAACTGTTGGGAGATCTTTCTGGGGTGTAGCGGCAGAAATGTGAAACTGCCTTTGGTTTGTTACTCCCCCTTGAATGTGCCCTTATGCACATCCTCAACTCTTCAACTCAGTTAATTGTTTTTAGTTACATTTTTGTAAAAGTAAGTTAAATTGTTTGGATGGAAATCATTGTAACCTTTCTTCAATTATATAAAAAATTATTCCATTAGGAGGCAGATATTAGTTACTTGAGCTGTTGAAATAGTCTCCAAAACTCATTAGACCAGTATTTTTTTTTTTTTTTTCAAATCTGGTCCCCAACCAGCAGACCAACAGTGGAAGTATCACCTGAAACCTTATTAAAAATGCTAATTATCTGGCACCACCACGGAGCTACTGAGTTAGCAACTCAGGTGGGACCTAGCATGCTGTATTTTTTTTCTTAAATGTTTATTTGTTTATTTTGAGAGAGAGAGAGAGAACATAAGAGGGTGAAGGTGCAGAGAGCAAGAGAGGATCCCAAGCCCCAGCAGGCTGTATTAACAAGGCTTTCAGGGGATTCTGAGCAAGGTAAAGTTTGAAACTACTGGATTAGACTCGGTCAGGGTTATAACAGAAATCCGAACAGTTGTGGTGAGGCAGTTGGCTACAACTAAGAAGATCAAGGATAGTTTCACAGTGAATCTGAATTTAAACAACTTAAAAAATATTTTTTTTACAAGTTGAGGATGATTTTGTTGAAGCAAAATATATCAAGATTGAAAAGAACACCAAGTTCTCACAGAAATGCATTGTCTGGGGGATGTCGGGAAAATCTGAGTGGTTAATTAACAGGGCTACTTATGGGAACCAGTGGAGAAAGGAAAGGATGGAGAACGTTCTCTGGCTCACCTTGGGAAAGGCTGTCTATGGGTTTTATCCTCTCAGCAAGGAGGAAACCATCAGAGGTTGCCAAACACAAGAGTGGCATCATCACTTTTGCCTTCTAGAAACAAACTTTTGGCCAAAAGGTGGTGGGCTGAGTTAGGTAGAGTGAGAACAATACTAAGTAATTGGTTACTTTGATATCAAGATGAGAAATGATGAGGTATGAAATTATAATTATGGTACCCAGGGGCTGTATTTTACACTTTTTCACGGTAGCATTCTGATCAAGTAAGGTATTAGAAGATCCTTTCTAGTTAATGTGTAGAAGGTAGCAGAAGGTCATTACTCCATCTTAATTCTCTTTGCATCTGGAGATCATTTCATCTCTGATGATAACACCCACACACCTGTTCACTTGATCTGTTTTGTATATGTTGTATAGATATGCATAAAAATATGGCTTACCTTTCTTCTAACTACAGTAATTTGTATTTTTGATCCTGTGTAAATGGTGGACAAGTGTGGTAAGGACACAGAGAAGAACAAAGTAAAAAAATAAAATGAGCATAAAATGGATCCATAAGAAAAACTATGCAAATCTGAGAAGTATAATAAAATTTGGAAACATGGAGGAAAAGTCATAAAGTAAAATACTAGGATTCCTGGGTAGTTTTTGACTCAATGAGGCATATACAGTATGGTGGTATATAAAAGGCACTGGTTTCCACTTCAAGTTCTGTCATTTTTAACTGTGTGTTGGAGAAGGTCATCAAAAAGATGACCACTAGTTGACTTGTGAGCTGGGCCCGGGCACTCAGAGGATCCTTACTCCCAACCTGTCCTTGGAGTGTGGGTTCCACTTGTCTTTCCTGCTCCCAGGTGCTGCCCCAAGGACACAGCCTTGAGATAATGATGTGGAATTGAGAACATCTGCAGGATATACATGCTGGAAGCCGGTGAAAGCCTCTATATAAACTGAAGTTTGCGAGGAGGGTGTAGGGATCTACTTCTCTTGCTGCTCCTAGAGACAAGCCTCATATATAAGTTCCCTTGCTTATTAAAATGGCCACCTACCAACCTAGAGTGTCCTATCTCTTTCTTCATTTTCTCCCTGCTCTCTGAGTACTGGGGCCAGTTTCAGATTACACCTGGGAAACTCCGGAGTTGCTTGCAAACCAACACTGTTAGACCTTGGTCAAATCACTCTCTTATCTTGGTGAAAATCACAAGTTCAATGTGTGTGGAGGAGTGGATTAGATATTAGCAACTTAGACATCGGTGTGAGGATAAGAGGAGAGTTATCTGACTTATTTTGGCTACTTTAAAATTTTCAAATGTTCTTTAGGGGAGGATAATGGAAAAAACATATGGAGACTAGTGTGTGATCTTCTGTCAAAAAAAATCTAGGGCCGCCTGGGTGCCTCAGTCAGTTGGACATCTGACTTCAGCTCAGGTCATGATCTCACAGCTTAGGTGTTCGAGACTCACACTGGGCTCCCTGCTGACAGTTCAGAGACTGGATCCTACTTGCGATTCTGTGTCTCCCTCTTTCTCTCCGCCCCTCCCCCATTTATGGTCTGTCTCTCTCTCAAAATGAATGAACATTTTTAAAAAGTAGACTAATATATTCGGAGTCAAAAGCTGCGGTGACTTTGGATATGTGACTATACTTCCAGTTTGGTCCTGCTGAAGGCAGGTGACCTTTCCCTCATTTGTGCTCGTATATTTATTTTATCTCAGGTCTTTAAAGCTATATTATAACTATTTCTACTGTACTGTAAATCCAGATGTTTGTCCAATTTACTAACATATCTGCAGTATTCACATAGAGCCTGAAGAAATTTATATTTGATAAATTAATGAATTAATAAATTATTAGCTAAGAAAAACAACCTCTTTGTCAGCCATGGATATGGATATATATATGTTTACCTGAAACAGGCAATTTTCCTCATCTAAAACAATACCATAGTATCTCTTAATTTGCAAGTCATCTCTTGTATTTATCACTATTAGAAGCTGTATGAAAAATTACTATTTATTAAGTTTTCACTATGTCAAACATATTCCATGGCATACACTAAGGTTCTCATTTAACCTGCATCACAATCTTGCAAATATTAACCCTCTCATATTTAAATAAGAAAAATACAGCCCAATTTTCAGTTAACTAGCTCAAGAGTCTATTATTTTAGGCCTACCACATTATCTTGATTTCTCTTTTACCATAACCAAAACTAGAATACATTTCATGATTTCCATGAATTGTTGACTTACCCCCTCTGATTTATAAGTTTGATATAGTGACACACAATGTTCCATTAGTTTCAGGTGTACAACATAGTGATTCAACAAGCTTCTACATTATGCTATATTCACAAGTGTACCTACCATCTGTCCCCATCCAGTGCTAATATAATATCATTAACTATTCCTTATGCTGTGCTTTTATTCCCATGAATTATTCATTCCATAACTGGAAGCTTCTATCTCCCATCTCCTTCACCTATTTGGCCCCACGGCCATCTCCCTCCCTTCTGGCAACCATTAGTTCTCTATACTTAGAGGTGTGATTCTGCTTTTTGTGGTTTATTAATCTGATCTTTTTTAAAAAAGATTCCACTTATGAATGGAATCCTACAGTATTTCTTTCTCAGTCTGACTTATTGAACGTCTCATAATATCCTTAAGGTCTATCCATGTTGTTGCAAGTGGCACAATCTCACCTTTTTTATGGCCAAATAATATTCCTGTACATGCAAGTGTGTGTGTGTGTGTGTGTGTGTGTGTGTGACATTTTCTTTATCTGTTCATCTATCAATGGACACTTAGGTTGCTTCCATATCTTGGCAATCTACAGATTTAATGCAATCCCTATCAAAATACCAAAAGCATTTTTCATAAAACTAAAAGATATCATACTAAAATTTGATGTGTATGAAACCACAAAAGATCCTGAATAGCCAAAGCAATCTTGAGAAAGAAAAACCAAGGTGCAGGTATCAGAATTCCAGATTTCAAGATCTACCACAAAGCTGTAGTGATCTGATTATTTAGTGTTAAAGAGACTGTCCTAAACCCCGGAATTTCGTCTTCTCCTAGGTCACCCTGGCCTTCTTCACTCAGACCCTGCTCATCAATGTATGGCTAGTCACAGTTCTCAAGTTAAGGCAGCAAAGAGCCTGCCTATAGATCTTGAGTTGATAAAATATTCTATATAGCTGTGTTCGGCAGTGAGGACTATTCAGTCTGTCTTTTCATGATTCCTTCCATACAAAAATAGGAACACTTCTATGAGTAAGCTCAGACTTTATTTCTATTCATTTTTTTTAAGCTTTGGGACTAACACACTAATTCACCATATGGAGTCAACCATTTTATTTTTATTTTTATTTTTTTTAATGTTTTATTTATTTCTAGGAGAGAGAGAGAGACAGCGTGAGCAGGGGAGGGTCAGAGAGAGAGGGAGTCACAGACTGAAACAGGCTCCAGGCTCTGAGCTGGCAGTCAGCACAGAGCCCGACGCAGGGNGCCCCTGGAGTCAACCATTTTAGCACTGACTCCACCAACTTGTAGTATGATCATATAAAGTTAATCAAATGTTTTGTTGATTTTTCAAGTGTGTATAAATTTATTGGTGGGGATGACCTCAACCTGTTTAGGGAAATATATGAAAGCTTGGGAATGCTTAGCGTTAGGAGACAAGAATGCGGATGTCTTACATCATTATTTTATGTAACTGTCAAGTTGATTTAAATTGATGACCTTCTGCTATCCACAGACTTAGAATATATTTGTTTTTCTCCCATGAGGGGTAGAAAAAAAAAGAAATTAGTGCTATATATCTATATCTACCATAATAGTGAACTGACTCTCCTTGGTTTGGAAAAAAAAAAAAAAGCTTTTTTTTTTCCTCCAGTGTGCTATCAAATTTTCCTCCAGTCATACTACTGGGACAATTCCAGGGCAGAATGAAGAGATTTAGCTGAAGCACAGAGATTTCTCTCAACTAATATTTGCTGTAAAGAGCTTAATAGTATCGTAATGAAAGTGTGAGCTGAATACTGGTACTATGGAGATGTCTTTTGGAATCTTCGTGGGCTTTATGGTTAAAGGTGAAGTAACGTTGTCAGAATGATTGATTGCTATGTTTCATCATATCTGCTATAGCCATATGATTTGAAAGAGTTCCACGGAGTTAGGAAAATCTATAGACTTTTCTTGCTTCCCTTCATACCACAACGAGCTATTTGGGATTTTCCACTTTCTTTGTAATGTCTTATAGGGTGAACACAAAAGAAAAGTCAAAGATGAGTCATTCTGTTGAGTTAAAAGGAATAGATTTTTGGCTGTGTGTAAACACGACTGCAAGATTGACTATCCTCATTGAATTGACTGATCAATTTGGTACAACAACAAATTTGAGTTTTATCTTCTTTTGGTATATTGATTAAATACACTGGTGGTTTTTGTACACTTGCTTGTATGGGAACAGCTGCAGCGTAGCTAGTTAACGTGGGCTTTGGAGTCAGACAGTCTCGGTTTATATCTTGCCTCCTCCAGAAATAACGGTGTTATTTTCCCTCCGTTTTCTCATATGTAAAACGGAGGTTATAACGGAATGAATTTCTTAGCATTATTATGAAAACTAAATTAGTGAAGATATTTAACAGGCTTGAATAGTAGCTGGCATAAACTAAGCTTATTAACTATTGTTTATCATAATTACACTGAGTGTCTACACATACATGTGAGCTCTGGTATCCAGTATGTATATATATATATATATACATATATATATAACAAATTTACTCCTGAAATTCAGCTTAAAAGCTCACTTATTAAATATAATTTTAATTAACTTATATTTACTTGTTCTTTAAAATCATGTGGAGAAAATAATCAGATGTTTGACAGCCTACATTGTGTCAATTTGCCACAAAAAAACCATTTCAATTAAAAAATGTAATTATTCATTCTGATGGTCTGTTTACACAGTACAAGGCATTTAGTTTGGCCACATTTTTACTTAATTGTTCAAATAATTGGACTTTGGGTAGATAGAGCCTGGAATGGTCAAATTTGATGCTACTGAATGATTTGGTTGTTTAGATTTGTCATGACTCATTAACTATAAGTAGCAACAGAATTATTTCTGGTTTCTTGCCATTCACAGGACCATGTAGTTATGTTGCAGAAAATTTTAACAGCAAGAACATTTTTTTTGTTGTATCTAATTATATTTCATCCATAATAATACAATATAAATTTTTTAATTACTATCTTACATTTTGGAGGCTGCATATATACACACATTATATTTTGTATAGATACATATCTTCAAATTGTGCACATACATATGTATATATTATGTATCAAATATCTATTTCTATACACCTACACGATTACACTCCTTACCAGAAATATTCTTATATGTGATAAATGATAAAGAGTGAAATTTTGTTGCTGTACTAAGCCAGGCTATTACGTCTTTCTCTGTGATGAGTAAAAATATTTTCAGAGATCTAAAAGACAAGTTTCATATTACTTATTTAAATAACATGGCACTGTGATATTCTTGTCATTCAGAATTACATAAATAAAGCAATAATAATGAAGAAATAGAAGTATGAAGCAATAGAAGTATAAAAAACAATGTATAGGGAATTCAATTACCTAAGATAAAAGTTGCCACTAAACGGAATTCAAATATGTACAACTCATATAATTCATATTTATTTAGGGGTTACAGTGAGCCATATCTCTAGAATATGTAGGTGTTTCTCTCTTCTCTGAAGTTTATTTATTTATTTTGAAAGAGAGAGACAGAAACAGAGACAGAGCTCGCAAGCACGAGAGGGGGAGGTGAGAGAGAGGAGAGGGTGGGGTGAGAGAGAATCCCAAGCAGGTTTCACAGTGTCTGCACAGACTGGATGCAAGGCTTGATCCCACCAACCATGAGATCGTGACCTGAACCAAAATCAAGAGTCAGATGCTTAACTGACCGAGCCACCCAGGTTCCCCAATATGTAGTTGTTTCTTCTGTCCCCAAACTATTCCTGATGTTCCGTGGTATAAACTGTAATGCAAACTAGACCAAACCACAAGGAATTTCCTCTATATCAAGAGCTTTAATGAGAAATTAGTTTGAGGAATCAGTTGTGCATTAACTCTCTTCAAAAGAAATTTAAAAGAGGGAGGAAAGTTCCAAGCAATAAAATGTCCAGTGAAATCACCAATTCACAATATGTCTATTCAGTACCTGAAATATTATTATAAGGTGAGTAATAAATGGTAAAGAGTAGGAATGTGCTTGCTATACGACTGCCTTCCTAAGTAGAAACCTAATTTCTTTTTACTGAGAAATCCCTCTGCTCTTTCCAGATTGTGGACGAGGTCTTTGGTGACCATTATGACCCCCAAGAGGATCTGAGGTGAGGAAAGAGTATCATTTAAGTGGAGTTGTTTTCCTTCAAGGCATGAAATAACTGGTAAGAGTCTGTACCTTTTTACCTTTTCAGTTGGAGTTGAATGTGTATGAATCTGAAGTCTCAAAAATATTTATAATAGATGACTTAGGGCCCGATGCTGCAGCCCTCAGGCAGTCCAAACTCCAATTGACTTCAGTGAGAACTTTACCTGTCCGGGGTCCAGCTGCCCTGTGCCTGTAGGGTAAAAGGAAAAACTTAAATGAAGCACTGGTTCAGGGTTTCAAGAACTATAGACAAAACAATCTTAGATGACTAGAGAGAGAAATCTGTGCATGGCTGCCTGTTTGAAGGCTTTAAGTGACAAAAGTAGCTTCATCTACTAAGAAAAGAATAATTTTGATTGATCATCACTTATTTAGGAGCATAAAGTCTGTATATTCTGGCAGCAGAAAATAATGCTGTTACTTCCCAGACTCTTTAATTTTATTTTGATGTCAAAAGCTCTTAATAAGTATTCCTAAAGAGCCTACCAACTTCTTTTTCTGCTGGATTTCTCAATGACCAGGCACAACAAGAGAAATGTAGTAAGTATAAATGAAAGAGCAAAAGATCACTGCATGAGATGTTAAGGGAGGCTTTCCAGTCACAGAAATTCAAGGTCAACTGAGGTGCAGGCACTTCTGAAATTTGCTAGTACTACCACGCCATTGTGCATAGGAGCAAACTAGAATCAGGAGATGGGAAGACTTCTTCCCACTCTACTCCAGCGATCTCTTCCTCTGCTCTATTTCCCAAACTGTTTCCTGCTCTATCTGCCATACTCTCCCCTGCTTTATTTCTCTCTACTTCCCTTCCCCCCAAATTACTTTTATCTGGGGGGGGGGGGATATCCATTTTAGTTAAAGAGCTAACACATTATTTGATTTTTTTTAATCCAGTTGATAACTGTTTAAGTTATAGTATCTCAGATTCATTTCCTTCCTCTATTAAATAGGGTGTTTGAGCTGATGACTTTATTGGTTAAGTTCCAACTATGTTATAATTTCATCTCACTCATTCCTCTTGCCCATTTTCACATTTCCTACATTATCCTCATAGAACTGCTCTAGGCAAGAAGCCCTGGGTAACACTGTGTTTGCTGAGTTCCTTACTTTTTTCTTCAATATCTCCCTCCCTTATTTCAGATACCCTTGCCTTAACCCCAGCCTGTCAAGTACAATGAGATACACTGTGACATCCCATGCTTCAAACATTTTGATACAGAAGCACTCAAACATTCAACTGTTACCTAGAGTAAGAAATACTGGGCGTCTGGGTTGGCTTGGTCAGTTGAGTGTCTGATTTTGTCTCCGGTCACGATCTCACGGTTTGTGGATTCAAGCCCTGTGTCAGGTTCTGTGCTGACAACGAGTTCAGAGGCTGGAGACTTTCAGATTCTGTGTCTCCCTCTCTCTCTAACCCTCCCCTGCTCACACTGTCTCTCTCTGTCTCTCAGAAATAAATAAAAACATTTAAAAAATTAAAAAAATACATATTTACCTTGCATTTCAACATGCACACTCACATACCTGAAAGAACATTTTTGGGGTGTCTGGGTGGCTCGGTCGGTTAAGCATCCAACTTCAACTCAGGTCATGATCCTGTGAATGTGAGTTCACGTCCTGTATTGGACGCTATGCTGACAGCTCAGAGGCTGGACCCTGGTTTGGATCCTGTGTCTCCCTCTCTCTCTGCCCCTCTCCTGCTCTCTCTCTCTCTTTCTCTCTCTCTCTCTCAAAAATAAACAAACATTAAAAACAGAGAGCATTTTTATGAATGAATACTTCCCCTTCTTATGTAATTAAATCTATTTTGTATTAACTAGAATTTCATTGCATTCAAAAATGGGGGAATCTCCATAAACTGAGTTTACAACCCTCTCATTGAGTTGCATCCTCCAGTTACTGAAACAGTAAACTAGGTGTTACTTTTGCAACTGTTAACATAGATAATCATCTTGATAATGTTTGCACTTTAGAAAAGATAAAAGGAGATCTGGTACTTCCTATGAAGTGATCATCTTAACTGTGAGTTTAATTGTCATGAGGCAATAGTGGAAGAGAGATTTGAGAGCAAGTGTTTTTCATTGTTGACCTTCTCCCAGGTACACCCAGATGTTGACAAATTCTTGATGATCATCAATGAGATCTCTTCCTGTGCTGTCTCAGAATTTCAGAGATTTTTATCATATTTCAATGGGAATACAGGAATGTAGATGCTGAATAAAGTTATGCCTTACTGAGTCATAGGTTTCTCCTAGAGGCCACTACTGACATGACAGTCTTGGTAATTGGGAACACTGATTTTTGTTTCTCGGACATGGCCTGGTCCTCCCTGCTCTGACAGCTTTTGTCCTAATACCACCTTGAATCAAGGTGTGGCATTCTTTTCTTCCCGAGATTTCTGTCTGCCCTGAGAATTTGAGTGTTTGGATAAGTTATAGCATGAATCAAGGAGAAACTTCTGAGGGAATTAATAAATCTTTTTGTGTTCTACATTTGTTAGAAGGTAGACATCTGAGGGTGTGTATTAAGCACCAGTGATGTACCTGGAGCCATTGCAGGAGCTCAGTGCTGAAGGAGTGAATAATGGGCAATGCATGTTTGTAGCGGGAAGAAGTTTAGGAGGAAAGAGTCTCGGAAGATGCATATAAGTCACAGTGTTGTCACCAGCCTAATTTGAATGATGGTGCTTCGGTCCACAACAACCAAAGAGGGCTGTTTCATCTCTTCACACTTGTGTTTTACTCTCAAGTGTAGTAATGCTTCTGACAGAAAGGGAATGAAGCAGAGACGGAAGCAAACCATAATAATTTTGTTTTATGCTGAAAATTATAAAGCAGTCTTTAAAGTTATTTTGCTATCAAAGTAATTAATTTAAAATAGCAAGTGGAAATTCTACAGTTACTCAGGACCCATTATTCAGAATTCATTGTCCAACAAAGCATTTAAAAGACTGTTTTTGGCAGTACAAAATGAGGGAAATAAAGCTTAAGAGAGAACAAATACTGATAGGAGGTGGAGGTAATGTTTCCTAGTGGGAAAATACATTATCATAAGAAGGAACACTTAACCATAAAACATTCCAGAAGGGAGCGATTGGAATTATGTCCCCTCCATTGTGTTTACATAATGTGAAAACAGCCAGTCAAATCAGTTCTGATTTTTAATTGCACATAATAAAACAACCAGACAACCATCGATGGCATCAGTCACTTTTCAACTTATTTTGCATTAGGAGGAGAAAACTTGAGTCTATCTTTTGGTCAGTTCTTTATGCAATTTCCATTTAAAATGTCAAAGGTTGGTTTCGTTTATAGATTTTTACATAGGATACATATCCATTTTCTGTTAGAAGCTGTTTATTTTCTTGATTACTTGGGACTTTAATTGTATGCGGGGTTGTCCTCCTGGAAAGGCAAATTGATGCAACTGCCCACAGACTCTGAGGATCTATGGGGGGAGGAACAAGGGCAGCCAGCAGCTGGTGGCTAAAATATAATTAGTGTCAATATGTAAAATACAATTAGCATCAGCATTCAGCCTGCTCGCTAGGCCTACCTCAGCCGTCTTCGGTCTTCCGGGATACCTCTACCCTCAAATCGTCTACTGCTGACCAACCGCTCTTCTGTGGTCACTAACAATTGGTTAAACTATGCACCGTGACATTTCCAAACTTAATCTCTATAAAAAATGTTAGGCTTATGGAACGGATGACTTAATATGTTCTAGATCCAGTGCCTCCCAAGACAAGGTCTACTTGAACTTGGCTATAAAAGCTTCTCTCGTTAAGACTTAGCTTCATTTGTCATTATAAATCCCTGTAGTTTAAAACTACAAGAACTTTTACTACTGTATTGTCCTGTTATCAACATCAGACAGCTGAAATCTGGCAATATTTATATTTAAGAGAATAATAGAATAGTATTTGATAAAGTGATTGCACTAAAAAGTTAGCTTTTGAGATATTAAATGAAAAGTAAGAAGCCTGTCTGACATCATTAAGATGAAGAAAAGCCACTAATAAAGTTTTTCCCTTCAAGAAAAGTTAAAGGCATTTATCAACTCTGGGTGAATTGGCTTTAAACATTTATTTGTGAGCCATTTATTTGAAGCTTAGAGTGTGTATTCATAGACACTTTGGGTTTAACAAGTATTTAATTTTACAAGGGAGCCAAGAAAAATCTGAAATCTCTAACATACTTGGGGAAACAGGACTTCTTCTGAAGTTCAAGATCTTGCAACTTCTTGTTGTAAAACTCTCAAAAATCTCCTAGTTTGTATCAAATTTCTTTTTTTAATGTTTATTTTTGAGAGTGAGAAACTAAGTGTGACTGGGAGAGGGGCAGAGAGAGAGGGAGACACAGAATCCAAAGCAGGATCAGGGCTCTGAGCTGTCAGTCCAGAGCCGGACATGGGAATGGAAATCATGAACTGTGAGATCATGACCGGAGCCAAAGTCAGACTCTTAACTGACTGAGCCACTCAGGTACCCCCATAAGAAATTTCTTTTTCCCTCCCTCTTTCCTAGTTTTTTTATTTTTGTTTTGCATAGCATTTCAAATTCAATATTTTTTCTCATTGATTTCTATTGTAATTTCCCAGATTATTTCTTTTCATTTTTATTGATCCTCCATTAAATACTACTTCCATAGCCATTAGCTTAAAATTTATATTAGTAACTCATCAAATAATTTATTGAAAAAAAACTTACTATACTGAAGGATTTATCATTTGGGAGGTGAGTGCCTTATTTTAGAAGAGATAAAAGCCTTATGAAATGAAAAGATAAGCCATCGATTTATCTATTCATCTCCAACACTCCAACACTTGATATTTAAACATTAGCACCCAGTAGGTTTTGAGAAGTACATATATAAACAATGCCCAGGATGAAGTCCATCACACAGATACATTAGGTTTGTCTTTGACGGGTACTTGGACCTCACTGATTAATTTTACCCAAAGTCAGTGCTAATCCTGCATTCTCTGCCAGGTGCTATGCTGTGGAGGGTTAGTTCCCAAAGAGGCGACTTCAAGCTAAATAGAATATTTGTTAAGTTGTGCAGTCACAAGATGGGTCTGTGCAGGTCTTAACTACTTGTGAGATGTGTTATGTGTGTGTTGGGGAAGGGGCTGGTGTTAAGTCAACAGCCAATTAGAACTGGAGAAACCAGGTGTCTTATTACAGATGAAACTGAATTTTGTCAAATCTCACCAAGCATGTTTAGAATCTTCTGCTGGCCCCTTAAAGAAATCTACGGGCTGGGGCACCTGGGTGGCTCAATCGGTTAAGCGTGTCTGACTCTTGGTTTCAGCTCAGGTCATGATCTCATGGCTTGCGAGTTTGAGTCCTGAGTCAGGCTCTGTGCTGATAGTGCAGAGCCTGTTTGGGATTCTCTCTCTCCCTCTCTTGCTGCCCCTCCCTCTTTTGCTCTCTCTGTCTCTCTCTCTCTCAAAAATAAATAAATTTAGGGGCAAAAGTCTAATTGAATAGAACATTTTGTATCAGCCAGCATGGAGAGCTTCTAAGAGAATACAAGCAAATGGTAGACAAGGAATTCCAAATGAGTCCCACATACAAACAGGGCAGAGAGACAAAGATATTTTGAACTCAGAACAGACATAATAGCAAAGATACTGATTCTTGAAACTGAGTTATAAAGTCATAAATACCTACCTATGGAAAGGGGTTTATAGTTAAATAAGCATAGATTATTTAACTGTGTTCCCCAGTCATTTTGAATAAGAGGAACCCTTCTAAATCTGACTTCAATAAAATTGGGCAGTCTCTATATGATGGAACAGTAGTTGTATTCTTTGTAATTTGTTGGTTTAGAAATCACAAAATGATAGAAGATGACTGTGCATTTTTTAAATGCCTCCTCTTTTATTAAACATAATAGCATGTATATACATATGAAAAGGTTGAGCTATGCATTTATTTAACTACATTTTATATATATAGGAGTAATTCTTGACCCACAAATCAAGAATGCCTTAAGAATTTCAAAGTCTCACAAAAGTTGAAACCTGGAAAACAAAATTCAGGGGAAAAAAACTTTAATTGATTATATAAATACATATAGGACAGCTATTAGAAAAACCTGTTATTATCCATGGTGTTTCCCTTCTTCTCACCTAATTGTCTGATTCTTTGTGAAAAAAGCGCAAAATATTTTAGATATTTTAATGTGACATATATAAAATGGACTAGATCCAATCTCTCACAGTGAGTTTTGGCAGCCTATTTATAGTCAAGCCTGCTTACTCCAATTATCCTGGGGCCGAGAACAAAAACCATTTCTGGTCGCAAACAAGACTTATTTAACCAGTGCTATACAAGCTTGAAACAAAATTATAATTTATGTATCCAACTTATATCCTATACATGACTTTTTTCTGAGATCTCCAACATGAAATAGACCCGGGAAAATAGGAGAGGTTGGTTTCTTCAAAGTATACATTTATTCTACTTAAATCTGTTATTTTCTTCAAATGGCTTTTTAAAAAGGTTCTCAAGCCTTTAATGGAAATCATCAAAATAATTAAAGTAAGCACATACAAAGATTAAAGCCAGAGCCGGCAGAGAAACCGGAGAAACATTTCAGCAAAAACAATAGAGAAAAAAGTCAAAGACCTAAGATCTGCTTGCAGAGCGCTTCCCAAAGGTTACATATCCGCTCCAGGCAAATAGCAACAGAGAATCACCTTTAAATCTTGTAGAAGATTAGGACCAATAACAAATTAAGCAATAAAAACATGAGGAACACTCCCAGCCCTGCATACTTCTCTAAATCAAACAATAACAACAAAAACATGTTTGCATTAGTGTTTCTGTTGAATCAAACAGCTTCCTCACTCTCCGGAGAGCTCTGCCTTGTATGTTTCGGCTTTATAGTTAGCTGACCTTTATCTGTTATTCTCTGATATATTTAACATCTAAATGCATATTTACAGACTTATTTGTTGAAACGATGCGGACACATTTTTAAACTATATTCCATGATTCTATTTTTAGAATATTTTTTTAACGATGTCAGCAATTCTTGATTATTGGTTGTTTTTTAGAGCTTGCAGAAATCTGACAAGAACGTGGCCTATTATTCTTTTTTGCCTGGGGCTGTCTCACAATTGTGATAATTTTTAGGTTTCTTTATCCTTTCAATGCATTTTATTTAGCTCCTATTGGAAGAGTAATATACAATTGCTGCCTTTAAAAAATTTACATCTTACTGGGGTGATAAAATAGGCATAATAAATGATAGACTGAAATATTAATAAGTGCCAACAGAAGCATTAAGTTAGGTGGGGTTTCCTGTAAAGATGGCAATTAAAAGAGAGAAAACAACAAAATGTGTAGTGGCTCATCTAAAATTTGCACACAAACAAGTTTTACTACTCTATATGTCTGGTACTTGAGCCCATTTTCTTTTATCTCTGGAATTTAGGGTTTTTGTCCACAAAATGAGGAAAACTCGTATTCTATAGAAATATCTTAAGTTCTATATTAATTGAATTTATTTAAAGATCAAGTATTTGGTAGGTAGAAAATGATATATCATTATAGGAAATTCCTTAGAGAAAAATCTGGAATAGAAAGATGAGGCAACACGAAAATTGTTGAATGAAGGCTTATGTATATGGATGGCATTCAGTTGGCAAATCAGAACTCTTGAATCTTTTAAGCTGGCTTCATTGCATAAGTAACCACAGAGAAAACACTAACAGGGCTAGAGATCCAATTTGCACTCCAGCTACGTTTCCTGTCATATAAAAACTGACTATGCCACCAGGCCTCTTTTTTCCATATTCTACATACTTAACAAATTAAATTTTTGGTAGTAATATTATATACTATATATATGCACACACAATGTATACATATTTAAATATATGTATACACATATGAATAATGTACTGTATATATATGAGTTGACGTGAAGAAAACACATTTAAATATGTATTTGGGCATAGGTGATTTACTTTTGATACCTAGATCAGTGCCTACCACCATACCAATACTTAATAATAAAATTTGGTGCAGGAAAAAATGCACTAATTTAAAAGCATTTTTAAATATTCTCTAGTTCCAAGTCATTTTTCAGTCACAAAAAATAATTTTTACACAGTATCTTGCTGTCTATGTGAAAATTCTATGCATGCTTATTTTATTTGTGGGCTAAATTCCTTTAATATTCTTTATGCAATTGAAGCATAGGAGGAAAAGGCTTAGATATTTCTTTATACTTTTATCATTGCACATTATGAAAAAAATCACTATACAGTATATTGTAATAACAATGACTATATAAAAATGTTTTGGGGGCGCCTGGGTGGCTCAGTCAGTTAAGTATCTGACTTCGGCTTAGGTCATGATCTCACAGTTTATGGCTTCAGGCACCTCATTGGGCTCTGTGCTGACACTTCAGACCTTGGAGCCAGCTTAGGTTTCTGTCTGTCTCTCTCTCTGCCCCTCCCCTACTCATGCTCTGTCTCTCTCCATCTCTCAAAAATGAATAAACGTTAAAATTTTTTTAAATAAATAAAAAGTGTTTTGACAGCTGAGAATAGGGAAAGACAAAGTGGAAGCTAATTTAGTGGCTTCTAAGTAAGAGGCATCTTACATACACATATCCACATATGTTTACTAATATTCCTATATTTTAGTTATTAATAATTGTATTTCACAGAACAGAAAACTCAAGCTCAGAACAGCCTAACATAAAAAGTGAAAACAGTAGATATGTCATTCTATCCAGATCTGAGGTTTTGATTAGCCGTGTTGCCTCTTAAAATTGTGCCCAATCTTAATATCATATGGGTGCATCAGCCAATGTACAGAAATTATTTATCTAAGAAAATTAAGAAAATGATTTCACAAATGTGACAGTCATAACTGAAGCAAACATTTGACCAGCGGAGCCAGGTGAAAGCCTGAAATATACAAGTACTGAAACATAACTCAAGTAATGGAGTTGGAGCCAAAATGATCCTACAACATATTGTGACAATCTTTCAAAATGAGCATCTGTTACCTTTCAGGGGTTTATCTATGACTTTGCTTTGTTAGTCTCAAATAGACATATGTATATTTATTGATATACACAAGCTATATTTCCTAAGAAATTAAATCCATAAATGATAATTATTTCAGAAAGGTTTTCACCCATACTGTGAATATAAAGAGCCTTGTTATAAAATATCCTATGATGCTAGGGAAAAAAACAAACAGATATTGCTTTTCACTTTATCTTACGGAATGTTTGAGAGTCATTTGTTTCATGGATGAATTGAAACAATATCATGCTGCAGTTTCTTACAAACAAACTTAATATGTACTTTGGGAAATAAAAACCAACAAAATATTTTTCTGCTGACACTTAATTCCACCAAAGTTAAACCAGAGAAGAATAGAGTAGTCCAATGACATCGCAATGCAAGGAAACTGTTAACACTGTGTTTTTGTTTTTTTTTTCCAAGATAGCATTGGTGATGACACCATAGTTCAGAGACCACGTCCAAGTGCCTAACATAGAAACAGGTACATCTTATGTGATCAGAAACAGTCAAACTACTTCACATTTGGGCTGTACATCAGTAACAGAAAGAGTCTATTTGGGAAGATATTTTAATCCTATTACCTTAAGTCAAATGAATCCATGGTGGTCAGGTACTGAAGTTGAGTCAGAATCTAGTATCTTGTGTGAACAGAAAGCCAGGACTACAACAATGAAAATCTGAGACAGGTGTCTGTGTACATGAAGAAGGCAACATGAGCAGAAATATTGAACAAATGTTACCTATAAAAGCCAATACAGATAGAGTAAAACGTTTTGTAGCAATCTGTATTAATGACTAGTCACAAAATCACCAAGGCAATGCTGTGATCTCTAAGCTACAGGTCAGAGGCTGAAAATTCTAGAACATTAAAGGTTGCAAAAGGATTGAAATTATTTTTTAGCTCATTTACTTATTTTGAGAGAGAGAGAGAGAGAGAGCATACACTTGTGTGTATGAGTGAGAGAGAGGCAGAGAGAGAGAGAGAGAGAGAGAGAATCCAGAGAGAGAGAGAGAGAGAGAGAGAGAGAGAAGCCCAAGCAGGTTCTGTCCTGTCAGCTCAGATCCTGAAGCAGGGCTCCATCTTCATGACCTGAGCTGAAACCAAGAGTCAGATGTTTAACCAACTGAGCCACCCAGGCACCCCTGAAATTATTAATGTTATTCCTAAAGCTAATTAAACACAGAAACATCAATACTGCATTTGAATTAGCAGAAATAAATACTAAGACATTGTATAGTATTGAAAAATAAATCTCATCTCATACTAGGTAATTCTACAATAGTTTATAACTATAACAATAGCAGCAATAAACAAATAGATATGGGCAAGGGCATATAGCCATATATGGCAATTTTATCCTTGGTACAACATTGCATTCAAAATAAATGGAGTCATTGAGGTGCCTGGATGGCTCAGTTGGTTAAGCATCCCACTTAGACTCAGGTCATGATCTTACAGTTCGTGGGTTTGAGCCCCGCATTGGACTCTGTGCTGACAGCTCAGAGCCTGGAGACTGTTTCGGATTCTGTGTCTCCCTCTTTCTCTGCCCTTCCCACACTCATGCTCTGTCTCAAAAATAAATAAAAAAACAAACAAAAATGAATAAAAATAAATAATAAAAATTAAATGAAGTCAGACCAGCCTTGGAATTCTTTGACAGTAATTGCTTCCGGAGAAACAATAGAACAAACTTGCATATAATCACCAACTATTATACCCAGTCATTTCTCATTCATATCCAAACTCCAGAGTAAGAGCTTCTCAGGTTTGTGATCTCAGAAAGCTAATTAGCTCAGAATTTTTTTTTGCAAGGTTTATATACCTGAAAGGTGCCCTTTTAAAAAAGAAATAAACAATCCATTTGGCTTTACTGATTATTATGAAGTCTTTTTAGGTACTTAGATAAGTAAATAAAATCACCAGCTACTAATGGAAATAAATGGCTGCTTATCAGCTTAGTTAATGGACATAAGTATTGATATCAAAAAGGCCACACAAATTTTCATTATAAAAAAGAAAATCAGGGGTGAGCCTGGGTGGCTCAGTCGGTTAAATGTCCAACTTTGGCTCAGGTCATGATCTTGCGGTTCATGGGTTTGAGCCCTGCGTCGGGCTCTATAATGACAGATCAGAGCCTGGAGCCTTCTTTGGAGTTTGTGTCTCCCTCTCTCTCTGACCTTCCCCTGCTCATGCCGTATCTCTCTCTCTCTCAGAAATAAATTTTTTAAAATAAGAGAAAATCAGGGAATTTCAAAAGATTTCAAACTCACAGATCATGTTAATGAAGAAAGTGTTAAGGATGGATGGAGGTGGTCGAAAAACAAAATTCCTGGTATTACAAGACCTCAAAAATGGTTTTTATCATGTAAAAAATGATACATGTAGAACCTTGAATGTGGAGCATGGCAGACTGTAGATTGCAAAAATGGACAGAATCTCCCAGTGATAGGTGGAGATTGTGGATGCTTGACTGATGTAATGTGGCAGAAATGATGCCCTGGGACTTTTGAACTCAGGCCTCAAAACCCTGCAGCTTCGACTTTCATTGGGAACCCTGATGCCACACGAGAAAGGCCAGGATACCATGTGTCTCTTACAGGTCAGGAAAATGTGCTGAGATGAAAAGTGTGTTCTGGAGTTTCTACCGTTTCCCACCAAAAAACTACTCAGATATTAAAAGGCATAGGGGTCACAAAGCCTTCTTCACAACTGGCTGAAGAAGGATGAAATTAACAAAGGAAGTCAACTCAGTACGTGCCATGCTAACCAACATTTATTAACCACTAGCATTAGCCACCAGCAAAGTTCTTATTAGCCAATGGAATTCATGTCCTCTACTTCAGGAGCAGCAAGGTACTTGTGTCTAACTAGTCTGAAGAGATATTCAACCACTAGGCATTTTAAAACAAATCCATAAGGAAATAAAGGACAAAACATATATCCAAAATAATAGAACTCTAAGCAAAAGTCTCAGAAAAAAATTAAGCAGTATAATTTAAAAATGCATAAAATGTGATCATTAAGATATTTGAAAGATGCCACTCTCTTGATGATGCAGCTTTAGGTATTCTGAGACTAATTATCATAAATGTGTCAAAATGATAGACTGAGAGTATAGGTAATACCATCAAATACTATTTGCATGCGTTACTGGATTCCTGTATTGCAGAAGATAAACTATATGAGTCTGCACTTTTATAACAAGTCTTATTACAAAATGGTATAAGTTTTAAAAATAGGAAACAAAGGAAAAGAAAATACTACATACTTCTTTTCATCACACCATCCATGGGTAATAACTGATAAAATATCAACATCAATAAAGTATAGAAGTTATGTTCCATGTGAATATATATATATATATACATGTATTTTTTAACTTTCTGTTTTATTTAACAAAATGTTTTATTTAGCCCAGACTATGCTCAGTACTTAAAGTCTAAATATGGTGCACATAGTTTCCATGCAAAAACACTCTCATCTGGGAGAGTTGATGGGAGTATTTCCCTTTAAAAATGGATATTTGGCAAAATAGTCAAATTTTAAATGTATATAATATTTGATCCAGAAATTCTGGGAATTTCTTTTAAAAATTATGAAAAATATATGCAAAAGTGAGCTATTAGGATCCCATTATTTAACAACAAATTTTCTGAAGCATGTATATCTAACCAGAAGTCACTGGTAGGTACTCTTAAGTCCTATCAAATATTATGCAATCATTAAAATATGTTGTAAAAAATGATATTCCCTGTTGTGATATATTAGATGAAAAAGTTAAAAAATACAGGATTTCTGACATTATGGTCTCATTTTTGAAGGACTTTTTTTCATTTAAAATACTCTTATTATGTGCTAAGTATTGTCCTAGGCACTTTACAAGTATTAACTCACTCCATCTTAAGTCTCCCTAACAGTCACATTAAGTAGGTACTTTTGTTTTACCCACTGTACTGACAGATATACTGAAGGATGGACAGGCTGAATAATTTTCCTGAGGCCATACAACCACTAAAGACCAGGCATTCAAACCCAGCCACTTGAACCCAAATTTGCTACCGTTAACACATCAGTGCTATGCTGCTGCATATTCATCCGGGGGCAGGGGTATATGCACGCGCATATCCACAGAGATGTAGAGTCTTTGTGTAAGCACACACGTAATAAACTACATACAAACATTTAACCATTTTTAACTATGCTTTTAACTTTTGGGGGCATTATATTATAATCTAAGTCAAGCTTTATGCCTAAACTTCATGGTCCTGAATACTGCTAAAATCTGCTAAATAAAATTTTTAAGTTTCTAACCATGATTCCTTAAGACGATAACATATAATGCAATCAGGCTCCACTGCCCTGCCCCACACTTTCTATGATCTTGTACAATCTTGATAGAATATAAGGAACCATATTTCTCTGCAGCCGTAGGCAAAAGCATGAAAGAGAAGAGGGAGGAATAACATTTGTGTGCATAATATGCTGTTTGCACTTTATCTGGTATTCTTGCATGTAGTATTCCTTATAAATCTCTTCGTGGTAGGTATTATTATCCTTCATTTCCAGTGAAAGAAACTGAAGTTCAAACAGATTCATTCCTCTGGGTGACCCAACTAGTATAGAACTAGACAAGCTTTTCCTGTCTCTAAATTTCATGTTGAGTTTTAACTTTGGTGTGTTTCCCAGTTCAAAACTTACACTTCTCTCCCTTCTGAATGAAAGTTGAGATGAGATCCAGAATTTTCCAAAGTGCATCACTGAAAATAAATTGTTTTCCACTAGAAAATGTTGCCTTTTCAACGCAAAAGGAAAGAGTGCCTGATATTTTAAACACCACATGTGTGTTCACCCTCCTTTCAGCATTATAACTGCTATAAATTTATTCTGTGGGAAAAAGCTATATTTAATAAGAATGTCTAAGATGCCTTGTGTGATTGTTCCAATATGTTTAATTGAGGCAAAGAAAGCATTACTGTGAATGACTCTTATTAACACAACCAGTTTTAGAACAAAAATGATGCTATACCTCTTTTCTATTCTCAGTCAAAAGGCAAATCCCTAAAAGCAGCACTGGGAACTAACCGAGAAAAAATGAAGGGCTTTAAGTTGTCCCACGAGCTATGCATATATATCCTGGTAATGAATATCTCAAAAATGCTAATTATCACATGTTTCCTTCTACCAGTTTTTAGGAGTCAATAGAGTATGCCCATTTATCAATAATTTTCTTACTAACTTGTTTGACCAAGAACTAATGTCCAGAACCTCAGTATAAAAGCAATGCACAACCTTTGAGGTCAATTTGAAATACTTTACAATGTCAATGACTCACTATCTCTCATCTATTTTTATTCTGATTACTTAGATTTGATTTAGTTGATAGGTTATGATGATTTTAGAAGCTGTATTTGATTTTGCTATGTTGTATGTAATAGCAACTGGAGAAATTGTCAGGCCTCAGCAGGTGGGGTTCAGTGTTGTCTACCCTGTGTCATGTAGAGCAAGGATTATATCTAAACCATGATTGACAAGTACATCAGGAATAATATTAGTCAGTTAAGATATGATACCTCTCTAAGTTAAAAGGAACACACCTGTTATTTCTATTCATGGAACTATCAGTAATAGAAAACATATTTTGCACTCTACGTATGAGATAAATTCAATTAAAAACCATATTTTGCAGTTGTATTCCAAATGCCTAAGTGTCACAAAGCTCTAAAAATATACTTATATATTCATCCTAACAGCTTAATCTACATACAATGACGTATTTACTGTTAAAATGTCAAATTTGAGGTTCTTTTGCACTGCATTTGGATTGAAATAAGAGGAAATGGTGATTATCCCACTTGCAATTAAAATATATGGAATTGTGCATGGACATGAAGTAGGGAAGTAAAGATTCTTAGACCAATTGAAGAACTTTATTTGTGAAAGTGATCTGAAAAAAAAAAACGTAACTAAATATAATTTCATGTTGTTTAAACTCTAAGAAGCTGAGCTATTTGGTAAATATTCCCAAATCTTTCTACCTCTGTACATTTGGTATATTTACACTATCTAGCCCTTCTGTAGTTGAGTAAGGCGATGTAACAGTTTGGGCCAATGAATTTCCAGTTTCATTTTTAGGTTGGAGTATTCAATTGCTTGTATGAGATCTCCAAATCTGTTTACTCACTTTGACACAGGGACTGGGAACATAGGATATGGTTATTGTTCTATTACTCTGGATACCAGTAGGACCTTGTAGAGTATGGTACTCTTACTGACCCGGGAAAGAGTCCGTTTAGGGATTGTTTATTAGTATAAACAATAATAATTTGTATTTTTATCTGCATTCAAATTAGTACCTAAAATGAAGTGATATAATCCCCAAACCTGAAATGTGAGTCATTGTTTAGAAACCAGCCTGTAGGTTCCATAGAGACTGATACTGAATGGCTAAATAATGAAAACTCACACTATTGTATTATGCAGTGACAAAACATTTGGTAAAACTGAAACTTGTAATACTTGCAAGGCAAATAATTCATCTAAAAGTAACTATGACTAAACACTGTATACATATATATACACACTCACAAATATAACAACACAGTATGGTTATTGGGAAAAAAGGTGGGAAAACAGAAGGTTCGTAGCATGCGTTAAGGTTGGTGGCATTGAAAAAGCACTGAAAAGAATGATAAGTCTTCAAAAGCATCACCTCCTTTATAAGCCGGAAAGAAAGAATATAGGGTTCAGAAACTCATAACTCTGTAGTTCTTAAAAGCAGATACTTGTCATAGCAACCCAATAAAAAAATGCCATGAAAATGGCCATTGAGTAACAAAAACCTACTAGAACTCAGTGTATAGCCAAGATCAAATAGGATATGGCTGGCACACCCACTATTAAACCTCTGAATGAATTAATGTAGCACCCAGTAAATCTTTTCAGTCAGAAAACTAGCTCCATGGAAAAAGATTGATTTGCTAGAAGCATGCTGAGAAAGTTGCTCAGTACTTTCAGGGAACACATTCTCCAATGCCAGTTTAGATGGAGCAGGGGAAGTTAATAAAAAAGAAGGGGTCTTTCAGAGCGTAGAACTAATGGCAGAAAGAAAAATGGATGGGATGCCCAGAGAGAACAAAAAGAGAACATGCAGGATGATGCACCTTCATTCATCTGTGCAGCTGGATTTCAGAATTGTTATGGGACAGTCAGTGACCCTTGTGTCTTTCTCATTCTTTTCCTTTTAAACACACACAAAAAGAAGTATTATGATTATCCTGACCCTATTTCAGCATTATACATTGGATTTTTAGTTCATATAATTCCAAATTAAGATGAACCACAAATAAGTCTGATACAGAAGCCATCATCTATTACTGAGATTCTGAACTTAGACCTTGAGCCTGGGACTGAACAGGGGCACTTTCAATATCAGCCTTGGGGAATTGACGAGTGACCTTATCATGTGCTAATGAGGTTTATGGAATATTGAGTAACTATAAGAGTGGACTTTGTCAGTAACTATTGCTATTATCAACTTTTTCCATTGAAGTTTATTTTTTAAAACATGATATCCCTGAGATTTCTGTATCTCTGTGTAGTGATAGGTCCATGTAACAGATTCTATTCCATGATCTAATGTCTTTCCATTATCCCTTGTTCAGGTAGCATAGTAATTTTGGCTGTGTCCTACCTTTGTCTCTTTACTGTAATGCAATTTATTCTTCCCACAGTTGAATGAAAGATGGGACATGAGTATCAATTTGAGGCTGGGGGGTGGGGGCAGATATTTTCCTATTCTTTCCAGGAAATGTAAGCTATGTTTACTCATTGGCTGCATTTCTGCTTCATATGAGTTACGTGATATCATCACAAGGTTTTTATTTGCATGACAGCAATTCTTTCCGGAGATTACAATGACTATATCATACCTATATCTCAGCAGCTCAACGTGTCAAGGTTTTACAGATTACTCCATCTTGATTTTATAACTCAACCTATATTTGAAGGGCAATCCAAAATATAAAGATGAGGACACTACAGGTTAAAAGTGCAGCTGAAGAGATGATAGGATGAAATGATACTGCTTGGAAAGGTCTCTCCTTAGCAGTCAGCATTTTAAGAAATAGGAGCAAGAGAGAATAAATAGCTAGGAATAGGGGATTGGAGAGAAGTAGACTCTAGAATGTCTGACTGAGATATGGACTCAGGCAAAGGAATTATGTAAAGGCCCTGAAATGTTGGTCTGGATTTGTTTACACCATATAAATACAAACAAAGACACTCTTATGTCTTAAGAATAGGACTTGTATTCTGGAAGAGTACACAAAAATAGATTCAGTGAGTGTTTTAAATCTAAGCCAGTCTTAATATGGTAAGTCTTCACTATATAGTCTGTACTTCTCAGAACTCCACATTACTGGAACCACAGTGAGTTGCCCACCTGTGTTATCATGAGACTAGCATATGGCGGTCAACGTGGGATGGTTAATGAAAAAGAGAAGGAAGTATCCAGAGGTTATATTCTTAGGATCATTGTTTCTGGAAGGAGAACTTCCTGCACACCATTTTCTGGCTGATAAAAAAAAGATTACTGCAGCAATAGAAATTTACTTAGGGTTATTATTTATTTGGGGCTATCCACTTAATATATGCCCCATTTTATCATAATTGTTTAGATAGCTAGACAATTAAGAGATAGATAATAAGGAGCAAGGAAAAGAGGGAAGGAAAAAGAAACAGAGAAAGGCAGACCGAGAGATATTTACATAGCAGAGATTGCATTTGGCCCCTGAAAAAAAGATTGCATTTGGCCCTTGAGAAAAAGAGAGGAGGCAAAAATCTAACATGAGATTTAAGAATCTAACATGAAAGACACAAGACTAACTGCATACAATACCAATTCCTGAACTTAAAAGGTAGCTGTGTGTGTGTGCACGCATGCACGTTTGACAATTGATGAGACTAGTTTAACATTGTAATAACTCAGCAGTAAATTAAATCAAAAGAGTTAACAAACTCAATTGGTTCCAGTTATAAGCAAGAGAATTTGTAATTTATAAGTTTTACCCTAAATCTTTGGGTCTGTTTACAAAGTTGCAATTTATATTAATATTGCATACTTTAAGCAATTTTATACATTGCCTGACTGGTCTTGCATTGATCACCACCTCTTTCTATGGGAAGAAGACTGCCATGAGAGCTACTGAAACCCACGTCTCCTCATGTTCAGTCCACTGCTCCATCAAATAGGTCTGCAATGATGAGAAACTAAAAAGCATTTTTAAGCAAACCTATAATGTATTTTATACATTCTTGAACAAAAACATTCATCAGTACTAGGGAGAAACAGACTTCTTTTGTAGTTTAATTAAGCACTGGGCCAAACACTGATAGAATCTTTCTGGTTTATACGGTTTTAAGTTATTTAGGAAACTGTGAGTGTCCATACGTTAAGAGAATCATTTTACTTTAATGTGCTGTAAGAGAATATTCTGTGTATAGTAGAAGGAAATTCACAGGCAGGCTCATTCATCTTTTTTTTTTTTTCCCCTTTTTTCTCCCATCATCCATCCCCCTCTCCTGCTTCTCATTAAGCAGCTTGTGTATATGAGCAAAGCCATTCTGGTGGCTGATAATGAAGAAAACAGAGATGTGTAACATGGTTTATATGATCTGTCAACCATAAGGTGAAAACATGTTTCTGCTTTTAAATAAAATTGGACAATTTGCATGCAATGATATTTTCTTCACTTTTATGTAAAAATACTGTAAAGACATTCTTTAGGTAAGCTTTGTAATATTCTTCTATCATATATTTACAATGCTTTCTTTTTTTCTTTTACTCTTTATCCACAAGAACCTTTCTTCAAATATTCACAGCAGCTGCTGGCACCATTTCTCCCATGGGAATGTTCATACTTATATCTAGTAAGGGGTTTTGAGAAAACAATTCAGTCAATAGGACTTCCATTATACTAGGAATTGAGAAAGAATAACTTAGGAAGGTATATATTCCTTGATATCTGAAAAATCTATTTCATTAATATGAAATGCTTGGGCGCAAATTAGCCTACTCTTGCAATTTGGTCCTCCGCCCATTAATGTAAGCTCTAGAGAGAAATGATTTGCCATATTAAAAATATGAAAAAAAAAAAGCCATTGAAGTTTAAATTGCAAAGCAAAACAAAACAAAAAAGTATTAGGTGGTTTCCCCCTTTAATTTTGCTGATGGAACAATTCCCGTACATTATCCCCATGGTGGTTTCTAGTGCTATTAGGAAATCTAATTAGCTATTTAGGGCTATATTTGCAAAGAAATGGTTTACTTAATAAAGAAAAGTAAACAATTGACAATGTGAGTTTTCAATTTGTGGCAAGAAACCTGTGGATTTTATATTTAAAAAGAAAATTTAGCTTTTACTGTTAATAATAAAAATTACAGTATGACACTAAAAGAAAATGTAATACTAAAAAATAGCTTTTATATTTTGCAAATAATACATTTGTTTTACTTCATATAAATATTCAGCAACTTAAATACAAAGTACAGTATGGGAAAACTACTTATCCAATATGTCACAGTTAATCATTGTGTCGTACTTCATATTCTTAGAGACTTCTAATATTTTTATTGGACTTCTACTATTAAAGATTCAGAATCTTCATTTTTATCAGCCATGTTAAATATGCCTGTACACATAAACTATGACTGATTTGGGGTGAAAATATCTTTCATTTACAGGCTTTATACATATAGAGTCGTTTTCTTATTTAAATCAGAAAAATACATAATTTAATCTTAAAGTGAATTCCTCTTTTATGCCATAATTACAGTGCCATTTTGTGTATTATCACACATATACCAGTATGTAAAATTGCCATTCCCACATCTCCAAAATTTTGAAAGAACGGGTAATGAGAGGGCGCAAGATAAAGGACAATAAGTGAAGTATGATGGCCATTCAATATATTCAGAGTGAATATTATCAAATATGTAAGTAGGTTTGTTGTTGAGATATCTGCATAACATGTACCAATCCTATCTTCTGACAGTAGAAAGTCACCCCTGAAATAATTATATGTATATATATAAATGTATTTATAACCATATTTATATATGTATTTCTATGTATATGTTTGTGTGTATATATATTTATAACCATATTTTGAGCACAAGGCTCCCAAATTAGATCTGGTGTGAGTACAAATAAGAAGTGGGGTTACTTGATCACCTAGAAGTAAAGCTATGTCATTGAAATATATGTAACACATTAAATATGTATGTAATAGTAGTTTGTTTTCATTCTATACTGTATTCAATTGCAAAAATATAGTACAATTTATGTACTCATTCTATTGTTCAAAGAAAATTTTTTGAAACTTGTTGAGACTTACTTTATGATTCAGAAGATTTTTTATTTTGCCAAGTGTTCAATGTATATTGGAAAGATATAAATATTATGTTGTTGTAGAGTGGGATGTTCTATATATCAAATAGGTGGGTTGGTTTTATATACCTTACTGATTCTTTTATGTTTATTTTACCAGTTACTGAGAGAGATGTGATATAATCCACCACTCTGATTATCTGATTATTAGATATGGATTTATCTATAGCTCTTTATTAATTTTTGTTCTATATAAATTGAACTCACATTATTCTATGAATAATTTTATATCTTTTATAATTGTTACATCTTTATGGAATCATCTATTTGTGGTTATTATCATCTCTTAAAGTGTATATTATCAGATTTAGAATTTGTACGCTAAATATTTTTTTGGTAATTATTTGTATGGAAAGTTATTTTACATCTTTTACTTTCAGTTTTCCTGTGGACTTATATTCCAAGTGTGCTTCTTGTAGGCAACATACAGATTTTTGGTTTGTTTTCCCCTTATGACAAACTTAGACTTTTCTTTGGATATTTAGTTCATTTATATTTAATGGAATTATAAAAATAAATCAATTCATATCTATCATCTAAATATTTGCTTCTTATTTTTTCTATCTCTTTTGTGTTTCATTTTTCTCTTAGTTTCTTTTGTATTAATCAATATTTTATTATCCATCTCTCTCCTCTATTTGTTGTTAATTATACCTGTTTTTATTGTTTTTTCATAGTTTCCTTAGATATTACAACATGAAGCTTTGATTTATCAGAACATAGTATAAAGAATTTGTCTTGTAAATTACTACCTGCCTCTATCCAGGCAGTGCTAGGACCTTTGAGAACATGTAAACACTATGGACCACATCTGACCTTTTGTATTATTGTTATACATTTTCCTCCACACAAGACATTATGATATTATTTTGTGTACTCAGTTTTAATACATAGTTACTGAGATATTTCCTCATTTTGCTGCTTTTGATGTCTTCTTTCATTTGCTGTTTCCCTTTAGAATCATGTGTCTTCTCCTTGTTGAGTCCTCTTTAATATTTATTTTAATTGAGTTTGCTGGTAGTAAATTCTATCAGTTTTTGGTGATTTGCAAATGTTTCATTTTACTATAACTGTTAAAACATGTTTTAACTGAGTTTTGAATTCTGTGTTGACTTTTTTCTTTTAATATTTTAAAGATGGCATTCAGTTCTTTTCTGGCTTCCATTATTTCTATTGAAAAGTCGGATTGAACTATTATATTGTTCCTTTGGAATAATTTTTCCTCTTATTATTTTTAAGATTTTCTCTTTGATTTTTGTTTGTTTTTGTTTTTGTTTGTT
Organism: Hyaena hyaena; assembly: GCF_003009895.1. NCBI lineage: Eukaryota > Metazoa > Chordata > Mammalia > Carnivora > Hyaenidae > Hyaena > Hyaena hyaena. The sequence goes on from NW_024080696.1 coordinate 44,775, forward strand.
TTTCAGTATAGCCAGTTGTGTTTCCATGTTAGGTCTCATTTGGGCTTTTTAAAATCTGTGGCCTGATTTATTTCAGTAGTTTTGGAACATTTTCAGCCAATATCTTCAAGTTTTAATTCTGTTCCATTGTTTCTTCCCTTACCTGGAGTGTCTATAATTACACACATTAGAGCTTTCACTATTTTTTCTCTCTTTAATTATTTTTTATTTCTGTGTTTTTGTCAGGATATTTTTATCCAATATAAGAATATTCTTATGCTTTGTTCAATTTGCTTTTAAGCCACATATTTCTAATTTCCAATACGCATTTTTTTATTCCTAGATTTTCCATATGACTTTTTATAAATGTGAGTTTTTAGCCTAATTCTCTTTTTTGTTATCAGTTTTTTCCTGATTACATAAATTACAATTACTTTTGTCTCCCTATCTGAAGGCTCTAATAGATGGATCATTTATGGATATCCTTCAATTTTCTGCCTTTTTTCCTTCATCCCATTTCTTGCTGTACCTGGTAGTTTTTTACTGAGCACTCTCTATATTGTGAGAAAACGGTTGAGGTTGTGGAGCATGTTATCTCCTTACAGAAATAAGGTATCCAATCTAACCTCTGGCAGTTCCTAGCGGCAGTTTACCTCAATCCAGTTTGGGACTTACCCAACTAAATGCTGTATTACAGTCTATATAAATTGAGTTGCCATGGAATTAGACCATTTCCTAAAATGCAGCTGTCTAACGTTCCCAGCTGAAGAGGGTAGATCTGTTTTACTTCTTCTGCAGGTCTAGAATTCTAATTTCTGTACTCTCAACATGGCAAGAGCACAGAAAACTCTGCATTGCTTTTAAACTAATCCTATCATGTAGAACTTAAAAAGCAGCAAATTATTTTTAAAGCAGCAAATTCTTCAAGAATTTCCACATGAGATGCTGGCTCTTTTCTCTTGACTCTCTGGACAGTCCTGAATTACATTTTTTATCTCACTACTCTATAGATGTCCAAAAAGTCTGTTGGATGGCTTCTATGTCTAATAACTCCTGTCCTTTTCCTGGCTTCTCAATCTCTTGCCCAGAAGTAAAAACTTCTAAACACTGAAAAGGAAAACACTACTTAAAAGTTTGTCTCAGTAAGAGACAAATGGACATTTGAAGGGGAGAGATTCTAATACCTGGAACTGTGGTTGGCTTTTATTGTGGAAGGGGTTTATAAAAAGCTTTGATTAGGTCCACATGAAATGAATAGTAATATACATACCTAGGATCAGAGATTTTTAAAAAAGCAGCATTTATTGATCTGTTAGCATTGCTGATGCTAATAATAATGGCTACTAATTATTAAATAGCACTATTTCAACATTCTCCAGTATAAGTTCAGTTGTTAATTTAGAAGAAAAATCAGGAAAGTAAAATTCTATCCTGTTTTTTACAATGTGAAAATTGAGTTTCTATGAAATTTTATTTAATTTCACATGCAAATATGGGACTAGAAATAAATGTGCTGAGTACCAAGTTCATTTCTTTCCACTATTTTACATAAATTGAATCTTCAACACAATGTTCCTATAGGCACAATAACTTAAAAATACCTCTACATTGGGGCACCTGGGTGGCTCTGTCTATTAAATATCAGACTCTTGATTTCGACTCGGGTCATGGACTCATGATTCATGAGATAGAGCCCCAAGTCTGGTTGCGAGCTGATACTTCAGAGTCTGCTTCCAATTCTCTCTGTCTACCTCTCTTTCTCTGTCCCTCCCCTGCTCATGCACACATAGGCACTCTTTCTCTCTCTCGCAAAATAAATAAACTTAAAAAAAATCTCTAACTCAAAAACTAAAAGGTACAAATGGAAAAAAGAAAAACACCACTTTGCTCTTTGATTCCCATCAGAGTATAAACTGATTCTCCAGTCTAAATATGTTCTTGTAGAATTCAGACACCTACAGAGACCAAAGAAGTAATACAAATTAGTGGTAATACAAATTATGTGGGTTCCACATAATGAGTAGGGAGTGGATAGTACTATGGAGATTATGGAGCTCATGTCCATGAAAATGCAATTTTTAAAAATGGTAACCAGAGTGTGGATAACATACAGCTACAGATAGCTGAGAAAGTATAGTTGAGGAAGGCAGACAGGAGATGGCTAACAGAGGAATGTACCTGTCTTATGATTAAAGACTATAGGTTAGTAAATTTCTAAGACAGCTGATGATTACCTTTGAAAAAAATTAATTAAATGTCAAGAGAAACTGTAAAAACTAACTAATCTATGTTAGAGTGATACTGACTGCTCTATCTCAAAGAGTTTGGAAATGATTGTGTAAGAGCATATATTTAAAGGTGAACTGAAATAAGACTGTTAAAGGCAAGGCATAGTAAAGTTTTGAAGGGTAGATATGGTAGTTATTGTTATGAGGGAAGAGGCAAAGAAACAGAAGAATTTACAAACAGTTTTATAAATGTCTTTCTGAGGTTGTCTTCTGGTTCAATCCTCAGATAATATTTTATGTTTCTATAAAATATTTCTACCAACTTATAATAGGACAGAAAATATATTATCTACTGATGTATGACATTTCATTTTGGAAAGATCTAATAGTCAGAAATATTCTTTACGTGACGGGAAGGCTATTTATCCCCTATCTTCCTATCCATTAGTTTTGGTTTGATTTTACTTTTTAAATTTGCATAGGCTAAATCCAATACCATTATCACATGAAATCATTGACTTTATATAAAGGGAATTGGTTAGATTATCAAGAATCTTCATGTCTCTGAGTTGAAAAGTCCTGAGTTCATAAAACATGTTCATGAATCTTCTCCCTTTCTGCTCCTTTACACTTTTATACACTTTCCACAAGCAAGGTTGAGATTTTTGAAATGGGAAGTACAATTTAGAAATGGGAAAGTGGAAAATTATGTCCAGAAAATGAGTCCAAATTAATCTCTTGAAAATAATCATGAAATTTACCTAGGATGTTGATAATAAGGAGGTAAGATATTTGAGACTATAGATTGATAACATAACTATTTAATCAACAAATATTTACTGAAGACGTATTATGCCAAATCAATGTTTTAGGCCCCGAGGATACAGTGGTTTTGTTTACCAGTTTAAAAAAATATAAAAGGAAGTGGGGGGAAAATGAAAAGAAGTAAATGTAAAGAGGAGAAAATGTCAAGGAACTCAAATTCTAGGAATATTCATGATCTAATCTAAGAAATCTGAACATGTATAAACTACACAAAGGCAAAACTCTAAATATATGTCAGTTTTGGCAATCTGAAAGCCAAAATCCATGCTACTAATGTTCATAAAAATGTACCACTTTTTAAGTAAACTGAATGAGGCATGTGGTCCTTTTTCATATATAATAAAAAAAAATGTAGACACTGATTTAAAAAGTAAGGTGGTTGCTGATGTCTTCAGGAATCCTTCAGGTTGATTTCACAGACAGTCTCATCAATGGGGAAGAAAACAGACATTTAAGTAGAAAAGAAAATACCATGACCATGGTAAGGTTTGTGACTAATGTGCCCTCCCAGGCCAGTTTGTAAGCACAGGCAGAATACGTAAATAGCATCTGCTTTCATAAACCTGGGGAAATCTTTCAGAAATACACATGGAAGATGTCAGCATGGCCACATGTAATAAGAAAAAGATGTAAATTCTATATATGCACACAGACATAAAAATTAATTTGTATATATACGTAGATGCATGCATATGGTATATGTACTCACATACAATATATGGATATTTTTTGCTGAAGTTCTGTCAAAAGCTCTGCTATGAAGGGAGTAATATTGCTTAGTCAGCTGTTTATAATGTTCCTAGTATTAGAATGTTTGATATTCTATTTATCTACCACTACTAATATGTGCACTGATAAAAGCAGGATTGTCTATACATTAGTAAATAAAGAAATTGGGTTTATTACTAACAGTGACTATGACACAGAGCACTTTGACTATGATGTAGACCACTTTACTGTCATCATGCTATATAAATAAAAACTTCATAGACTGCAAGGGCTATATAAAATACTTGGGACTTGTAATTTTTATTTAAAACCTCCATACATTATTTCAGGTAATTGTCAATTGCAATAAGGGGGCTGAGAAATGGCCACCTGCCTTCAATATTTCCAGATTTGTGAATATATAAGAAGTGTTTGACCTTTTAATAGCTTTCACATTTTTATGCAACAGGGAAGCATTACATCCACACAGTCCAAGGTAGACTTTTATGTACTTATTTATTTTGCAGAATTCTGAAACATAGTCTGCGTCTGTTAGCAGTCATGTGTTTGGTAAATCATGAAAGCATGCTGTAGCCTGGCGGTCAGAGCAAAGGTAAGAATCTGTAGATACCAGAGTGAACCAGCTGGTTACATGCTAGTTCCATAAACAGGCACAAGTGTGTGTATTTTCCTGGCGAAAGTACAGCTAATGGTTCCAATTCCAGCCTCAATTAAAATAATCAATTAGATCTTTACAACAAAGGTATTGTTAGTAAATTACATTCATTAATGATTTTGGTATGAGATAATGCCTTCAATTTCAAGAAAGAAGTGTAAAATCTCCATTCCTCCTATTTTCTAGGCAATTTCCTAAACATCATTACAAATAAAATAAAAACAGAACGATACATAATACCTACCTCACAGCAAAAATTTCTATCACAGCTAAGCGTCTACTAACTCTCACAGTAGTACTGTGAATAAGAACGTTGTTCATAAAGTGCTAATGTCTCATCACATATATTGTTTGTGCTCACTTCTTTATTAGCTTCACATATATTTGTCATTGTGCAGTTTATGTTCCTGTAATTGGAGAAAAACAGTGTATCATCTGTTTCACCTCTTGTCAAAAGGAGTTTATTTTAACTTATAGGTCAAGAGCGAATCATTTTAGATTGTCTGAAAGATATCAACATTCTTATCAGGATGCTGCTATCAAGGGAGAAATAGCAATTAGTAATGCCATATTGTGCTAGGCCTATTTCTAATTATGTCATCATTCATGAATGTTACTTTAGGAAGTAAATTCTCCCTTCTAAAAAAGACTGAGCAAAAAAGTCATAAAGAGCAGTAATTCTGATGTATACTTTTTTTTATTTTAATTTTCCTTTCTGAAGGAATTTAAAAAGCAAAACAAAAACAAAAATCCTTCACCCAAAGAGTTCCTGGAAAGTAAAGTGAAATGTCTATTTTTCTTTGTGAAACTGATGGCTAAAATTTCCAGCATCTTTGTGGAATTATGTGTAAATTGTGGAATTTGTGATCATCTCTGGATGAATCATAGAATATGTAAAAGTTGGTTTAAGGGGTAGAAAGAAATCTATTGATCTCAATACTAATCCCAATTCATCAAATAAGCACTTTTCTTTTTTCTCCAAAATCTGTGCCCTCTCCAAGAAAGGGAAGAAACTATTTAAATATGTAAATTTACCTCTGGTTTGGGGCAAATGTAGGAGATGAAATGTTGTTTTCTTATAGAGTCAAATTTTTACAGTGTGGTTTGAACTCCTGGAACATTCCAAAGATTTGCCTTCTGTTCTGGATCCTTTTTATCAACATATATTCTCTCAAGTCTTTCCCATGCCTTATCACCGCTGCAAGATATTACAATAATAAAACCTCATCCTTAACCTAATTCCCTCCTGCTGCTACTACCTCTACTCTCTTCCTCCATTACAGATAAATTTTTAAATGCATAGATTTCTAAACACATCTCCATTTTCTCAGTCTCTCAATTCATTTGTCACAGTTTTCGATCTCCAAAGCAGACACTGAGATGGAGTTTGAGGTGCAAGATAGTAATTAGAGATTAACACCTGTGAAAGGAAGGGATGACATGCAAGAAAGGGCAGAAGGAGAAGCTGAACCGGGTGCCGGCTGGTCAAACTCAGCCAAGCCAGCAAGAAATGTGGGAGGCATACTGATAGTCACAAGTCCCACACTGGGTCGAAAACGGACGTGCCTTGCCCAGCAATCTGGTGTGGGTTGTCCCCAGAAGGGCCCTGGCATGGGGCCAGTGGCTCTCTGAAGCAGATGCCTACCTTGGAAGGGTGGACAGGGAGAGGCTGTCTGCTGCCTGCACTCCCCTCACAGAGGGATCTGGACAATAATTCTCCCTGGCACACCATTCCATTATGGTTTTTGCAATTTTTCAGCATAGCTTCTTAAAGCAAAGATCACCCATGACCATCTCTCTAAATTTAATGGGCAATGTTCAGCTTTATATTATTTTACCTGTTTCAAGCATAATCATCATTCACTCTGCCTTGGCTATTCAAGCTCATCAAAAGGAGGCCTTAGTTTACCTATTCAAGGCCAGCTCTCCAAGGTTTTGGTTCTTTTCTCCATGTGAAGCCCATGACATAGAAAAATATTGTCCTCTGCAATTTTTCCTCAATCAAAATGATGGATCTTTCTGCCTTACTTTTTTTTTTTTTTTTTTTAGTTTCTAAACTGTATAGTCCATGGAGGGGAACAAATTAGCCATTCGGTATAGGATGTAGTTAAAGAGAACAATGTCTTATATGGTAATTACATCGCAATCAATAGAAATATTCTGCAAACACTGATTTGCAGTAAACTCTTGATTTAAATTTACTGACATTTCTTGCGTTGTTCATTTGGCTGCTTTTATTGAACTACTACAAGAATTAAGGGAAAAATTGGCTCCTTAGAACATTTTGGCAATCATGACCATTGCGTCTTGTTTGTTTGTTACTGCCTTGCTCAATTAGTTGAGCTTGATCTGGAATACCTGGTTTTGTGGAGATTGCTTATTGCTTAACACAATCATCCCACTAAATGTGCCTTCATAAAGTAGGGAAACTAACATACATGATCAATAGCCCAACATCAAACCATGTCTAACCTCACAATAGCCTGGAACAAAGGGTGTTATAATAATTGTTGCTATCAACAAAGTGTCTAATATGCAAAAGCCGTATGCTCCTCACTTCACATATGTAATTGACTCCTCAAAATAACAAGGTACATGTTATGATTCTCATTTTATAGATGAGAAAAGTGAAGCCAAAGAGGTTTTTTTTAATGCCTTGTATGGCAGAGTCAAGAATCAAATTCAAAACCATTATAATCTGATTCCTTTAGCAACTCCTAACTCACTTGGAAATCAAGAAGTTGTTGCCTCTCGTTTGCACCCCCTCACTCTAGTGCCATACATTCTGAACTCTCTGCAACTTCTTGTGAGAGCTGCATGTTGGAACCTGTTCTTTTTGCTTAACACTCACAGTCTCCTTTTCTGGCTATGGCCCTAAGCTCCTTTTCCCCTCACTACTCTTCCTATTCAACCTTCAGAGTCAGCTTCTAGCTCATGCCTCAGGGCCAGGATGGCCATCCTCCCAGGAATGGTTGAGATGCTCTGTATTCACATCAACAATGCCCTTGACAGCCCCTTTCTAGCACTTACCTCATACACTTAGTGTTCTCCTCTCAACTAATTTGAATTTCTAAATGACACATGTGTTCTGGGTTGAAACTCAAGTGTTAATGAAGAGCCTGATCAAAAACCAAAAGTTCCTCCTCCGTCTCCCTCTCCTGCTCTCAGAACTGATATTGGCAAAAGTTAGCTTTTTAAATACTTTTGTTTCCTTTAAATGAGAGACATACATGCATATTTAGAGGCTATTTTAAAAAGGTGGGATGATTATATATATAAAATATGTATGTATATGTGTGTATGTATACACTACTATGTATTTTTAATTACTTTGTAATATCATATGAATTTCCTTACTACTTGGTATCTACATAAAGATATCTGTATCTATAAATCTATCTTATTTGCATTTTATTTCAAAGCTTGGGCATGCTAACATTAATCATCCTATAGTTAATAATTTAGGTTGACTCTAATTTATTGCTACATTAAATATCCTCGTATATATATTTTTATTTACTATTCCTTCTATATGCTTTGAGTGAGCTTCTACAAATAGTAATGCCAAGTTAAGGTGTGGTCCCGCTTCTTAATATATATCACCAGATTTTATTCCAGAACTATTATTTTAAATTAAATCGTACCAAGAGTATAAAAGAGTACCCCAAATCCCCCATATCTGCAACCACATTTCTGCAATCACTGGAAAATTTCAGACCCCCTTTATTTATTTTTCTAATTTAAGGGGAGCAAAGCATCATATTTCTTGATTGTAATGAATATTTCCCTGATTATTAGTATGGTTCCTTTTTCAAAAAATAGATTTTATTTTTTAGAGAAATTTTAGGTTCATAGCAAAATTGAGTGGAAAGTACAGAGATTTACCATGTAACACCCTCACGCAGGCATAGCCTCCTTCATTACCAACATCCCTCACCACAGTGTACATTTGTTACAATTGAAATTCATTGACACATCATTACACCCAGAGTTTATAGTTTACATTAGGGTTCCCTTGGTGCTGTGCATTCTAAAGGTTCAGAAAAATAAATAATGGTATGTCTCCCCCAGTACAGAGTTACATAGAGTAATTTCAATGTCCCCAAATTTCTCTGTGATCCCCCTATTCATATCTCCTTATATCAATCCCTGGCAACCACTGATCTCTTTACTGTCTCTATAGTTTTGCTTTCCACACTTGATCTTAGCCAAAAGGCCAAGAAGCGATGCTTTTCCAGATGTTGTAGAGTTGGAGTCATGCATTATATGTGAGCTTTTAAGACTGGCTTCTTTCACTTAGTAATATGTATTTACAGCTCAGTCATATTTTTCATCGATCATTTATCTTTAGCAATGAATAATAACCCATTGTCAGGATAGACCACAGTTTGTTTATCCATTCACCTTCTGAATGCCATCTTGGTTGCTTCGAAGTTTGGGCAATTATGGATAAAGCTTTTATAAACACTTATATACAGGTTTTTCTGTGGACATAGTTTTCAACTCCTTTGGGTAAATACCAAGTGGCACGATTGTTGAATCATATGGTAAGAGAATATTTAGTTTCGTAAGAGAGTACCAAGCTGTCTTCCAAAGAGGTTGTAGCATTTTACATTCCCATCAGCAGAAAATGAGGGTTCCTGTTGCTACACATCCTCACCTGCATTGAATGCTGTCAGTGTTCCCAGTTTTGACCATTCTGCTAAATGTGTAGTGGTATCTTATTGTTTTAATTCGCATTTCCCTGACAGCATAATATCTTTTAATGTGCTTATTTGCCATCTGTATAAATTCTTTGGCAAGATGTCTATTCAAGTCGCTGGCCCATTTTTAATAATTTTTTTTTCTTGTCGAGTTCTAAGTGTTCTTTGTATATATTTTCTATATCAGATGTGTCTTTTGCAAGTATTTTATCCCAGTATGGGGTTTGTCTTCTCGTTATCTTAATGTTGTCTTTCACAGACAGAGGGTTTTAATATTAATGAAGTCCAGTTTACCAATTATCTCTTTCATGGGTCATGCCTTTGGTATTGTACATAAAAAGTCATCTCCATATCCTAGATCATCTAGGTTACATCCTATGTTATATTCCAGGAGTTTTATAGCTTTACATTTTACATTTAGGTCTATGATCCATTTTGAGTTAATATTTGTGAAGTCTGTAAAGTTTGTGTAAATATTCATTTAGTTATTTTTTGCACATGGATGTCCAGTAGTTCCAACACAATTTGTTTAAAAGACCATCTTTGCTTGAACGTATTGCCTTTTCTGCTTTGTGAAAGATCAGTTAACTATATTTATGGGATCTATTCTGGGGCTGTCTGTTCTATTCCATTAATCAATTTGTTCTTTCACCAATACCACACTTGTATTGATCATAGTACCTTTACAATAAATCTTGAGGTCAAGTAGTGTCGCTCTTCCAACTTTGTTCACTCGCCTTTAATATTGTATTGCCTATTCTGGGACTTTGTCTCACTATATAAACTTTGGAAACAGTTTGCTGATATCCACAAAATAACTTAATGGGGTTTTAATTGGGAGTGTATTGAATCTATAGACAGAGTTGGGAAAAACTAATCTTGGCAATATTGAGTCTTCCTATCCATGAACATGGAATATTTCTCCATTTATTTTGTTCTTTGATTTTCTTCATCAGATTTTAGCTTTTCTTATATCCATCTTGTATATATTTTGTTAGAGTTACAGCTAAGCACTTAATGCTAATAAAAATGGTATTGTGTTTTTAATTTCAAATTCTACTTGTCTTTTGTATTACTTAAGATATTCTTTTCTCTTTCAAACCATGGGTCCTGACTTTTAAGTAGGAATGTATGATCATGGCAAATATCTGCTCAGTTGGTTCCTTCTTCCTTCATCCTGGAATCATACTTTTCTCCCTAATATTACACTGGTATCTTTATCTAAAGAGTAGAAGCAGATTTACTGAAGAGTCAATGAAAAGTAAGCTCCAAGCCTCCCAATCATAAGATCTCTTTAATACCCTGTTTCTAATTTGTAATTAAAAGTTAAATATCACCCCTTATGGCTTATCCCAACTCAGGAAGAGCTAATGTTCACCACCCTAAGGTTCTGCATGTGTTTTGTTTACTTCCCACCCATTTCCAACCCCCCCCCCCACGCAAGGCACGCCTATCTTGATCTCTTTTTTCCACTGGATTTTGTTGATTCCCTCTTCCTTGATGAAACTTCTGTGACTTTTTAGTTTCCTCTAATCTTCTAGTAGTTTCCTGTAAATTCTGTTCTCATTTAATCAGTCTTGGTTCTTCATTTCAAAAGTTTAGAGAGTCCAAAAATAAAATATCACTTACTTTAATTTGTCATCATTACCAACATGCTTGGGGACAATCAGCCCTACCATCATTCAAGAACTTAACTGAGGACCATGGGGGAGAAGAAGGGGGTAAATGGTGGGGAAAAGGGAGAGAGGCAAACCATGAGAGACTCTTGAAGGCTGAGAAACAAACTGAGGACTGATGGATGTGGGGGGGAGGGGGGAGGTGGGCATGGAGGAGGGCACTTGTGGGGATGAGCACTGGGTGTTATATGGAAACCAACTTGACAATAACTATTTGTAAGAAAAAATATATAAATAAATAAATAAAAGAAAACAACAAAAAAATTCAAAATTTTGCAGTCATTTAGTGTCTCTTTATTTTTGGTTACTAAGCATATTAATTCTTCCTTTCTTTGAATCTCACATTTATTTGCTCTAAACCAACATTTATCCATAATTCTGTGTTTGTTTTCTGTAACAATGTCATTTTTGCTTTCTTAACTCAGCAATAATTCAAGTGACAGCTAAGAAAGGAGTTCTTATTTAGTAACCATTTTTCAGATACTTGCTTCCGTATTTAAGAATTTGTAATATATTGTACCTATCAAACCAAATTCAAACTCCATAGCCTAACTTGGATATACAACCCTCTTCTCCTTAACAATGTCAACATATCCACTCTAATTTCCATGTCAAATTTCATCTCTGCTATTTTAAATTGGGCTCTTCCAACCTCCATGTACAATTGTCATTTTGGTCTGGAGAATTCCTTTCTGTGCTCTGAAATCTAGAGTAGTTAGCCACTTCCCTAGCCTCCACCACTGTGTGCCAATAGCACTCTCCCAACTCCAGTTTCAACCATAAAATGTCTCCAGACATTGCCAAATGTTCCCAGGGAGAAAACCTCCCCCTGTTGATAATCACTGCTTTCACTACAAGTTATTACCAGACACTTCATATTTACAAGTAACGTACTAGTTTCCTTTTATTTTGATATTTATTTGTCCACTGCTTCTTTTCTTTTCTTTTTAAAAAAAATTTAAAGTTTATTTACTTATTTTGAGAGGGAGAGACAGAGAGGGAGAGAGAGAATCCCAAGCAACTCCATGCTGTCAGCATAGAGCCTAATGTAGTGCTCCATCCCACAATCCATGAGCTCTGACAGTGAGATCATTCTGAAGCTCAACTGACTGAGCCCCCAAGGTTCTCTCACTCCTTCTTTTAAATATCATCTTTTTCCGGGGTGCCTGGGTAGTTCAGTCAGTTAAACGTCAGACTTTGGCACAGGTCATGATCTCATCACTCATGGGATTGAGCCCCGTGTTAGGCTCTGTGCTGAGAGCTCAGAGCCTGGAGCCTGTTTTGTATTCTGTGTCTCCCTCTCACTGCCCCTCCCCCACTCACACTCTCTCTCATAAATGAATAAATGTTTAAAAAAATCACCTTTTTTCTGTATTTAAAGTATTTATTCTGTTATAATCTTGTATTTTTTATACACATTTTACACATCTTTACCAAAGAAGAAATACAGGAAGAAACTCTGAATTGAGAATTTCATACACACTTAATTACTAACTAGTCAACACTATCAAAAAATGAGGTATTCAGAATAAAGTAATCATTTAGCTTACTCATTTCTGTCTTTCAATAAGTGGAATAAGGTAGTATATAAGATGTATTTTTGAAATATAATGAAAGACATGAAATATAATGCATTTAGCAATGATATGTAATGAAGCTGAATTGATAGTATTGGTACCATTATTTAGGTTCCTAATTCTATAGCAATAACACTGATTTTCTCAGAAAGAAGTATTATTTTTCTTTTTTTATAAATGATTCATCTTTTCATTTTGTAAGATAGTTTGAATTTAGTTTAGCACAATTGGGACAATTATAAAGGGGAAGTAAAATGGTTCTGATAGTTAATATTATTAATAGAGAACAATAGTCAAAGCTCTATTATGAGAACAGGAGGTGGCTCAAACATACTTTGTCTATTTAAAATCTAATTATGTGTTGCCTAGAAATCTTTAAAATACGTTTGGCTATTAAAATTGGCTTCTTCTTATTTTTAGATTTTAGGTAAATAAGTCTTGTTAAACAAACGGAATATATTCATACAATACATAAATACATATGCATGTGTGTATACATATAAATATGTACCATACGCACATCATTAATCATACTGGATCTAATTATTTATAAAAAGATGTATTCCCTTTGTTCTTTCCTATCAGATATTAAATACATATGAAAATCAAATTTATGGACATTTCCCAGATTTTGCTGAACTGCCCCATGCATGTATATGAATTTCTATGTGTTCAGCATATGACACACAGACTGCCAATTTGAGCATTAGGAAAAATGCAACGAATTTTCCATTAAGTGTGCTCCCTCAGTGAACACCCTCTGTTTTTCTGGCAGGACCCAGCAGGATCTGAAAAGTAAGCAGTGTATTGGGAACAATAATGAATATTTATGCTTTATGGAATCCTTTTACATTCATTTTCCATCTGTACTCCTAGACCCCCAAATACTAAAATAGAAGAGGGGGTAAGGAGAATGGTGTTATAATTCCTTGGATTAGTGATAAGGAAACATCAATGAGACTGTGAGCCAGCTGATAACCTAGGCTACATGGAGGCACTATTGATGCAAACTGGAACATATTGGCCATTTGCATTTCTATCTAACACCCCTGCATTCAGTGATTTTTATAAAATGAACTTTAATTCTTTAAAATTGTGAAAGAATAGATCTTAGAATACACTAACGTCATTTAATAAAAAAAAAGTTATTAAAACTGAGAAAGGAGATGAGAAGAGTCAAAAGAGGATATACTGGGGAAAATAATAGTTTGAGAGAGAAAACAAGAACTCGTCAGGTATAGTTTAAACCATTAATATGTTAATTCATAGACTTAAGGGAAAAAAATAAAAGCAAGAGTGAAAAACTGTGGATGAACCTATGTTGACTTAAAATAATTTACAACGACAAGGGTGCCTGGGTGGCTGTCAGTTGAGCCAGAATCAGACTCTTGATTTGGGCTCAGGTCATGATAACGCGGTTTGTGAGTTCAAGCCCTACGTCCAGCTGTGCACTGACAGTGTGGAACCTGCTTGGGATTCTCCTTCTCTCTCTCTCTCTCTCTGCCCTTCCATCTCTCACTCTAAAATTAAATACATAAAATTAAAAAAAAAAAACTAAAATGATTTACAAAGACAAATCCAAGATGCATTTTTTGAATAAGTCTTTTTTAATTAAGTATTTTATGTCATTTTACTTTAAGGAGCTTGATGAAAGTGTTTATGGCAGTTTCCTGCTTGAAGTTTCAAGATCTATATTTGGTAGTCAGTGCTAATAGGTTATGCTTCTAAGTAAACCACAGTTATGGACAAAAGAGTACAAAACATCTGGATGAAAATTGTCCAAATTCTTCTAACAACCTAGTATTTTAGAAAATCCAGAGGATGGATGTCAGTGTGAAAATAAATACAGGCAGACTTCATTTTGTTTAACTTTACATTATTGCCCTTATCACACCCCATGTTCTTTTCTAGTTGAAGCTTTGTGGCAACCCTGCATCAAGCAATTCTGCTGGTGCACTTTTCCATAAGCATTTACTCACTTCATGACTGTGCCACAATTTGATAATTCACATATTATTTCAAGCTTTTTCATTCTTATTATATTTTTATGGTGACCTGCGATGTTATGTTGTGTGTGTGTTCTGACCGCTCTAGCAACCAGCCATTTTTCTGTCTCTATACCTCTCTTCAGGCCTCCCTATTGCCCTAGACACAATGATATTGAAATTAGGCCATTAATAACCTTACAACAGTCTCTAAGTGTTCAAGTGAAAGGAAAAGTTACACATCTCACTTTAATTTGAAAGCTAGAAATAAGTAAGCAGTGTGAGGAAGGCATGTCAAAAGCTGAGATAGGCCAAAACTAGGTGTCTTGTGCCAAACAGTTAGGCAAGCCATGAATGCAAAGGAAAAGTTCCTGAAGGAAATCAAAAGTGCTACCCCAGTGAGCACATTGAGGGTTAGAAAGCAAAGCAACATAATGCTGAAAAGGAAAAAGTTTTATTGGTTTGGTTAGATGATCAAAACAACCACAGCATTCCCTTAAGCCAAAGCCTAATCCAGAACGAGGCCCTAACTCTCTTCAGTTCTATGAGGGCTGAGAGCGGTGAGGAAGCTACAGAAGAAAGGTTTAAGTTAGCAAAAGTTGCTTCATGAGGCTTAAGGAAAGACGCCATCTCCATAACACCAAAGTGCAAGGCAAAGCAGCATGTGCTAGTGTAGAAGCTGAAGCAAGTTATTCAGAAAACCAAGCTCAGATAATTCATGAAGGTGGCTTCAGGAAACAGCAGATTTTCAATGTAGATGAAACCGCCTTCTATCAGAAGAAGATGCTATCTAGAAATGTCATAGCTAGCAAGGAGGAGTCAATGCTTGGCTTCCAAGGTCCAAAGGACAGGTTGACTCTCTTGTTAGGGGCTGACAGAACTGATGACTTTAAGCTGAAGTCAAGGCTTCTTTTCCATTTCAAAAATTCTAGGGCCCTTACGAATGATGCTAAATGTCCTCTGCCTGTGTTCTATAAATGGAACAATGAAGCCTGGATAATAGTACATCTGTTTACAACATGGTTCACTGAATATTTTAAGCCACTGTTGGAGCCTACTGCTTAGGAAAAAAAAAAAAAAAGAAGAAAAAACCTTTCACGATATTGATGTTCATTGATAATGCACTTGGATAATGCATTATGGATAATGAGATTCATGCTCCTTTCACACCTGCAAACACATCTATTCTTTAGCCCATGGATCAAGGAATAATCTCAACTTCTAAGTCTTATTATTTAAAAAAATACATTTCATAAAGCTATAACAGTCACAGATAGTGATTCCTCTGCTGGATCTTGGCAAAGTAAATAGAAAACCTTTTGGAAAGGATTTACCATTCTAGATACCATTAAGAACATTCATGATCCAAGAAAGAGGTAAATATATATATATATATATCAGCAGGAATGGAAGTTTGGAAGAAGTTGATTCCAGTCCTCATGGATGACTTTGAGGAGTGGAAGATTTCAGTGGGAAGTGAAGTAACTGCAGACAGGGTGGAAATAAATAGGAAGACAACTAGATTCAGAAGTGGAGCCTGAAGATGTGACTGAATTATTGCAATCTCCTGATGAAACTTAGGTGGATGAGGAGCTGCTTCTTATGGGTGTGCAAAAAAGTAGTTTCTTGAGATGGAATAGACTCCTGGTGAAGATGCTGTGAAGTTTCTTGAAATGATAACAGACTTAGAAGATGATATAAACTTATTTGATAAGACAGTTGGCAGTGTCTGAGAGTATTGACTCCAGTTTTGAAAGAAGTTCTACTGTGAGTAAAAAGCTGTTGAATAGCATCACATATTATAGAGAAATCATTTGTGAAAGCAATAGTCAATCAATGTGGCAAACTTAATTATTGTCTCTTTTAAAAACTTGCCACAGCTCTCCCACCTTCACCAACCAATGCTCTGATCAGTCAGCAGCCACAACATGGAGGCAAGGCCCTCCACCAGAAAAAAGATGATAGCTCATTGAAAGATCAGATGATGGTTAGCAATAAATTATTATTGTTTTATTAATTTTTAATCTTTATTTTTGAAAGAGAGAGCACAAGCAGTAGAGGGGCAGAGAGAGAGGGAAACACAGAATCTGAAGCAGGCTTCACTCTGAGCTATCAGCACAGAGCCCATCGCAGGGCTGGAACTCATGAACCATGAAACCATGACCTGAGCTGAAGTCAGATGCTTAACTGACTGAGCCACCCAGGCTCCCCACAATAAACTATTTTTTAAATAAGGAATACATTGGGTCTTTTTAAAAACATAATGCTACTGCATGCTTAGTAGACTGCAGTATAGTATAAACATAATTTTCATATGCACTAGGAAACAAAAAAAAATCATTTGACTCACTTTATTTCTGTGGCCTGGAAGCAAACCTGAAATATATTCAAAGTATGTCTGCAAAAGAATCCTCATTTACAATGTAGTTGGGAAGCCTTAAAGCCAGAGAGCTCTCCTGCAACACTACTTGCTATAAGAAGCATACCTCATGTTCCCTAACAAGAAGAAGCTTACTTTACAAACCCCCACCCATTCCCCAGCCAAGGAAGAAAAATTTCTCCTTGCCTAGCAACAGTCCAGCCAATGAGAACTCAGCAAAAACATCCGTCCCAGCTTTCTCCTTTCCTGTATAAAAGCAAGTTCCTCTCCTTTGTTCTCCAGACTTGCCTATCTTGCCTATCCTTCACCATAGTTTGCCCCAAATTGCAAATCCCCTCCTAGTCCCAGTAAACACATTTTGCTGATAAAAGAGCTGGCTCTTTGGACATGCATTTCTACATGATAAACATGAGTATTTTAACAAAATGTCATAACATTTCTAATCAAGCTTAATGTCTCCTCAATTTCAGAATTAGGCCTAATTTGAAGTGCCTCCAGAATTATAACATAGTACTAGGATAGCAACATATTGGAGAAAAACAAAAGGGACAAATATTCAGCCTATTTTAAAATTCTAAAGCCTAGCGATGGTGCCTATAATTCATTTCTCAATATGGAAATTGTGGAGAAAGACTCTATTCTTAGACCATGTGTATGGAATCTCAAAGCAACCAGTTTAAAATATTAACTTTTAGCTATGAAGGGCTGTAGGGCTTATAGAACATGGTGCTCATTTTAATCTGTGAACAAGAATAAAATAAACGAGAGAAGTTTTCTCCACTTGGCATTTGGTGTCCTCTTAAATGCAAAAATGTGACTTGATCACATACAGAGCTTAATTAAAGACCACTAGCTCCACAAAAGAAAGAGCTACCATAAAGGAAATCGCTGCTCTGGTGCCAGTATCTTTCTGTCCTGGTAAAAAGAAAAATAATTGAACAGCAAAGACTGTGACAGAAAAGTCTAAATGTTCTAGGGACTCTCTCAGACATTTGTTTGAAGTTTTTCTCAAGCATTTTAAGCCTAAGCCACTGCTGGATTCTCCCTGTTGGGAGGACAGAAGTGCTAGAGATCACATGCCCAGGATTGAGCTCAAGATGTGCCGCATCAAACTGTTTACCCCTTGACCTCCTCTCCCTCCTCTGCTGGGCTACACATATTCCGCTTCCTCTAGATTAAGAAAAAAATCAATTTCACCAGTGAAAAAGGCTTTTAACTTAAAGCTAAATTCCCTGAAGTTACAAAAAAAAAAAGGGGACAAAATCTCTCAACTTTTTCATAAACTACACTAAAGACCAAATTTCTTGTTATATTATGAGGAAACTTTCACCTATATCCCTGACTCCCTCTGTTTCCTACGTTTCTAAATTAAATAGAAATATGTTGAAAAGAATGAAACCTCTAATACCTCCGTAAATGAAAAGCCTATTACTTTCACTTTGAAGCAGTATATTCTATCACAAAAGTGTAACCTTTGAACTCCAGTAGACCTTTCATAATCTTGAAAAATACAGTTAATTTTATTAAATATTTTTAAAACATTCAATTCTATTACACTCCACCTCAAACTCTCTTGCAATAATAGTAAAATGCCTAGTGTTCTCATCACGGTGACTTGAAAGACTAGCGCTTAGAGATTGAGGAAGAGTGAAGGAGAGTAAAAAACTAAAACTACATCAGCATGAGAAAATAGGTCATCACATTCCCTCCAAGCTCTTTTAGAGTGCTCCACAGTCATTGGTTTGTGGACCTGACCATGGCAGAATCAATTGAACTGAAATGTTCTTGACATGCAGACTGTTCTCATTCTTTAAGACTCTTGTAAAACAAGCAACAAGAGTATAGAGTTTAGGCTTTACTAATAATCATGAAGTTTTGAAACTGGCCATGATGGATTATGCTATGAAGTATTTTAGATCCTATGTATTTTGCTTTCCTGGCCAGAACTCAATAACCACCTATTCATCAACAATGTGTGACTGGGAAGTGTCTTCTCCTGGTTATGAACCAGAAATACTGGCATGATATGAAAATGATCCATATTAAAGGTCATTCTACACTATCTTTAAGTTTGAGGTACACGACTTAATAAGAGACACATGCGTGTACACACATGTATCTAGAAACACCTGTTTCATAATAACAGGTAAGAAATATTAATAAGAAATGTGAAATAAGAATGTAATAAGAAATATCCTAAAAGTCCTATCTTCATAGATAATATCTATATTTTACACTGTGGTTTTATTGAAAGTGTATCTTACCCTATTTATATTTACTATGGCTGATTGCTCTGATTTAAACAAGAACTAGTTGAAACAAGGTTTTGTTGTTGTTGTTGTTGTTGTCGTCGATCTTCTTTCAAGGTCTGGAAGCCTAAGTTTTTCTACCTTTAGCCCCAGACCATCGTGTCATAAATATAAATAGAAGTGTATATATATATATATATATATACACATAAATATGTTTATATATATAAATAATATATATAATATGTATAAAATACATAAATATTTAAATATGTATTTAAATATATAATAATATAATAAATACATAAATATAAATATAAGTGTATTTATATATGTGTATATATAATATATTATATATAATATATATAAGGGGAATGTTTCTATGAAAAGTATGTCCACTGATAAGCAAACATGAGCATCTTTTCAAACAAACTCCTTCAATATAGGAAAACTAAAGAAACAAATTCACAGGAAAGCTATATTACCTAGGTGTAATAGTTTAGGGCAGTAACTAAACACATAAATATGTAATGAATAATTGATTGATGAAAAATTGAATCAATATGTTCCAAAATTTTTTGTCTATTCTCTAGGCACAAGAAGGAAATGATCTGCTGGCTTACTGTAGGCTACTCAAAAATTCTGCTAGCAAATTGTGTGTACTGAAAATTACACACTGTAATGTCATTCTCTTTACCTTGGAATAAGAGCTAAATGCACATACTGGGCATCGAGAGTGGGGATTTCCCTTAAAATCTTTTATTCTTCATAAAATTATTATGGTATGAAGTTAAATAAATAGCAGTGCTTTAAAAATCACATGGCCTTTTCAGCTCCAAAATGGAAAGATCTTGGAAGTCATAATTCTCTACCTTAAAAGAAGAAAAACCTGAACAGACTAAAAATTGATGACTTTTCTTGGGCTAATCAGAGAATTGAGGTTGCAGGGCAAAAGAAAAACTGAACCTCATATAAACACGGTACTCTAGTTTTGGGAAACAGTAAAGTTGTTTCCCATGGGATAGAGGTTAAAAATTCTGATACTGCTAATCATGTATGCTTAAATTGAGGAATTAAATAAATGCATGGCTAATGATGGGGACCAGATTTCTCTAATGTTGGAGTAAGAGTACAGATAAGCAAAAGAATGAGGCTAAAATGATGCACGTGGTAATGGATTAGTGATGGAAACACCATTTCCAATTCATGTTTATTTTAATACAGATAAAAATGGTCACATAAAGAAATATTTATAGGCGTGTGTGTGTGTGTGTGTGTGTGTGTGTGTGTAGATGGGTATATATTTCCTTGCTTCATCAGTTGAGAGGACCTAGAAGCAATGATACATACTCCAGTAGCAATGAGTATGCCTAGCTCCTAGAGTTTTAGTTTACACTATTCTCCAATAAAGGAAACCAGGGCTCCTTGGAGACGCAGCTGAAACTAAGATGAGGTAGAATAGATGCAAGGTAGGCCTGGAGCATAGTTTTGCACCAGAAAGTAAGAAAGTGTTCAAATGGCAAGCAACACATTGATGAGGATATTGGAAGTGAGACAGGATCCAACAGAAAGAGTTCTGAACCACTGAAACTAGACAATTAGAACAATAAAATAAAGCAGGATCAGATTAGAAGCCAAAGTTAAAATGATGTATCCATGGGTCCATACTGATATCAATGATCTATCCAGGAGTCCATATTCCATATAATTGGTGGTGGATAAGATACAAATCTCCCGTGCATAAATCCATATTTTATTATTCAAAAGAGTATAGTATATAAAGGGGGGGAGGCCACGGGGAGAGTAACTTTCCAGTGGAAAAAGCTGACAACACTTTCTAAACCAAATGAGCAAGGGCAACATAAGCAGTGATAAATCATGTTGATAGTATGTATCTTGGATGTAGTGTGGTAAAAATAGCATTTTACCTCTGTAGTCTTTCTCCCCCAGTCTAACCATAAGAAACTCATAATCCCAGTCTAACCATGAGAAAACCCCAATACAAATCCCAATTGAGACATTCTATAAAATACTTGACCTGACCATTACTTCTCAAATTAGGGAAGGACGTCAAAAATAAGCCAAGTCTGAGAAATTCTCGCAGGCTGAAGAGACATGACTGCATAATACAGTGTAGTTCCTGGATGAAATCCTGGAGCAGGAAAAAGGTAAAAACTGAACACAGTATTGACTGTATTTAATAATGTGTCAAAATTGCCTCATTAATTAAAATAAATGGACTGCATTAATGTAAGATAATAAAATAGAAGAAATTGGGTGTAAGCTCCATAGAAACTCTGTAATAGCTGTGTAATTTCTCTGTAAACCTGAAGCGTTCTAAAGATAGTTTATTATAAAATAACATACTCCGAATGAATGTGTAACATACACTGTGAAAGAAGCTTCTTATAATCCCATATCAATATGGCTAAAACACTTGTAAGAAACTACTGTCTGTCATCAACTTGATTCTTGAGGACTCAAGGCCATGACCTAGTTCCAAAGACAGCATGGTGCATTCATTTATGGCATAAATCAGAAGGCAGAGAGGGCACAGTTAAAGTGATTCAATGACAAATATTCCTTAGATTAAAGGTTTTGAAGATTAGGGGAGGCTTGTAACAGAACCCAGTTCTTGAAGGGGACAGGTAGGGAGAATTTAAACATCAAACAAAGTATGTTAGGTACTGACTTTTTGAAGTGGGTGGATGATGATGCCTGCAAAAAAAAAAAATGTAATTTTTTTTTTTTTTACTGGCACAATATTCGCAACATTGTCTTCTTTGGTTTACCAGGCGATTTGCTGAGAGTGTGTCTAAGAGATTTAATACTAAGCAGTTAAATGTTTTTTAATGCAGGCAAATATTGAACATATAAAGTACAAAAGGTTATTTAAGCAATTATGGAATCTAAAATTTTTAATTTTTTAATGATGTTGAATTTCAATTAGGGATTGAATACATTATAAAAGTAGCTATTTTGTGTTTTGATTCAGTTAAAATTTTGATTAGCATTATGCTTTGCATGCTTTTTCAGAAAAGTCCACAACACTTTTGCATTCCTCATGGCAAACTGAAATTAATTTCAGTTCTGTAGAAAAATAAAATTATTTAACCAGGTTTTTTTCATTTATTGTAAATATATTAAGAGTTATAGAAATCAGTGTTTAGACATAAGACACAAAGCAAAGAGCTGAAAGAAGTTATGAATGAGTGAGCACAATCTATGGAGCTTGCAGAATACCCTTTCTTCAGCACTAATTTAAATATTTACTGAATGTTAATATTCAGATCTAGATGTGTATGTTTTTTTCCTAAAGGCCTAGGAAAGAAATGATGAATGTTGAGCTCAGAATTAAAATAGCCTATTTAAGAGAGAAGAGGTTTCTGGTGTCCTATTATTGTTCTTTTATGAAACATGATTTATTTCCCCTACTGATCTCATCCCTGATTCCTACATCTCAATGTTTAACTACAAATTTAAGATTATAAGTGTATTCAAGCATAGTCTGGTAAGGAATAAGGAGTATCTGATGATATAAATGTGAAATGCATTATAAACCAGGGTGTTTGTGGAAAATGAAACAGACTGAAACAAACTTGAATTTAAGAGTTTTTTCTAAGTTACAGTATTTTCCAAGTCCTTGCCTGGCCCTCCTTCAACTGTGCTTTACTCCAGTTTCTGGAGCCAAGACCATGTTCTCTGAGACCTCACATCTGTCTGGAACCATGCTCTGAGTGTAGAAAGAGCACCCTGAGATGTCCTCAAGGTCTGACACTGCCATTGGAGTGTGCATCCATTTGTTGGTGGCCATTGGGTGGTTATTTGTAGGAGTGGGTGTCTGGAGCTTAGACATTCAGACTAAAGAGTCCATAGATTGTATAAACAGCCTTCACAGAGCAGAACAGAGTCAACTCTAGGAAGGGAAGGGAAAGATCCCCTGGTGGGGACCTTCATTTGTGGGCACTGAAATGTAATGGGTAGATGTCTTCACAATTATGTTTCTCCCTACTACGTGAGAAATATTAGGTTAGTTAGGGGGGAAAACATATTGAACGTTATACAAAAAAGTGACATTATTTAGGTGTTTTAGATTGCTGTAAAAAGTGAATTAGTGTGTTCCTTGAACACTTTGCAGACTGACTTCTTCTCAATTGAATGTGCATAGGAATCATTTGCAGATCCTGCTAAAATTAGGATTGCATTTCTAAGTTCATCTAGAGACAGTGTTTTGAGTAGCAAGGTTGTAGAAGACAAGGCAAACAATGTAAGGCTGGTTTTGTTTGAGGTGTAGTCATTTCTAACTGCATTATGGGAAACAGTGATGGTGCAGTGCACTTTTCTCATTGCATTATAAGAACAGCAATGGTAGGAGAATAGGAATTTAAATTTTTTATTTATATTCTTTTTAATCAATGAAATTATTACTTTGTAAAAAATGTATGTCCTATGTCACCCCTTTGCTGCCAAGACAACCAGTCATTGCAGCCTGTGTATAGTTGACTAAAAGATTCCAAACATTTGTTCTAAGTAACCAATGATATTTATACCTAAGCTAAAATACTTTGTTAATTTTTATTTATGTTCTTACTTCACAAATTTAATACAGTTCCACCTACGAAATCCATTTATGTATTAAGTTTACAAAACTGTGTATTTTAGATTTAACAAGAGTCCTGTGGAATTCCCTTTTTCTTCTAAGGTAACAAGGGTTTACTGTATCTTTATAGAATCAATGGAGTTCAACTCAAAGAAAAAGTGACCTATCACAATGATTTGTTGAAAATGCAGGCAAAACTATACAAAGGCAAAAAAAAAAAAAAAAAGAAAAGAAAAGAAAGAAAGAAAGAAAGAGAATGGTAGAGGTTCAACAATATCCAAATTACAAGACATTTTTAATTAAAAAAATTTTTAATGTTTATTTATTTTTGAGAGAGAGAGAATGAGTGGAAGAGGGAAAGACAGAATCCAAAGCAGACTCTAGGCTCTGAGCTGTCAGCACAGACACTGAAGCCAGACGCTTAACCGACTGAGCCTGTCTAGGCGCTCCTATAAGATATTTTGATGTTGAACTCTTGGCTGAGCAGTAGCCATTTGGGCATTCACACCTCATATGCATCCACATCATGCCTATTTCTGCTCCCAACCTCTATTTACTACTCTCACTTGAAATATGTATTAAATTCAAATTCCAATTCTTATTAGAATTTAGTTTAATATAGAATATGTATGAAAAATTATGAAAGGCAAATCAGTTGAAATACTTACGGTAAACCAGAGTTTAATGAATATGTTCTATCACGTTATCGTCACAGACCCCATGGGGTGAATTATCTAAGACTATTTCTGTAAATCCTCAAGGACAAATATAGCTAAAATTGGTTGTTCTTTGGTTTTCTTAATAAGGAATATTTCTTTTTATATTAATCACAAATATTAATAATTTTAACTTTGAGAACATCATTCTAGCTATAATAGAGTTTATAAAAATTTTCCTAAAATGTAGGATTAATAAAGAGAAATCACATATAATGCTACCTTTCATAAATAATGCAATTTGCAAATATGGATTTTAAGTAATTGGTAAGTTTATTGTCTTTTTGTTCCAGACTATAGTTTGTTTTATATTGAGAAGGAATTTATATGTTTCTAATTTATGCATTCTTTATAGGTTCAGAAGGTCATTTTGTATTGAGTGGTTCACTAAACAAGTTATAGATTTTACATATAAAAGGCCTAAAATTTTTAACAAATTTAATCCTCTCATGGCTACAGACTGTAGAACACCTTAGGTGGATTAGCTTTTATTGCATAGTTCTTAAAAGAAAAGATTTCAATCTACCTCTAATGCCATACAAGAAGAAGAACAGATATTAAGATACATAAGAAAGAAGTGGAAATAGGGATAGGGAGTTGAATGTATACATATGGGTGTATATGCTATTAAGCTAAAACCACATAATACCATCTTATCCTAACACAAATAACCTAGATTTGATATTGCTTCTTAGTATGACATTTAGATAGGAGATTTTGATTTGTTTAAGGATACCCAAACAGCTGAATTAAACTTGAAGGGATTTATGCCTAAGTCTGGAATTATTTAGCATATAATAAAATAATTACATACAGACACATCATTATGTTATAGATCAAGAACAGGATAGTTTTCTACTCCAGTTTTTCTTATGTCTTACAAATTGTGGTAGAATGTAGATTATTGTTATCTCTGTAGTTCTAGTTTTATGGCTCCAAAACTTGGTTTTAAATTCTGCTGTTCTTCTCTGAATCCTTGTTTTAGCTGGGTCTGGAGGAAAATGTAAGCAAGTCAAGGCAAAATAAAGGTTAATACCCCAAAAGAAAATATAGACTAAATTAATTCCTTTTTCCCAATTTTTTAATATTCTAAATTTTACCAACTAGTACTTTGATATATACTGAAACTTCTCTCTCTCTCTCTCTCTCTCTCTAGTAAAGTATTTGTACACAGTCTATTTAGTTATTCCTTCAAGAACAGCGTTTCCATATGCTTATCATCCATCTATGCCTTCAGTGAACATTCATTCACCTGTCAAAATGACTCTTATCCTTTGATATGCAGACTGTTGTACTGCACAACATGAAAACCAGAGCAAAGTTAGAGCAGTTATGACTTTTTATGATTATAATTATTTCCCTATTAATATGTTGTAACATGATGTCAGTTTTAAAAAACCCACAACTGACTGTTGGCTACTGGCTGATTGTTGACTACTGTGAGCAACCTCCCCCCAAACTCCATTTCTCCCATCTTTAGAGTTCTATACCTTATCTTTTTAAAACAATTTTTAATGTTTTATTTTTATTACTGATAGAGAGACAGTATGAGCAGGGGAGGGTCAGAGAGAGAAGGAGTCACAGACTGAAACAGGCTCCAGGCTCTGAGCTGGCAGTCAGCACAGAGCTCGACGCGGGGCTCGAACCCACGAACCGCGAGATCATGACCCAAGCGAAAGTCGGTCGCTTAACCGACTAAGCCACCCAGGAGCCCCTATAATCATAAGTTTTATATATTTGTATAAAATTCATATGACAGAATAAAAATATATTTCTGGATTTTTCATTAATGTTGTGATAATGTGTTGTTATATGTCTTTCAAAAATGGATATTAGTGGGAGCATCTGGCTGGCTCAGTCAGTTGAAAGTCCAGCTCTTGATTTCAGCTCAGGTCCTGATCTCACATTTCGTGAATTTGAGCTCAACCTCAGGTTCTCTACTCTCTGTGCAGAGCCTGCTTAGGATTCTCTCTCTCTCTCTCTCTCTCCCCCCCCCCCCAAACCGGCTCTCCTCTACTGTTCATGCTCTCTCTCTCAAATGTAAACATTTATTTAATTTTTAAAATTATTTTAATGTTTACTTATTTTTGAGAGGCAGATAGGGTGCAAGCAAGGGAAGGGCAGAGAGAGAGGGAGAAACAGAATCTGAAATAGGCTCTAGGCTCTGAGCTGTCTGCACAGAGCCCAACACAGGGCTTCAACTCATGGACCGCAAAATCATGACCTGAGCAAGAGTCAGGCAGTTAGTTAAGCAAGCCACCAGGCACCCTCAATATAAAGAAACCTTTAAAAAAGTGGAATTTGTGGTTCACCAATGTTTCTTGTAAATTAATTAATTCAAACATTTAACTCTTGGTTGATATTTCTGATGAATATTAATGAATCAAAGGACTGAAATTATAAGAATTGATATTATCATTGTGAACGTAGTTTTTTTAACCAAAAAATTTATTACAAATTTTTGCTGGTTTGTAAGATAACTAAGATAGTGTATATATATTAACTAGCCACTCTAAGTAGTGTCCCTATTAATTGTTGTTTTTAAGTTGATTCACCTTTTCCTAAGGATAAAATACTTTATGTATTTATAAATGATACTATTTCACAAATTCCTTTCAACTGTTATGCTTATTTCTATTCCATATCCTATTGCATTGGTTAGACTTTATGAAACAGTGATAAGAGAGTACAAACTTGATATTTTCTCTCTCTCTCTCTCTCTCTATATATATGTATATATACGTATGTATATATATATACACCTATATATATACACATATATCAGATACCTTTGAGTTTTCACCTCTGTGCTTTTAATCTTCATTTTATAATATCTTCATATTCTCAATTACGTAGATTTGAACAGATTTCATCTTGTTAACCCTAGTGTCCTCAGCACTGAACAGGGCCTTGCATGTATTAGAGTCAAGACATATACGTTTAATGAGTGAATTTATACAGGATTAGGTGTACCCTTTACCACACACCCAGCATTGTCCCCAATTCTTGCAATTTCAACTTCCTGCAAATTCTCTATCATCTTACACCAGCTTCATTTTCATCCACTTTAATTTACCTTCCTGTAGTTGGGACAGACATTCTGACGTTTGCACATCCTATTCCCTCTTTATGGTTGACTTTCATGACACCAAATATTTGTCAAATCTTCTTCCAGTTCCTACACCATCCTAAAGAGTAAATAGGAGAATATAAGGATAAAGTTCTTTTCTCCCTTTTCAAAGACACAGTGTTTGTCTTCCCATTCACGGCCCCATGTTTGGTTAGTTAAAAGGGGATGGCTAGTCTTTTACCTTATTCAGTCTCTCTCTACAGGTTAAATACAAGCGGGAGAAATGAGTCATGGTAGATTGCTATAGCAAGCAGCTCAGTTGGTAATTTCTCTTGTGCCTCTGCCAAACAGGGCTGTTCTTTTCTACTGTCCCCACTATCTGGTTCTTGGATTCTCTGGCCTAACGACACTCGTGATAATCTTTAGTTGACACAATGTCCTGTTCTCCCTTTGAACCTCCACATTTTACTTATAGAAACGACATCTGAGACAAGATGTACGCACCTGTGGAGAAATTCACTCCCCACCTTTGTTTTCAGGAATTTGCTGTGCCCAAATGGATTTTTAAAATGTGGGAGATGGGTGCAGTTTAAGATCACTGCTCCAACCACTAGAAAGCATGCTATGGAAAATGGCAGTTTGGTCTGCTGTTGATTCTTGGACTGAGGGAAAGGAAGCGTGTGAGGGGAATGAAACAAAATGTGTACATTTTTGGAAGTTGACATTTTATTTTATTTTTTAATGTTTATTTATTTTTATAGTTTTTATTTATTTTTGAGACAGAGAGAGACAGAACATGAGTGGGGAGGGGCAGAGAGAGAGCGAGACACAGAATCCTAAATGGGCTCCAGGCTCTGAGCTAGCTGTCAGCACAGAACTGGATGGGGGCTCAAACCCACGAACCTCGAGATCATGACCTGAGCCGAAGCCGGATGCTTAACCAACTGAGCCACCCAGGCACCTCTAATGGTTATTTTGAAGGAGAGAGGGACAGAGTGTGAGTGGGGAACGGGCAAGGAGAGGGAGACAGAGACACAGAATCTGAAGCAGGCTCTGGAGCCCAATGTGGGGCTTGAACTCAGGAGCTGTGAGGTTATGACTTGAGCTGAAGTAGGACGCTTAACCAACTGAGCCACCCAGGTACCCCTGGAAACTGACAGTTTAGAAAGTGAAAGATACATTTTTCAATTCAGGGCCACTGACTTGATAGTTAAGATAAATTCCCCAAAGCTTCTGCTTAAAATTTGTATGTAAGGTATAGTTTCACCTGTTCTGTGAATTGGTAATTTTTTTCAAAAATCTATTAGCCATTTAGGTGAGAAGTCTAAAAGGCTTTGTTAACGGTATTATTTAAACTAGAAATCTGCTCTTGTGCTCGCTTTTTCTCTCTAATTCTCCATAAAACTTTTATTTTTCTGACTACTCAAATTAAAAAAAATCAAGTATGATATAATGTGCAAAATGTATAACATAAAATATTAAAATTTCTAAATCTCCCATTCTCCAGGATGGTCACTGTAATTTGGTATCTTTCTTAGCAAATTTTTATTCATATGCATGCACAACAACATTCCTAAAATGAAACACAGTACTGACTGGAGATGTTCCAAGGAATTATGCAAAAAAAAAAAAATCAAATAATTTAGCAAGCAGTTTGGACTAAACAAAGTTATTCTGTGGACAGATTTTTCAGAACCTCCAATACACTCATGTGCCTTAAAAATCTCAAATAAAAATGAATAAAATATGCATCATTTCCCAAACAGTTTGACTATACAGATCACATAGCTCTTTTTGTGGAGCTAATATTCCATTAACACACTTTGAAAAACACT
The DNA here is from genome assembly GCF_003009895.1 of Hyaena hyaena. Classification (NCBI taxonomy): domain Eukaryota; kingdom Metazoa; phylum Chordata; class Mammalia; order Carnivora; family Hyaenidae; genus Hyaena; species Hyaena hyaena. Next base: position 73,982 of record NW_024080696.1, read on the forward strand.
GCTTAGATCATATTCTTCTGTAACCGGCTTTTTAGACAATACAGAGTTGGTGGCATTTTCATAACCATGCATTGTTTCCTCAACATTTAATATGGTTGCATATTATTCAGTGAACGGACATCTCATAATTATTAAATTTGCTATCAATGAACATTTTGACTGATTTTAGACTTTTGCTACTAAAAACACTAACTACTACAGTCTTTGTCAATGCATCTTTAGCTCATTATCTCTTCAGACAGATCCTTAGAGTTGAAATTGACACATAGAGTCAATATCAATCCAGAAAGATGGTGCCAGTTTTTATGCACCCAACAATAACATATAAGCAAGTCAAATTTTGGACACCTGGAACAATATTTCAAGCATTTTAACCTTCACTAATCTAATAGGTTAAAAACTCATTATTTTAATTTGGATTTTGTATTTCTTCAATTTTATATGACTGAAAGTGCATTTTTGTATGCTTATTGCCCATTTGCCTTTTTCATTTTTGAAGTACATGTAAGTGACTTTGTTCACTTTTTCCCCCTATTTCAGTGTTGTTATTTTTTAAATAAGCAATAGCATTTTGTATTGGCCAAGGATAACCCATGGTCTTCCATATACTTTGCATATCTTTTTGTGCTAAGATCATCAAGATTATTGTTTTTTCTTCGTTCTACTGATTTTGGTGCCATTTAAAAATCACCCTTTATATTTCTATTCTTTCTGTTTATAAATGATATAAAATAATTCTATTATGCTTTTAGTACTTATAAGCTTCTAAAATATATACTTAAATAACTAAACAAACTAGTTTTGATATGCAATATTGTATTTTGATCTTTGGATTTAAATACAACATTGTACCTCATTCCATCTGATTTGTCTTGTTGGATTTAGTGCTATATTATAATCTCATTTTGTTTTGAATATCAAGCCTGTGGTTTATATTAATCATTATTCTTGGCTCTGTTTTGTTCTGTTTTCCATTCAAATTTTTAATAAAAATAAAAACTGTACAGCATCAGAGAATTTCTTCATTCAAGAAGCCTCAAAGTACTTCATGTCATAAACATTTCAGGGTGAAATGTTGGGTAATGATCATAGAAAATTAAAACTCAGTACAAACATACCATATTGAACCTATACTTTGCCATTACAGCTTACTAAATTATGCATTTTCTATTTCCATAACTATTGTTGATTTTTTAAGCAAATAATATTTTTGTATTTGTTGCTTTTCTAAAATTATAATTTTCCTTTCCAAACAGCTGCCTCAATGAGTTTGTTATAAATCTTAATTAGTTCCAGCCTTAGATAATAAACTGCAAAGTAAGTACAGATTTAAGGTGGGGGGAAGAGTGGAAATTAGGCAGCTAAGATCATTTTTACCCTGGCCTGCCTCTCCGTTGTCAATTATGACATATTGGAGTGACATGACAATCACTAAACTGACTCCTCATCCTTTCATTTCCAAACCCTATGAGTGTACTTTGCTATGTATACACAGCCATAATATTGTTTCTCTGAAATTCTGCTCATGCTACTCAAGGGTCTAGAACATCACCACCTGCCCTGGGCACCCTCAATAAATATTAATTACCACCACTAATTAGAAATGTTGACACATGCATTTCTAATTACAATTGAGGTTACATCTGAAGAGAAGAAGGTTTCAGTTAATTAAATATCAGGGAATATTTTCACAAGATTGGAGACATTTGACAAAGCAATCAAGTCCTAAGCATATTGTGAAAGTTTCTGAGTCTTAACACATTGCTTTAAATATTCCAAACTAGAAATAGCCCTGTTTTTGAACAGGCTGTTTAACACTCTAGAGGTACGTGTTTTCCATTCTGGGAGACTTCTATTAACCTATGTGTTGATTTAAGAGCTTAAATGGGGAATGATTATACATATAATTCATTGTTATTAAGTCGTAAAATATTCTTTGTCCTGCCAGCATTCTCAAGGTGTCATGATAACGCAAAATCATCATCATCATCATCTGCAATCATTGTAAAATTTTTGCAAAATAATATTCTTCTCACATAATGAATCAAATGTCCTACTATAGTTGTTAAGGAGTCTTCCTAGTCAGATAGCACACACCATTTTAGCCATTGCTACGGGGTTAGATTTTTGGCAATCTCTTGACTGGTTTGATATATGCTGGAAAACAATTGCTATCCAACTCTACTCTAGCTAAGAAAAGAATTCTTGGAAAACTTAGTCTGTGTAACATGGCTATACGATTACACAATCTGAAAGGAAATCATTCTATTGAGTCTGTGTATAATTTCACTATTGAATTTCCGTTTTGACAACCGAAGCTTAGTAAAAATACTGTTGTATTTGTATACAGTAACATTGCCCTGTGTATGGAAGAGCAAGAGCTCTTAACAAAGAATGAGATTTGATTACTATGTTGTACAGGTATCTGTGAGAATATCTTTTGTCTGTGAATTACCTTCACTTGATTTGTATTTTAGAAGATATCCACAATTTCCTTGCGCTCTAAATTAATGTGTCACTGTTGAAAAACAGCACACATGTGTACATATCTTGATAATGGAGTAACTAACAACTTTTGTTCTGGACTATCTTTTCAAGGATGTTTGCATAGAAAACATAGCAAACATAGTTTGCATAACCTTGTTAGATAGAAACATTGTTTTTCTCTGGAGCACAGAGCAAGCGTCTTCTCTGTTCAGCAAAACAAGGATAACATCTCCCACAAAATAACATTGCAAGCATGTCACTATAAAAATTGGGCCTTACTAGGTTTGGTGATCCTTAGATCACAAAAACCAACTGCTTGCTTGGCATCCGCCTTTGCTGCTCCCTGTCAACCTCGTTTGACTTTGAGAGCAAGGTGGGTTGATGAAAACATAAAGTTCATTCTGTCTGCTATGCAGTGAGTAATAAAGTCCATTGTGTTTGATGTAGGGATCTCATGTCATCTGTCAGTTTCCATGAAACTATGGCAGGCTAACTTGTTAGGTTGTAATGAGGATGAAACTTCACCCTTCACAGTTCTCGACAACCACATTTAGAATATATGTTCAATCCTCCCAGACATATCTTATAAGAGAATTGAAAAAAGCAAAATATATCTGGAGTAGGATGCTGGTCTAAAAATCAGAAGAGAGAATCTAAAGAGACAAAGATGTATTTCTTAGAAAATAGCCTAGAAAGGACTCCATAGCTATTTTTATAGATTAAAATCTTGCTATTTAAAAAAGGGATAAGATTTATTTGATACTTTTTCAGAATACAGAAGTCATAAGGATACAAATTCTCACTTACATAATGAATAATACTTGTAACTGCTAATATTGAAAATTTTGCCTAACTTACCATAGCAGTAAGGTTGCTGCTCGTCAAACTAGGGGTGTTGCAACATTGAACTGGGAAATATAGAGACTATATTCCCACTATATCTATGGTGGGAATATTTGTCTTCAAGCAGAGTGCAAACTGAGTTGTAAAGTATTACATTTTTTCATCTAACGATGAATGACATAAAATTTATGCTAAAGGGAGATATTTAATTGTAAATACTGTAGCATCTGGAAAAAATAGAGGTTCATAAGAGCTGGGAAACTTAAGGAATATATCATGCCAAGGTAAAATTTACAATTGGCCCTTGAGATTGAACCAAATTCACCAGAAGGAATTGGGAGACCAAGAATCCTAGCCTGCATTGTAAAGTTAAACTTGTCTTCTCCAAACAAAAACTAACTAGAAAGGAATTATTGAGAAATAATAGAAGAATTACTATTAGCACAGTGAAAAAATTTCATAACACTGAAGTGGATTTCAACATCAGTTTGTAGTATTACTTGGTTATTGCCTACTTTTTTACAGTTGTGAACTACATAGTTCTTTCAAATTTAAGGCCATTAATAGTATTTTGCAAAAGTATGTCACTGTTTTTACTTATTTATATTTAATTCATTATATACTCAACTTACCGTAATCTCATAACAATGAACCATATTAAAGAACCACCTGTATACTTGCTAAAGTTTTTAAGTCTATGCATTATGTTTTATCATTTAACTTCTTGGAAATATCTCTGGTGAGAACAGACACTGTGTCTCCTCTAGGCATCTTATAACATTTAGAAATACAGGGATCACCAACAATTAATATTTCAAAAACTAACAACTCCCTAAGGAAATAAGGCTGATTTTTAAGTTCCTTCTAAAAACAGGTAGCAATGTCTTTCAAACATCCTGGCAATTAGCAATCCTAAAAAGAATATTCAAAAATACAAATTAACAGTTCTTAAAAAGGAAGGACTTTATAAACTCTTCTGAAACTATCTTAACTTCTTCACAGGTGCTGATATTAAGTGGGTATTACTAATATAGTCAAGAACTATCATCTTGAGTTATCTATAATATCCTGAAGCAAACAAAATAAGTAATTATCTTGAATAAAGAGAGCTCGATTGTAAAATTAAGCTGAAATCTAATTTCTCATGATATTTCTTCTCAGTAAAATAGGTATTTTTATACATGCAACAAATGGAAAAAGCAAAATAAATTCATATTTGTGAGAAATCTGTATTTAGGTGTATATTTTATTGCAGAGAAGATTAGATATTTGATTAAAAGATACCCATTCTTACAGATACAAATATGTTATTTAATTATAAAAATGTTTTTAAATAATGTTTTTTTTCTTCTTGATCTTGGTCTGATCCCTAAATATAGATTTGTAAACACTCTTTAGAACACATTTGGCTTTATGGAAGAAGCAAAAGATTTGGACATGTACAGAGACACAGTGTTTATTGCAGGAGGCTATTGAAAAGAGACGGATTCACGAATCTACATATTGATCTATTCTGAAAATAGTAACTTTACCTACACTTAGAAAAATTCACCCCTGAAAAAAGACATTGTCTTGTAAGGAATAGAATGAAGTATTTTGTTAAAAAAGAGATTCACTTTGGCATGACAATTTTACCAGAATTCTCTACAAATTTTCTTTACACTATTAAAGAGACAATAGGTCAAAATAAGACAGTGGATATTTTGGGGTGCCTGTGTGGTTCAGTTAATTGAGCATCTGACTTTTGGTTGCAACTCAGGTCATGATCCTGGGGAGGGATCAAACCCTGCATCATGATATTTGCTAGGTGTGGAGCCTGCTTAAGATTTTCTCTCTTGCTCTCTCTCTCTCTCTCTCTCCTTCCTCTCTGCTCACACACACTCTCTCTCAAAAAAAAAAAAAAAAAGACTATGAATATTTCTGTTCTTCTAGTATCTATAAGTTGAACATAACTGCAAGTAGTGAAATATCATTCGCTTTTGATTCCAGATGGACATGAAAATGTAAAATAAGCATACATAAATTCTCCCTTAGGAAGGAAGGACAAATCAAGCTCACTATCTCACTAGCTGAGGGTTTTTTTTTTGGGGGGGGGGAGAAAAAAAATGTTATTCTAAAGTAAAAATAATAGCTGTCTTCTTATTAGTGACAATTCAGGTAATGACCAGTATGAAACTCCCAAGTTGTGGGAGAATAATAACATGAATAAACAAGTAAACAAACAAACAAATAAATAGAAGTAAAATAAAACAATAGCCATCACTAGTTATTTCAGTTTATTCTGATGTTTTAATACATATCTACTTTGTATGACTTGATTTGGATGCTTGTCGTAATTCTGTGAGACCTTGTTTCACTTCTGCTCCTGATGGCCCTCCATAAAGCCTGTCCCCAGTTGCCCTACCACTCAAAATTTACTTTCTACAAAATTTACTTTCCCTCTAAAATGCTGCTTCCAAAGTCACTAAGACATTAGTCAAAGAAACCCTGTGACACTAATAAAACAAAACGTCCTTGGTTGTTTTATTTGGATGTAGCAGAAGCCAATAGAATGGAGGAAAACAGAGAAATACCCAAAATGACTAATTGTTGTTTCAAAAACTTCATTAAAAGCAATTGTATAATTTGGCTCTTGAGTTTTCTAATGTGTGGGTCTTAGTGACTAATCTTTCTTTATGTCTTTTTAACAAGGGAACATACCTGCCAGAATTCCTGAGAACATTGATTTTCACCCTTGGTTACTACTTTTTCTAGATGTTTTCCATGAAAGACAAGTTGTAAATTTTAGATATGACTTAGAGATACCTGTCATTCTTTATCACTCTATAGACCTCACTGGCCACAGATTTTCACTATATTAATACAAATACGAAGTTCTGACTGAAAAAAAAATTCATTTATAAATGAATTTTATTCATTTAAATATTATTCTCATTAAATGAGAATAATAAACCTCACTACATTAACCTACCTCACTCCATACACAAATGTTCAAATCAAAGTAAACTATAGATGTAACTTCCAAAGTTAGATCAATAAAACTTCTGGAAGATGGATGCCAGGGCGGCTCATTTGGTTAAGCATCCAACTTGGGTTCAGCGTGATCTCATGGTTCACGAGTTCAATTCTCACATTGGGCTCCGTGCTGATAGGGCAGGGCCTGCTTGGGATTCTGTCTCCCTCTCTCTCTGCCCTTCCCTTACAAGGCACTCTCTTGCTCTCTCTCTCTCTCTCAAAATAAATAAACTTTAAAAAAATTAAAAAATAAAACTTCTAGAAGAAGATATAAGAGAATACCTTCATGACTCTAAAGCAGTTAAATAATCTGAAATTTTTAATGTTACTTTATGAAAATTGAAAACGTATACTCACCAAAAGACACTGATTTGAAAATGGATAGTGACCTCAAATGTTAGAGAAAATGTTTGCAGTACATATTTCAGAAAAGTAAGTTTACTCAGAATATAAAAATAACTGTTACAATTTAATGATAATTTTTAATTGGGCCTGCCTTCAGAAGAAGCTAGCTAACCGGAACCTAACCTGCTGGAATATTATCAGAGTCTATCTGACAGGGGTGAAGGAAAACACCCAATCCCAGCCATCTAGTTATTTTGTTCCACCTATGGGAGGGCAGGAATCCTGAGAAATACTTGTGAAGTTCATAGTCCAGAGGCACAGGCTCACTTAAAGGCTGAGATCTAATTTCAGGACAACAGAATATTCTCCACTCTCACCCTTACCACCACATGACTAAAGGCATATTTACAGCAATTACTTTTACTCAATGTCTCATGTGCAACTATCAAAAAACAACATAAAGCATACCAAAACCAAAAAAACACAATTTGAAGAGACAGAGCAAGCATCAGAAGCAGACATGGCATGAATGTTGGAAATATCTGACCAGGGACTTAAAACAACATGATTAATATGCTAGGAGCTCTAATGGATAAAGTAGACAGTATGCAAGGTCAGATGGGCCATATAAGCAGACAGATGGAAATGCTAAGAAAGAACCAAAAGAAATGCTAGAGATCAAAAACACTATAACAGAAATGAAGAATGGTGTTGATGGGTTTACTAGTAGACTGACACAACTAACTAAAGAATCTCTGAGATCGAGGATATATCCATAGAATTCCCCAAAATTGAAAAGCAGAGAATACAAAGACTGAAAACAGAAACATAATATCCAAGGACTTTGAGAAAACTGAAAAAGGTATAACATATGCATAATGGAAATACCAGAGGGAGAAGCAAAGAGCAGAAGAAAATATTTGATACAACAATGACTGAGAATTAATTAATTAATTAACGTTAGACCACAGATCCAGAAAGTTCAGAGAAGACCAACTAGGATGAATGCCAAAACAAAACAAAACAAAACAAAACAAAAGAAATAACCAAACCTGTAGGGCACTCACACTACCCAGGAAGTGTTATGTGAAAGAAAACTTTGATTAGCTGTAAATATATGTTGTAAACTCTAAGGCAACCACTAAAACAAACAAACAAATATATCTGATATGTTAAGAAAGGGGAGAAAGTGGAATAATATAAAATGCTCAATTAAAACCACAAGAGGCAGAAAAAGAGTGGAAGACAAAGCTAGTTACAAAGAAGGACAACAAATAGATAATACTAACAAATATGGTAGATATTCAACTACAACAATAATCACTTTGAACACCAATGGTCTTCACCAATTAAAAGACATATTTTCAGAGTGGATCAAAAAAACAAAACCCAACTACATATTCTCTGTGAGAAATGTAAATATAAAGAAACATATAAATTGCAAGTAAAGGGATGGAGAAAAATATACCATGCTAACATAATCAAAAGAAAGCAGAAATAGCTATATTGATTTCAGACAAAACAGGCTTCAAGGCACGGAAAATTATCAGGGATAAGGAAGGGCATTGCATAGTGATAAAGGAGTCAGTTCTCCAAGAAAACATAATAATCCCTGATGTATATGAGACTAGCAACAGAGCATTAAACCGTGTGAGGCAAAATCAAATAGAATTGCAAAGAGAAACAGATGAATTCACTATCATAGTTGGTTATTTCAACAATCCTCTATCAGAAATGGACAGATCTTGCAGAAAAGATCTTCAGGGGCATAGTTGGACTCAACAACTCAGCAATAACAAAGGCAAGCAACCAAATTAACAAGTGGCTATAGAATTGAACAGGCATATCAGAAAAGATATACAAATGGTTAAGTTTATGAAAAGGTGCTCAATATCAATAGTCATTGAGGAAATACAAACTAAAAGTAAAATGAGATACCATTTATCTTCTACTGAAATGGCTAAAATGAAAACAGCAAACATATTCAAATGCTGACAAGATTTTAAGTGGAATACTCTTATATTAATACTCCAAGTGTAAAGTATTATATCCCCTCCAGAAAAATGTTAATTATAAATAAACATTTACAAAGCAAAGCAGATCTAAAACCAAACCCTTCCAATTTTATGTATTTTCTCAAGAGAAATGAAAATGTAATTCCATAAACAGACTTGTACTTGAATTTCCACAGAGTACCCGGAAGCTCAGAACTGTCAACAACCTGCATGTCTATCAAATGAAAATGAATTAACAAACTGTGGTGTGAATATACGTTGAACATTAATCAGAAACAAAAAAGGTAAAGGGACACATCAGGGGTTTAGTCAGTTAAGCGTCCGACTTTGGCTCAGGTCATGATGTCACAGTTCATGAGTTTGATCTCATAGCGTGGAGCCTGCTTCAGATTCCGTGTCTCCCTCTCTCTCTGTCCCTCCGCCACTCAGGGTCTGTCTCTCTCCTTCTCTTTCTCAAAAAGAAATAGGCATTAAAACAAAATAAAAGAGGTATATATTACTGATACATGAGACAACATGGATAAATCTCAGAAAGTGTGCTAAGTAAAAGGAGCCAGGGAAAAAAAAGGCGGGTATATACTGTATTGTCAATTTATTTGAAATTCTATAACAGGCAATCCTAATGTGTAATGTGAATAGTCAGATAAGTGGTTACGACTGGGTAGGAGGCAGGGTGGGAGGTGGCGTCAGAGATGTAAAGAAATTGTCTGCTGATGGAAATGCCCTTTGTCTTGTTTTGGATGTTGGTTACAGAAGCCTACATAACTGTAAAATTTATTGACTTGAACTTTTACTATTTGTGCACTGAATTACGTCTTAATTATACATCCATTACAAAATTTAAAAAGTGAAGATAACAACACCCTAATCAGCAAGTTCAGAATAAATTAGGCAGAGGTTTTCAAATTACTGGTGGTGAATTCCAGATAGATTCAGACATATTATATGGAATCTATAAATATGTAAATAAACAAGACATTCTGTATAGCTCAAATAAATAATATATCAATATGCTATAATTTTTAAAGTTTAAGAAGATTCATATCATTGTCATTCACTACATAAAAATTTATGTAAGATTGTTTATAATTTGTAATTTATTTTTAAATTTTTTAATGTTTATTTATTTTTGAGAGAGAGAGACAGAGAGAGAGAGAGACAGAGCATAAGCGGGGGAGGGCAGAGAGAGAGGGAGACACAGAATCCAAAGCAGGCTCCAGGCTCTGAGCTGTCAGCATAGAGTCTGACGCAGGGCTCAAATTCATGGACCACAAATCATGACCTGAGAAGAAGTTGGCTCAACCAACTGAGCCACTCAGGCATGCCTATAACTTATTTTTTAAAAATCTACTGATAGTAACATACAACTGTTATATTTACATTTATTTTACATAACGAAAGGTGATTCTGTTGAGATTTTGAGAATGATTGAACTCAGGCAAATGAAACTTTTGTGAACCATTAAACACTACATAAATCAGAAGGTGCCTCATTGTGTTATCATCAATGACTTCTGACATTTGGGAATTACTTGCACCCAAATATTTCAGTCTCAGAAAGGAAAACATGTTCAGCAGCTGATCAGTGTAAGAAACTGCAATTAACAGTCTTTTGTCAGTTAAAAAAGATATGATGGTGTCTTTGGAAATTCTGACATCATTCAACATACATTCCTCCTCACATGCATGTCGAGAACACTGGCATATTGGGAAACAAATGGGAAATGACGTGTTCTCAGTTATATTTTAATGAAGCAGCCAGAAGACATGATTTCTACTCACAGTTGTTCCAATAAACAACCATGTGATAACATGAACAAGTTAGTTAAATTCTCTGTGATTAGGTTCACCATCTGTAAAAACACATGAAATTCAAAAATTCTATGTAATTCAAATGAATACGTTTTTCTTGTGTGCCCTGGGCCACCATTTGGCTAATCCATGGGTATTACACACCATATAGTGTTTTGAGTAAGAGTTCTCCTGACTAAACATTGTAATATGACATAGGAAAATAAATTGTGTCTCATGTTTGACTTTTAATTCTTCATAGTTCCATTTTAATGAGAAACATGCAATCCCCCAGCCTCCAGAGCCAATGCCAACTAAATCCACCAACTAAGCAGAGAGGTAATGATGATGCTTGCTGTGCAGGCAGCTGCAGAATTGTGCATTTGTTTTATCAAGTAAGATATTTTAAGTGCTATTACCACATTTTCCAGGCTGGATAATCTCAAACCGAGTTAAACCCAAAGGAAAGGGGGAAAAAAAACAGCTGTATTAAACAATTTTTTTGGACAACCATTATCTCTTTGCTCACTGTTATGATTCTGCATAAATTTGAATAAAAACATACTTTTTATAATTTATTTTTTTATGAAACAAGGATCCCATATTTATTTATTTTTAATGCAAAAACAGAGAAATGAGAGTTCCTTTTCTGTTCCCTAAGGGTGGTAAATTCTGAGGAAGAATTATCCTTGCAATCAAGTATTCTGTAAGTGCATTCTATGCTATGTTTTTAAAAATTCATAAATGCTAAAAAAATGAACAAAGATTCTGTAAATACAGATACAGTATGAAGGATAATAATAGTAAAAAACATTTTTGTGAGTGTTTAACAAGGGCGAGTATACAACAAAAGTTCATTTGCTAAGAATGTGTGCAATATAGATTTTGTGCAAAAAAAGATATGGATTTGATTTATCTTAAGCACAAATCACTGTCATTAATATTTAAATTCAATACAGATGCAGAATATTTTCAACATTTTCTAGATTGACTGAAAGTAATGAAAAAGGAAGTTACCAGATATTTTGTGTCACATATGGTAAAACTGCCTTTAAGACCCTAAGCCAGATATTAATATATTTTCATTTGTTTTACAGTATTAAAAATTAAAATTATCCTTTCATTTGGACATACAGAGAATTTTAGCAATTCTATAATAATTCAGAGACATTTTCATATTGTATAAAATTTCTGATGTTTATTTAAAATTTTAAAGAATATTTTCATAATATTCAATATGAAGTTTCCTTTAGGAAAACATTTTTTGATTAAGAAAATTTGATGATAGCACCAATGTTATCTATTTAAAGAGAACAGGCATACTTTGTAAAAAAATGATTATCATAGCTCATCTGCCATTATCTTTGGAAAGCCAAATATAAAATGCCAGATAAATTGCCTTGAGATAAATTCAGAATTTAATATTTCTTACCATGCACAGTTTGAATTTATCTGGCAGAAAGAAAGGTAATTGGCCCAGATTAATTTTCCTTAGTATCAGGCTAAGTCTATGTCTGCAAACACACTTTTATGTGGAGATATAACGTTTTTATCTCACTCACAACAATGTTGACTATGTTTGTAAATTTCTGTCTCCCTTCCTTCCTGGTTCGTCAGCTTCTCATCCAGGGCTCCAGCTCTGGCTACAGTTCTGCCTGTACACGGTCTCTCTCTGCTCCTCAGGAGTGGTGGTAACATACTCCAGCTCTAGCTGGTCCCTCTGGGTCTTAACGTTTCTTTCTGTCTGTAACTTTACCCACAGATCATCAATTTCTCTTTAGAATCACATGTCTGTGCTACTTCTGCTTCCTGCCAAGATTCTGAATGACCTAGTGTGGCATCTAGGTGGAAGAATGTAGCTTTACAAATATGGACCTGGTTTTCAGGAGAGATGCTGGATTGAACCCTAGATTTCAGAAGCATGGCATATAGTGGTGGTTGGAGCCAAGTGAATCATTTTGATTTCGCATGGGGAGCATGTAGAGTGTGTAGGAAAGATCCAAGGAAAAAACTGTTTAGAAAGGAGATGAGAAAAATACCATCTCAGCACGGGAGAACTAGGAAAAAAATGGTTTTTGGATGAGAATAAAGTAGGAGGGTTATAAATGAAGTGGATTATGAAGAATTATAAATAATGAAGAAAGATTACAGTATTTGGACACCAAAAGGACATTATTGTATCCGATCGTTAATGTGTTTTGTTTTGTTCATTGCCAGAGGAATTTCAGAAAATCTGGAGATCTAGAAAACATTTTATTCAATAAAGTGAGAAAGTAGAGTTAAGAATGATCTTTTATAAATGCCGGTGGTTGAGAGAAGAAAAGAGGCAGACAGTGGGTTTGGAAATAACAGGACCTAGGGAAAGTGTCTTAGTTGGAGAAGAAAGGATAATTCTATTTTAGGGAACAAGATTCATTGTATACATTTTTAATTTCTGTCCATTCCTTATATTAAAAATCCAAAGGGAGTATCTAAATTACTTTTAGTCTTAGCCCAGGATATCTTAGAATCTTTCCTCATTCGGGAAAAATTCTGCAGGCTAATCCCAACCAACCTCTCTCCCCAATATTTGACTACAGAAATTCAGAAACCGCAAGAACTTCTTTGAAAAATATACCAAATAAGTGCCCTTTGTATCAATAACATTTCCTTAGTTCAACATGATGATGTTAATACTTTTGATCTCATAAAACAGAGATCCACAGCCTACAAATCTATAAAATGTGTTCACAGGCTTCTTACACACACACACACACACACACACACACACACACACACACATACACACAGAGATGTAAAATAATACAGGGCTATTCTAACATCTTTTTTGTATGTGTTCTGATCAGGCATTTGTCTAGTCCAACAGACATTTTGATGCTCTCATATAGAATTGGTGTTGACTTGTGGGAAGTCTTGTTCATATTTTAAATAAGTCCATTGACCTATGTTTATAAAGATCTGTGACTTATTTCCAGCAAAATCTTTTGAGGCATTTATTTTTAAATGTGGAATATTGGGCTCTTTTCCAGACCATCTGAATGAAAATCTCTTTTGGTGGATTCTTTACATCACTCTTGCCAATGTAATGAGTCTCTCTGGAGGAGACAGCATGATTGTGACAATGACTGGTGGGGCACACAGAAGCTTCTGGAATGCGTTACCATTAGCCAACAAACATCTGGTCTTTCTACCTTCCTAGATATTGAGGTTTGGGGACTCTTCCATAGATCACGGTATAGATAGCACCAAGGTAAAATGCTGAAAAAGAATTATTTTAGTGATAACTGACAATAATAAAATGTCTTCAAAATAATAACCCTTTTTAAAAACAGTACAATAAACAGACTTCAAGTTAAAAGTTAAATGTTTGTACATTTAGGAACAGTTTAGGTAGCTCTAACTGATGAATGCACTATTAGTTTTATTACTTATCTTATGGTTTTCAGGGTCCATTTACTTGAATAACAAATATGAACGGAATGGGCTGATTTCAATGAGCTTATCTGGGGCTCTGAAGCCATGTGCGAGCCATCTGAGCTACTCTTTATAGTTTATGCTAACCCGAAAACCTCAATAAAATAGAGCATTTTATTCTTACAGTTGCTCACAGTTTATTCATTTAGAAACACATTCTGCCCTTAAATACTTGCATGCCTATCTTGTTGAAGATAATGGGATTTGTCTTGGGCAATGAAAGTCAGAATATGGCTGAAGAGACATTATGGAATTCACCTAAATCTATGAGCATATATCTTCATTCTTGTATAAGGTGAAGAAAATTTTGCTGTCTGTGATCATTGTCCTGCCTCTCCAAATTTTTTTTTGCAAAGTATAGTACATAATGCACAAGCCAATATGAAGCATTTGAACAGTAATTGCCTCCAATATTCTTGTACCATCTGCCCTTTTCATGTACCATCATTTCAACTAATCACTTATAATTGTTTTCAAGATCTGTAGAGTGTCTGAAGTTAACTCATCAAAGCAAAATCAGTGGGAGGTGGAACAGTGGCAAAGGTGAACAATGTTTAGAATTTCTAGAGCGCCCTGGTACTAAAGGGGCAAGGCTTTTTCTCCTCCCACTCTCTTCCTACCCCCTTTAAAACGGTGCAGAGGAAACACCATGCAAAATGGAAGCAGATTGGCCATTAGAATAAGACATCATTCTTCCGGCGAGAGAGGTCAAGATGGCAGAGAAGTAAGGAGCTCTATACTTGCACTCACGCCCATACATCACACAAAAAAGATCTGAGGCCATTGGAAACCTTACAAAACCTGAGAGATTGGGAGAAAAAGGACGCAGAATCCACTGAGAGAGCCTTCTAATGTAAGTGCGAACCGGGGAAGATAAAATCGGGCCGGGATCGGAGACTCCAGGGTGGGAGGCGATCCCTCCTCTACGGGGAGTGAGAGGAGAAAAGGAGACAGTCCGAAACAGAAAAACCTCCGCTCGGGGGGAAAAAATCTCTGCTAGGTGCATAGAAAGGCCATACTTGCCAAATACCTGCACACCAGGTCCCCTCCCGCCAACTGGTCCTGGAGGGGGCTGAGCACACAAACTGCTTCTTTGTGCTGCTCCTGGAGGTTGGACTTCAGAGCAGCGGCGCCCCTGCCGCCATTGTAGCTCCCGGGCGGCTGGGGCCCCTGAAAGAGCCGCGCTGACACCAGGCGTCCGCGCCCCTGGCTGGCTGGAACTCGAGAGGGAAGCCAAAGAACTAAAAACTGGGAAATTTGCCTGTGAGTTCGTGTTTCGGATGATGAGCCATAGAGGGACCAGGTTTTCCTCACTCCAGCGGGCTCGGGCTACAAGCACCCGGCAGGCAAGCCCCCACCCATGCGCGCCAGCCTGACCCAGAGAAGGAAGCAGAGATTCTGACTCCACCCCCAGAGCTCCGCAGGGGGCCTGGAATTGCCCGAGGGGGCTGCCTGGGAAGCTGTGTCTAAGGCAACTTCAGCAGGGCGCGCGGACTGGGATTTGGAGATTGTAACTGGCCTGGGTTGAAGAGTGCAACCAACTTCAGCTGCGCCCCTGTAACGGGGAGTTTACACGGCCAAAAAAGCGAGGTGCAGCGCTTGCTTCAAGAAGGGACTGGAGCACCATCACTCTCCTCCCCACAACCGCCAAGGCAGAGCTCCCGCCTGAGGCATTGGAGCACGCCACGCCCATCCCTGCCTGAGAGGTGCCCTCCTCCCCTTTTTTTTTTCCTTTTTTTTCCTTTTTTTGTTTTTTTCCTTTTTTTCTTTCTTTTTTTTTCCCCTTTCTTTTCTCTTTCTTTTTTTCTTCTTCTTTCTCTTTTCTCGCTTTTTTCCCCAGAACACTGACCTCATTAACTCTGGTCGCCAGCTTGCTTAAACAATCACAACGAGTCCATTGTGTAAATGTAAATTCTACACGTACTGACATTTTCAGCTATTTCTCTCAGGAGTAATTAGACTATATAGTTTCCCTGGATAATTCCAGCACCCTTGTCTCACCTATCCAACCATATTCTACCCTTTACCTCTATGAAAAAAGCTTCTTATTCCTTCTGCCTGTTCATTCTATTTCCAATTGTGCCTCATCTCGCCCTGCCTTCTCTCTCTTTCTCTATGCTCCTCAACCAGCACTGCATACACACGGCTATTTAACTGTAGCTGGGAAATCCAGGTATATGCTTTAAACCGTTCTTTGTCCATCGGTTTTCTCCTTTTTTCCTTTTCTTTTCCCCTTTTTGAGCCTTTTATGTATTTTATACTCCCTATTATTCGCCCTCCCTCCTCCGTCTTTTCTCTTAACTTTTTCGTTTTCCCTCTCGCTTTACATGTTAGGTGAATTAGCCTGTGCGTTTGTGTGCTCCTGCTCCCTGTGTGTTTGTCTGTCTGTTTTCTTTTCCAGGGCTACCTCAAGAAACAAGCTAGAGTACACAAGGTGGAGAGTCCCAAATATCACTACGAATAGGAAAATAAAATAACCAAGGTCCCAACAAGAGAGACCAGGGGATACCATTCAAAAAACACTCTCTGAAAGGGTAGGCCCTGGAAAGTCAAAGAGCCTTCTTGGATATAGCAGTGCTCATAGAAACAGAGAGAATAATAGGTCTTTAAAACCAACAAGAGCCGGAAAGCTAACTAAAATGACGAAACGAAAGACCTCTCCTCCAAAGAAACTCCAAGAAGAAATGACAGCTAATGAACTGCTCAAAACAGATATCAGCAGCATCACTGAACAAGATTTTAGAATAATAATGGTAAAATTAATAGCTGGGCTTGAAAAAAACATAGGGGACATCAAAGAAACTATGGCTACAGACAGAATGGAAAATAAAAATAGGCATGAAGAATTAAAAAATGCGATAAATGAGATCCATAATAAATTAGAGGCCTCCAATGCACGGATTGAAGAGGCAGAAAGGAGAATAAGTGATTTAGAAGACACCATTATAGAAAAACAAGAAGCTGACAAAAAAAGAGACAAACTGATCCAGGAACAGGAAAGAAGAATTCGAGAGCTCAGCGATACGGTCAAACGCAACAATATCCGTATCATAGGAATCCCAGAAGAGGAAGAGAGAGGGAAAGGTGCTGAAGGAGTCCTGGAACAAATTATAGCAGAGAACTTCCCCGACCTGGGGAAGGAAGTAAATGTGGAAGTACAAGAGGCTCAGAGGACTCCCCTCAG
This sequence comes from Hyaena hyaena, assembly GCF_003009895.1. Lineage (NCBI taxonomy): Eukaryota > Metazoa > Chordata > Mammalia > Carnivora > Hyaenidae > Hyaena > Hyaena hyaena. Next base: position 91,135 of record NW_024080696.1, read on the forward strand.
ACGTAACCTGAATCGATCTTCTGCACGACATATCATAGTGAAAATGGCCAAATACAAGGACAAAGAGAGAATTTTGAAAGCAGCTAGGGAGAAAAGGGCCCTAACATACAAAGGGAAACCTATCAGAGTGGTGACAGACCTATCTACTGAAACTTGGCAGGCTAGAAAGGAATGGCAGGAAATCTTCAATGTGATGAACAGTAAAAATATGCAGCCAAGAATCCTCTATCCAGCAAGCCTGTCATTCAAAATAGAAGGAGAGATAAAAACCTTTCCAAATAAACAGAAATTGAAAGAATTTGTCACCACGAAGCCAGCCCTACAAGAAATCCTGAGGGGGATGCTCTGAAGGAAAGGTTGCAAGGAACAAAGATACCAGAGACACCACCACAAACATGAACCCTACAAAAGATACAAAGACTCTAAACCCACATATTTCAATAATAACACTGAATGTAAATGGGCTGAATGCTCCAATCAAAAGACATAGGGTAGCAGAATGGATTAAAAAACAAAATCCATCAATATGCTGTCTACAAGAAACTCATTTTAGACGGGAAGATACCTTCAGATTAAAAGTAAGGGGATGGAGAAATATATATCATGCTACAGGAAATCAAAAGAAAGCCGGAGTAGCGATACTTATATCAGACAAACTGGACTTTAAATTAAAGACAATCACAAGAGATGAAGAAGGGCACTACATAATAATTACAGGGTCCATCCATCAGGAAGAACTAACAATCATAAATGTCTACGCACCGAATATGGGAGCACCTAAATATCTAAAACAATTAATCACAAACAGAAACAAGCTTATAGATAAGAATGTGCTAATAGCAGGGGACTTTAATACTCCGCTTACAGCAATGGATAGGTCAACCAGACAGAAAATCACTAAAGAAATAATGGACTTGAAAGACACATTGGACCAGATGGATCTGACGGATATATTTAGAACTTTACATCCTGAGGCCAGGGAATTTACTTTCTTCTCAAGTGCGCATGGCACATTCTCCAAGATAGATCACATACTGGGACATAAAGCAGCCCTCAATAAATATAAAAGAATAGAGATCATACCATGCACACTGTCAGATCACAATGCTTTGAAACTTGAAATCAATTACAGGAAGAAGTCTGGAAAACCGCCAAAAACATGGAGGTTAAAGAACACCCTTCTAAAGAATGAATGGGCCAATCAGGCAATTAGAGAGGAAATTAAAAAATATATGGAAACAAATGAAAATGAAAACACAACAATTCAAAATCTATGGGATGCGGCCAAGGCAGTCCTAAGAGGAAAGTACATTGCTCTCCAGGCCTATTTCAAGAGATTAGAAAAAGCACAAGTCCAAAATCTAACAGCTCACCTAAAGGAGCTAGAGGCAGAGCAACAAGAACGCCCTAAACCCAGTAGAAGAAGAGAAATAGTAAAAATTAGAGCAGAAATAAACAACATAGAGACCAAAGAAACAATTGAACAGATCAATGAAACCAAGAGTTGGTTTTTTGAAAAAGTAAACAAAATTGACAAACCTCTAGCCAGGCTTATCAAAAAGAAAAGAGAGAGCACCCAAATAGACAAAATTATGAATGAAAATGGACTTATTACAACCAACCCCTCAGAAATACAAGCAATTATCAGGGAATACTATGAAAAATTATATGCCAACAAATTGGACAACTTAGAAGAAATGGACAAATTCCTAAACACACACTCACTACCAAAATTCACACGGGAAGAAATAGAAAACCTGAACAGACCCATAACGAGTGAAGAAATCGAATCAGTGATCAAAAATCTCCCAACAAATAAGAGCCCTGGACCTGATGGTTTCCCTGGGGAATTCTACCAGACATTTAAAACAGAATTAATCCCAATTCTTCTCAAGCTATTCCAAAAAATAGAAGTCGAAGGAAAACTCCCGGACTCATTTTATGAAGCCAGCATCACTCTGATTCCCAAGCCAGACAGAGATCCAACAAAAAAAGAGAACTATAGGCCAATATCCTTGATGAATACGGATGCAAAAATTCTCAACAAGATCCTTGCAAATCGAATCCAGCAGCATATCAAAAGAATCATCCACCAAGATCAAGTGGGATTCATTCCTGGGTTACAGGGCTGGTTCAACATTCGCAAATCAATCAATGTGATCCATCATATCAATAAAAGAAAAGATAAAAACCATATGATCCTGTCAATAGATGCAGAAAAAGCATTTGACAAAATACAGCATCCCTTCTTAATAAAGACTCTCGAGAAAGTTGGGATAGAAGGAACCTACTTAAACATCATCAAAGCCATCTATGAGAAGCCTTCAGCTAACATCATCCTCAACGGGGAAAAACTGAGAGCTTTCCCCCTGAGATCAGGAACACGACAGGGATGTCCACTCTCACCACTGTTGTTTAACATAGTGCTGGAAGTCCTAGCATCAGCCATCAGACAACAAAAGGAAATCAAAGGCATCAGAATTGGCAAAGAGGAAGTCAAACTTTCACTCTTCGCAGATGACATGATACTCTACATAGAAAACCCGACAGACTCCACCAGAAGCCTACTAGAACTGATCCAAGAATTCAGCCAAGTTGCAGGGTACAAAATCAACGTACAGAAATCGGTTGCATTTTTATACACCAATAATGAAGCAACAGAAAGAGAAATCAAGAAACTGATCCCATTCACAATTGCACAAAAAACCATAAAATACCTCGGAATAAACCTAACCAAGGATACAAGAGATCTGTATGATGAAAACTATAGAAAACTTATGAAGGAAATTGAAGAAGACACAAAGAAATGGAAAAACATTCCATGCTCATGGATAGGAAGAATAAATATAGTTAAGATGTCATTACTACCTAAAGCACTCTACACATTCAATGCAATTCCAATCAAAATTGCACCAGCATACTTCTCAAAACTAGAACAAACTATCCAAAAATTTGTATGGAACCACAAAAGACCCCGAATAGCCAAAGTAATACTGAAAAATAAAACCAAAACGGGAGGTATCACCATCCCAGACTTCAGCCTCTACTACAAAGCTGTCATCCTCAAGACAGTATGGTATTGGCACAAAAACAGACACATAGACCAATGGAACAGAATTGAGAACTCAGAAGTGGACCCAAAAGTATACAGCCAACTGATCTTTGACAAAGCAGGAAAGAATATCCAATGGAAAAAAGACAGCCTTTTTAACAGATGGTGTTGGGAGAACTGGACAGCAACATGCAGAAGAATGAAACTAGATCATTTTCTCACACCATGCACAAAAATCAACTCAAAATGGATAAAGGACCTGAACGTGAGACAGGAAACTATCAACACCCTAGAGGAGAAAGCAGGAAACAACCTCCTTGACCTCCACCGCAGCAACTTCTTACTTGACACATCCCCAAAAGCAAGGGAATCAAGAGCAAAAATAAACTGTTGGGACCTCATCAAGATTAAAAGCTTCTGCACAGCCAAGGAAACAACCCAGAAAATTAATAGGCAACCAACGGAATGGGAAAAGATAGTTGCAAATGACATATCAGATAAAGGGTTAATATCCAGAATCTATAAGGAACTCACCAAACTACACGCCCGAAAAACAAACAACCCAGTGAAGAAATGGGCAGAAGACATGAACAGACACTTCTCCAAAGAGGACATCCAGATGGCCAACAGACACATGAAACGATGCTCAGCATCCCTCCTCATCAGGGAAATACAAATCAAAACCACACTGAGATACCACCTCACGCCAGTCAGAGTGGCTAAAATGAGCAAATCAGAGAACTCTAGATGCTGGCGAGGATGTGGAGAAACGGGCACCCTCCTACACTGTTGGTGGGAATGTAAACTGGTACAGCCCCTCTGGAAAACAGTGTGGAGGTTCCTCAGGAAACTAACAATAGAACTCCCTTATGACCCAGCAATAGCACTGCTAGGAATTTACCCAAGGGATACAGAAATGCTGAGGCATAGGAGCACATGTACCCCAATGTTCATAGCAGCACTCTCCACAATAGCTAAAACATGGAAAGAGCCTAAGTGTCCATCAACAGATGAATGGATCAAGAAGATGTGGTTTATCTATACCATGGAATACTACATGGCAATGAGAAACAATGAAATCTGGCCATGTGTAGCAACATGGATGGACCTTGAGGGTGTTATGCTGAGCGAAATAAGTCAGGCAGAGAAGGACAAATATCATATGTTTGCACGTATAGGAGGATTAGGAGGAACTTGACGGAGGACCAAGAGGGAGAAGAAGGGCGGAAATGGTGGGGGAAAGGGGGAGAGGCAAACCATGAGAGACTCTTGAATGCTGAGAAACAAACTGAGGACTGATGGATGTGGGGGTGAGGAGGGATGGGCATGGAGGAGGACACTTGTGGGGATGAGCACTGGGTGTTATGTGGAAACTAATTTGACAATAAACTATTTGTAAAAAAAAACCAAAAAACAAAAAAAAAAACACATCATTCTTCCTGTATCATCTTAGCCACATGCTTCACCTATACTTTCATGTACCTCTCTTGGCTACATTACTCCTTGTACCTTCACAATAAAGCCTAGATTCTCCAAAGACTAAAAATTAAAATGATACCAGACTATGTCAAGGCATAGAAGAGCAGGAATGTCCTTACCACATCAGCCATACAAGTTTTAAGTATTTAATGCTTTCTGCCTACTCTTTTCCAAGTAATGCTTCATAAAGTATTCTTGAATGGTTAATGTATGTCTAGATTTTCCCCCATCACCTGTCGTGGCTTTGCTACTTATCTAATTCATTTATGTATTTACTTCTTTTTATCCCTTTCAAAGTTTTAATTTGATATTATAAATTAAAAGTGATAATATCTCAAATCCTACAGAACTTTTCCTTCAATGTAATTTTATTTAATTTATTTAATTTAGTCTTACACACTTTTTCTCACCTCCACCCCCTGTCTCCACACCACCAAACTGTTTTCTGTATCTATGATTGTTTTTTAAGATTCCATATACAAAAGCAGCCATATGGTATTTATCTTTCTCTGTTGGCCTTATTTCACTTAGTGTAATGTCCTTGAGGTTTATCTATGTTATCATAAGCGACAAGATTTCATTTCTTCTTGTGGCTTAATAATATTCCGTTGTTTATATATACCACATCTTCTTTATCTATTCATCCATCTAAGGACTCTTAGATTGTTTCCCTGTCTTGGCTGTTATAAATAATGCTGCAGTGAACATAGCGCTACATGTATCTTTTTGAGTTAGTGTTTTCCTTTTCATTGAATAAATAGAAGTAGATTGATCTTTTGTATGGTAGATCACTTTTTAAGTTTTTGAGGAACCCCCATACTGTTTTCTACAGTGACTGCACCAATTTACATTCCCACCAACAGCACACAAGGGTTTTCTTTTCTCTACCTCCTCACCAACACTTGTTATTTCTTGTCTTTTTGGTAATAACCATTCTAAGAGGTGAGAGGTAGTATTTCATTGTGGTTTTAATTTTCATTTTGATGATAATTAATTATGTTGAGCATCTTTTCATATATATGTTCTCTTTGGAAAAATATCTGGGCAGATTTTCTGCCCATTTTTTAAATTGGATTACTTGATTTTTGCTATTGAGTTATATGAATTCTTCATATATTTTGGGGATTAACCTTTTATCAGATATACGAATTGCAAATATTTTTGCAAACCTATTCTGTAGGCTGCCTTTTTTGTTGATAATTTCTTTTGTTGTGCAGAAGCTTTGTAATAGTCTCACTTGTTTATTTGTACTTTTGTTGCTTTAACTTTTGATGTCAAAGTCATTGGCAAGACCAATAAAAAGGAGTTTACTGCCTATATTTTCTTCTGCATATTTTATAGTTTCAGGTCTTAGAGTACATTAAAAGTATTGTAGTCCAGCTAATGATTAAACTCACCCTGAACCATCAAAATCAAAGCCGTATAATCTAATCCAAGTAGAAATTTGAGACAAATAACAAAGTATGACACCCAACAACAAACGAAGTTAACATATTCTCCTTTAATATTTTGATTCAATTCAATTTGTCATTTGTAACACATTCTCTGGTCAACAAAGTTCTATTGATAGGCAATGGCTTCTCTATCAGGCACAGTGTTTTCTCTTTAATCTTCCACATCTGAAGGAATATGTAGAACAAATAAAGTACAAGATGGTTCTGAGTCATAGAAAATCAAACTCCTCCTAGACTTTGAGAAAAACAGGCCCTAGGCTTCCCTATCTCCACTTAGCTTCTTAGAGCCATAGGACAGCCATTAATTTTCCTCACTCCAAGCCTACGATGAGTTTTCATTCCCATACCTAGAAGGATGTTACTGGAATCTAGTGGGTAGAGGCCAGGGGTTTCGCTAAAACAGCTGACCAAGGCAAAGAATTATCCAGCTCAGTATATCAATAGTGCCAAACCTGGGACTTTTTCAAAACATTATCAGTGATTTGAGACAGATTTTTTTAAATTATCTATGTCTACAAAATGAAAATATAAATTATAACTTAAGAGGTGTCCATAAAACAATAGGACTTTAATTGTTTTACTACTTGGGGCACCTGGGTGGCTCAGTCAGTTAAGCATACGATTTCGATTCAAGTCATGATCTCATGGTTTGTGGGTTTGAGCCCCACGTTGGGCTCTGTGCTGAAGCTCAGAGCCGGGAACCTGTCTTCGAATTCTGTATCTCACTTTCTCTCTCTGACCCTCCCCTGCTCACACTTTCTCTCTGTCTCTCTCTGAAAAATAAATAAAACATTTAAAATTTTTTTAAAAAAATAAAAACAAATTTTGTTTCTACCTATGTTTATATTGCAACCTAAAAATGCTTTGAAAAGAAGCAAGAGCACCATTGGTTTTAAAAGAAAGTTTGGTTTATTAATGTTGGAGCCATTGAACTTAATTAACTAGGTGCCTACAATAGAGTAGGTACAACTGATAGATGATATGTCAGTCCACTGAAGAGGGATAAAGACCTACGTAAATACTTTGCATAAAGCATCTACAATCTATACCAAAGTATAGATTTTAAAGAACTATTTTGTACTTCAGCTTTTCTTTTTCCTTTTCCTTTTTTTTTTTCCCATTTAGGGACACTGAGGCTTGCTGAAGTCTTTTAGTCTTTTGGCTTAGAAATTGTCCCTCTCTTCCACCTGTGGATGCTAAAGACCAAACAACTTTACCTTAAAAACAGGTCAGGCTCCAATAAGGGTGTGAGGTAGGGAAGGATTACCTTTGACTTCCTATTTTCTTAGAGGCTCCAGGTTCTCATGGCTTTTTTTCTAGTGACCTACAGAAAATTGTGAAAGGAACAAAACTAATATGGATACACGTGAAGCGAAGAGTGTACCTGATCAGGTTTCTGAGTGTTTCCTCTCTGAAAGGCTGTGATAGATAACAAGGTTCTTTACCCACATTTGCTTTCTTGGTCTCTAAATGCTTTCCAGTTTCTCTCAGTAAGTATAGGTAGGTGAGGTGTTTATTTAATAGACATTTATTTTGTGGTGGGTAATTTTAAGGCACTGTGCTATGGAAGTACAGGGGGGAAAGCAAAGCTGGAGCGTGGGGCAGCGAGGGAAGGCTAGCTTAAGGATTATGTGAATGAAGGAGCACTGATGAACAGAAAATCATGGTAGTTGTCAGGGGAAGATAAGATGTGTGGGGCTAGTATATGACACAGTGAGAAAAAAGGAATAAGGTCAGGAGCACAGAATGAACGAGGAGACATGTATGTATGACACTGTGCTTAAGAGATAAGCTTCTCTGCTGTGATGTACTGCGTCATAGAGATAAGTTGTATAAGGAGTAGAGAAGGGGGCTGTGACTTCGAGTGATGATATTTGTAAGGCTACTGGAGGCAGGATGAATGAAATGTTTAACACAGAGTGAGCAAAGCTGCAATTTAGTACATATTTCTTTTAGAAGACAGAGCTCAGGATATCAGTGTTAGCAATTTGGGGGCCCCAAATAAACAAAGACATTCGAGATACACATGGTTTGAGTTGTGGCTTCTGTGTATTCTGGTTTGGGAAACCAGCAACAACTCCTGAAGGATTGGAACAAGGGGCTCAAAGTTTTCATTTTTTTTCTGCTGGAATCTTTTATTTAATATTTAAGAATTTATCCTTATCTGCCCATTTCTTTATATCAGCCTTATATGCTTCTGGGAATTTCCACTATCTTTTTTTATTTCTTGCTCTCTCTACCTCAATCTTGTCATCTCAGGAGGACAAAATTTCTCCTATAACTTTGAAACTCAATACTGACATTGTTGGGTCAACTAAGGATGTAAGAGAGAACTGGCCTCAGCATCAGAAGTTCCCGGGAGGGTGGAGAGCGTGAAGCATGGACTTTTGCAAACTGTAGTTTCTCCCTTTTCTGTATCCTCTTAATCTCCCATCTTTCCCCTGAGATTCATTAGCCATTAATCATTATCTTAAATGTGATTTGTTACTAAAAACTAGGGTTTGCTCAATCAGATTAGGTTCAAGAGGCATCGAAGTACTCTTTTGGAATAATATGCTTTTATGACTTGGTCACTTAGGTCATTCTCTTTTTATGTACAAAGTTCTCCACACCCCACCCAGATAAAACATTAAAATAGCTTTCTTACTAGATCTCTTATTAAAAACAAAAGAACTAAATGTCTCTTGAACATATTAGTGTTTTTCCAATGAGAAAGTCTGTAATTTTATTATATAGTAAAGACTTAAATCAAAGGCATATCTGCCAATGATAGGCTTCTTGGTATCATTCAACTACTAACCCTGTGTTTGGAAGAGTTTCTCATTCTTGTTTCTTCCAAGCCTACTTGAAAGGCAGAGTTTGCTAACCTTTGTGTCAAAAGGTTTATGCCTTTGGGTGGCTCATTATTTTAAGATTTTCTACTGGAAAATGATCCACACTGGATGGTTGCTATGAAAAATGAGGTAAAGTTTTGGTCATTAATAATGACTAATTTTATTGACACTTTCCCTTTCAACTGTTCACAATTCTGGAACCATCATGTATTCTTTTATGTAACCATGATCATTTTTTAAATTATGAAGTTTAAAGAAAATTATAAAGCAACAAAATACAGTAGCTAAGAATATGAGCTCCATACTCCTGGTGGATTTTATTCACAGTTTCATCTATTACTAGCTGGGAAATTTTTTGTCATTTTGCACCTGTTACTTGATCTGTTAAAGGGGGTAATAGTAGTACTCCATTCATAGGTTGTAAGGCACTTGGAACAATGTCTAACACATAGTATATGCTTAATAAATATATCTATATTCTTTCCATTAGAACACGTGATTGGTGTGAGCAGGAATTTTTGTCCACATTATGTTTTTTACTCTATTCCTGGTACCTACAAATCTGGAATAGAGTTGGGATTCAATGAATATTTGTTTATGGGATGCAACGATGGAATATGGTTCTGTTTTACACACACACACACACACACACACACACACACACAGTGAAACCTTTTTGTCCCTGGATGAGCTGACTTTTCCTCCACAAGCATGTTCTCTTCTGACTTGAGGATGATCAGATTATCACTACAAATTTCACAGCTGTCAGTTCATTAACCCACTAAGTGTCTAAGTTAATATCAATGTGATATTATTGGTACACCTGCTACCCGTAGTACAAATGTAAAAGTACCCCTTTCTGTGTTGCTAATTGACTTGATCATTACCTTTATGAACAGACGGTGATGTTTTCCTGGACAGAGAATTGCACACATTTAAGTATGCTCTAAAATTTTCATAGTGAAAGTTGATTGAAGTTTACTGGAAGTGAGTTAAACTGAAGATTTTGGTGATGACATTTCAGAGTCTTACATATCCCTTAAAATAAATCTCCAAAATGTGTCATTGCACTTGAACATTATTTCATCTTACCTAGAAAAATAATTCTAGTTCCATTTATTGCAGGATTCTCAGTTGTTGTAGGATAGGTAAAAGTAAGGGCTCTTAAACGTTAGCAAGTGTCAGAATCAACTGGGGGTCTTAAAACAGATTGCTGTGTCCCACGCACCAGATTCTGATCCAGTAGGTTCTGAGGTGGGGCCTAGGAATTTCCTTTTCTAATGCATATCATGTGATGTTGGTACTGTAGGCCTAGGAAAGACACTTGAAGAGTGACTGAATTAAAGGTTTGTATCAAATGATAAACTGATAATTAAGTGCAAATAATCAGTCTCAAAAAAGGAAGATTTGGGGGGCTGTTTTCAATATTTATGGGCCACTAACTTGGGGAAAAGGACTGAACATGCTAGATATGTCTTTAAGGGTTAACCAATGCATGAAAAGCTATAAGGAATATTTCAGCTCATATTGAAGAAAACAAAAGTTTAACTTAATTGTAGAGAGAGACTACCGAAAAATGGCTGAGGCCATGCGTTCTTTGTTGGTGGAGATATTTAAGCTGAAAGTCTAGGGCAAAGGCAAATACAGAGTCGGTAAAAATGTAGCACTATGTGGCCCAGGGAATGTCTTTATATCCTAAGCCTATGAGTCTAAGAACCTTTTTTTTTTTTTTAAATCATCTGTTTGAATTACTGTCTCTAAGCAAGATCTCTAAAACATTTATCATTCCAGGAATGATTAGTCACGAATGTTATATTCGTTTCCTGTGGGTGCAGTAAAAAATGAACACAAACTTGGTGACTTAAGATAACAAATATATTATCTCAAAGTTCTGAAGGTCAGAAGTCCAAAGTCAAAGAGGTGACAGAACTGCACTCTGGTTCTTTCATCCAGCTTCTGGTGGCAGCTGCTATCCTCTACTTTGTGGCTGCTTCATCTAACCTCTGCCTCCTTGATCACATTGCTTACCCCTCTTCCACCTGTGCCAAAACCCCTCAGCCTCCCACTGGTAAGGACACATGTGATTACATGTAGGGCTCACCCAGACAATCCAAGATCTTCCATCTTAACATTCTTTTTTTTTAAATTTTTTTATGTCTTTATTTTTTTTTATTATTTTGAGAGACAGAGACAGAGAGTGAGTGGGGGAGGGGCAGAGAGAGAGGGAGACACAGAATCTGAAGCAGGTTCCAGGCTCTGAGCTGTCAGCACAGAGCTTGACACGGGGCTCAAACTCACGGACTGTGAGCTTATGACCTGAGCTGAAGTCAGACACTTACCTGGCTGAGCCCCCCAGGCACCATATTAACATTCTTAACTTAATTACATCTGCAAAGACCTTTTCCAAATAAGATAACATTTACAGGTTCCAGAGGTTAGGGCCTAACATCTAGGGGGCCATGATGTAGTCTACTACAAATTATATACCCCATCTTTTCTTCCTTATACTCTTAAGGGGCAAACTTACTATGTAAAGGGCCCTTGCTGTGGAAGAAGTTCCTTTTTCTACTTTTTAATATTTCTGCTACCATGCACATGTAGGAAAAAACAGAAGACAATTTTTACTCATCCATTTTCTTAGATGAGACTAAAATTTTTGTGAAAAATGAGATTTTCTATAGCATATAGATTATATTTTTCCTGACAAGTGTTGAGGAGGGTGCTTTACTACATTCTGCTCACTCTGGAATAGGCAGCAATTAATCTCAATGAAACCAATCTACATTACATTTAAGAGCAGATATAGTCAGCTGCCTTCATGCAAAAGAGGACAGTTGACTATTTACAATGTTATTAAACTAGTTCTAACAAGTATGCAAAATTAAAAAACAACAACCATTATGAGTCTATCAATATTCATGCTTAATAGGTCAAGTTTAGCAAATCAAATTCACCAAAACTGAAAAATATCACTGCACCTAGCATATTTAGTGACTCAACATATAGCTTTTGGATTGTGTTTCTCTGAAGATTCTGTGAAAACAAAAATACTATCCAATTTTTCAACTTATGTTTGTCAAGAATATTAAGCATTTAGATAATTGACTACCATTTTTATATTTAACAGATACTTGAACGTTTTGCAGAGACAGCCTTCACTGAGCTTTTATCTTGTTGCTTATTAGCAATTAAACATCAAAACATTTAATTACATCAAATTGTTATCTTTTAAAACTGCATTGAGATGTACTCCACATGTCATATAATTCCACCTTTTAAAGTGTTAATACAATGGATTTTAGTATATTCACAGTTATGCAACTATAACCAATAACTGATTCTAGGACATTTTTATCATTCCCTCCCCCCAGAACCCTCATACCCATTAGTAATAATTCCCAATCCGCATCACTACCTGCAGGGAAATAATAGTCTACTTTCTGTCTACTGCGAATATACATATATTAAAAAAAAAAAAATCAGACTGGGTGGCTCAGTCAGTTGTGTCTGACTTTGGCTCAGGTCATGATCTCACAGTTCATGAGTGCGAGCCCCGCAACAGGCTCTGTGCTGACAGCTCTCTGCCCTTCCCCTGCTCATACTCTGTCTCTCTTTCTCTCAAAAATAAATAAACATAAAAAATATCAGACACAAAAATAGTTTGTGACTAGTTTCCTTCACATAGTATAATATTTTCAAGGTTCATCATGTTGTAGCATGGAACAGTATTTTATTCTTTTCCATGGTCAAATCATATTTCATCATATGGATATAGCACATTTTCTTTATTTAGTAATCAGTTGGAGTTTTTGGTTGTTTCCACTTTTTAACTACATGAATAATGCTGACATAAATATTGTCAGGAAATATTCAATATTAAAGAAAATCATCTTGAAAATTGTGATAAGAGAATCGGAGTGTTTTTTGAAAACTTTGAGACTGAGAAAAATAAAATCATCTGTCACCATAATATCCTCATGTGGAATGTTATATAAATCTTTGACTATAGTTCTAAAATCTTAGGTTCTTAACACTGGAATTAAACAGTAAGAATTATTCTCCCTTGCCTCCCCACCCATGTACTGACAGATCCATTTTGACAATAGAATACATATTCTCCTCTATACCTTGAAGTAGGGAAAATATTATAAAACTTTCTGTGGAAGACAGAAAGGTCATTGCTTTCCCTAATTGATCTCAGACTTCTCTGAAGTTAAACTATCTGTATTATACTAGATCTGTAAACCTGACCTCTAAATATTTATTTAAATGACTCATGTATTTGTCAGAAAGAGATAGTGACCTAAATACTCGAGCAAGTAACAATATTTCAATATCCCAAGAATGTAATCTCTTATTTTACCTTGTGATTAACTTATGGTAGAGAATGAAATGAGAAATAATTTTTGTGCTTTAGCCTTTCAGTTACTACCAGTAAATATGATCCTTTTTTTTTTTTTTTTTTTTGCCAGCTTTGAAAAGATTCAGACTATCCCTTCATTGTCTGAAACAAAAACATTATTTGGAAGAAAAAAAAAACTCTGAAAAATTTATAAAATTTTTTTTCTTTTATCTTTATAGAAGGACCAGTTTTGTTTAATGTTTATTTATTTTTGAGAGATAGAATGCAAGTGGGAGAGAGGCAAAGACAGAGGATCTGAAACGGGCTCTGTGTTTACAGCAGAGAGCCCCAAATGGGGCTTGAACCCACAAGTCATGAGATCATAACCTTGGCCAAAGTTGGACATTTAACCAACTGAACCACCCAGGTGCCCCTTTTTTTCTTTCTAATGAAGACTTTACTTTTTCAAAGCAGTGTTAGGTTAATAGCAAAATTAAATGAAAGGTACAGTGATATCCCATAAGTCCCTAGTCCCCAACCATGCATAGCCTTTCTCATTATCAACATCCCTACCAGAGTGGTACATTACAGTTGATGAACTTATACTGACACATCATTATCACCCAAAATCTATTTACTTAGGGTTAATCATTGTCCTTGATGAATATTTTCAAGAAGCACTAGTTTAATTAAGAATGTTCTAGTGTAATCCAAAGTATATGTTTTCAACATACTTATTATTTTAATTTTTTTGATGTTTATTTATTTTTGAGAGAGACATAGAGCACGAGTGGGAGGGGCAGAGACAGAGAAGGAGACACAGAATCTGAAACAGACTCCAGGCTCTGAGCTGTCAGCACAGAGCCTGACACAGGGTTTGAACTTGGAAACCATGAAATCATGACCTGAGCTGAAGTCAGACTTTCAACCAACTGAGCCACCCAGGCACCCCTCAAGGTACTTATTTTAAAAAGAGAAACAGTTTTTCCTATAAAGTTGGATTTTAAAGTAAAGACTCAAAAAAGTAACAAATACCAATGCTACTAACTTATTTTATGTAACAATTATTTATGTATTTCCAGAATTTATACACTGGGTACCAAACAAATGGTACAAAACAAACAAACAAAATGATAATATAGCCCCATCTGCTTGGTATATAAACTGATAAGAAACAACTTAGTGGGGCACCTGAGAAGCTCAGTCAGTTAAGCATCTGACTGTTGATTTCTGCTCAGGTCATGATCTCATGGTTTGTGAGATCAAGCTCCTCTTTGGGTTTTGCACTGATAGTCCCAAGCCAGCTAGGGATTCTCTCTCTCTCTCTCTCTCTCTCTCTCATCTCTCTCTCCCTCCCTCCCTCCCTCAATATAAATAAACTAAAAAACAGTAATAGGGTCATCCATATCAATGAATCTTATTTACATGCTACAAAGATTCTATTTATTAAGTAAACGCAAAATAGTGGAAAGTTTGTGCACTGCATTTTAAAGTTATGCTAAAATTATAAAATAAATTATTTTAAACCAAAAGGCAAACACTTGCACTTTTGTTAAAACTTAAAACAAGTTTGTTTCAAAAGTCAAAGATCTTACAAATGAACTTTGGGCAAACCAGAATCCTTTAGGGCTCCCTGCCTTGACTTCTCCATTGTAATATACTGCAGTTATACTAGAAAATCTTTTGGTACCTTCCTGTCCTCAAACTCTGTTTCTTATGATACTATCTTTGGATCTCTATTATTTCTGGGAAAACCATGGCTAAATGTTTAATCAAATCTTGTTTATTTCCCCTCAGAAATACATGCAGCCTAAGTCATATCTCTTTAACCACCAGATTTCAACATACAGAATTAAGATATTTTTTGACCATAGGTTGTCATAAAGTGTGAAAATGCAGTATGCGATTTTATATGCTTTCTTTTGTCTTCTATGCATTCCGTAAGCTTTTCCCATTTCCCTTCTTCCCATGGTTATAGATTTCAAGCATCTGAATTTTATTTTAAGTCAATTGGAAACATTAGGTTGATGTGGATTATACACACGGGATCTGAAAGGGAAACTTGTTTATTTCATCCATATGGGTTTATTGTAACTTCACCAGAAAAAGCCTACAAAAGAGCACCTCAGTGAGAGAAAAAATGGCATTATTTTTATTTTCAACTCCAAAAGGGAAAACTAAAATTTCATCCCAGGGAGCACTCCATCTAACCAGATCACTCTTATGTGAACAGAATCCAAGCCACATGGCAGTGCCTTGCACTGCTGAACTTAAAACTACTTATTACTGCACTCCCCTGGAAATCAGATAGAGTTTGAAATTCAGAATACCCAACATCACCTGACAGATTTCTCATTTCACATGATCAAAACACCATAGACACGCGGGATCTATGACCCTTTATGCTGGAGTGATGATATTTACTCTACTTGGATACACAAAGGGCCTTGTACTCCTGTTTTCCTTCAGTTGCAGAATTAGGCCAAGCAAGGGCAGGCTTCTTTACGAAGCTTTCTCTAAGCTTCCATTATGGTCATTTGTTACAAGGTGACATTGTCTTTAGTACGTGGGGCTTATTAAATTCTCTCCTGAATGAGTCATACTGAGGTACAGTATCTGAGATAAACAGACTCCTTCAGACTGATTTATTTTCCCAATCTAATTCTCTTAGACATCACGTTATTTGGAGAGCTCTGAAAAGATAACTGTGTCTTCATCTCTGGTTTCTATGCATTGTCAGAGGCTTTAGAGAGTTAAAGTCAAACAGTTTAAACATTTAGCCATATCACAAAAGGAAACCATGAATACCCAAATATCATAGACAGGGCAAACAAAACCCATTAAGTGGTGGATGAATTTCACAGTTTCTGACATGGAATGAAGCCTAAAATGGTTCGTCACTTCTTAACTCTTCAAGGCAGACATTGTTTTCAGGGTTGATTCCTAACGTGTATAACTTAACCATTTCAAGTGCCACTTCTAGAAGGTATATATATATCATCTCCCTCCACATCAAAAATAGCCATTTTCTGAGTTGTTACAAAGAATTAAATTGCAAATAGAAGAAGAAAAACATTCCTGATTCAGGAATATATGCATAGCTAGCTAGTGACCTAGGTTAATGGGTTGACAGACAATACAATGTATCAATAACTACAGATGGAAAACCTAGTTTGGATACTTTTATTTGCAATCATAGCAGACAGTGAACACTTAATCTCTCACTGGTTTACCATCATTTTACCTAAGTATGAATATAGTCCAATACTGCAGATTTTATTTTGTCCCATTTTATACAGGTGAGGAAAAGAACTGAAGGACACAGACTATCTACTATGCCGCTGAAGGTCATACAACCAGGAGACGGTAAAACGGAGCTCAAACCCTGGGTGCTTTAAGTAGCCTGCTTCATTTCTTGCAGAAACGACTTATTAAAACTGTTTTAGGGAACTAATATTTTACGAATTTCTAGAAAGTACATTATGCAAATACATAACAGCTATCTATTTTCAGTTCTGTTTAGGTTAACAGATAAGCTTTCCGTTGAATTGATGGTATAAGTCAAATTGATTGTTTACCTTTTAGACATGAGAAAAGCAAAGCCCTACTAACTGACCTAAAGCTAATTGATTTAGTAGAGCTGCAAAAAGATGACTTCACAGCAAAGGGCTAGTTTTGAGTACGTAAATTTACCTTCTTACCAAACAACTCTGTAATGGCTCTATTGGATTCTTAAGTCCTTCATATTACTGGGAAAAAAACGTCTTCCCTCCTTGCATAAGTAATTGTCTGCCTTTTATTCTGCCTGCCCTGAAGCAGGGAGTGACAAACTTCTTCTACAAAGGGCCAGACAGTAAATATTTCAGGCTTTACAAGTCACGTGTGGTCTCTGTCACATATTCCTCTTTGTTTTCTTTTTTCCTTTTTTTTTTCTTTTATAACTCCTTAAAATATTTCTAAATACTTATTTGGAGGTGGCACAGAAGCAGGGCATAGGCCAGGTTTGGGCCAAGATCTTCTGGTTTGTAGACCTCTCCTGCAGAGAATTCTGTATGTGTCCTTGTCTCCTAGGTGTTCCAAGAACTATCAAAGTTTGCTATACAGAGTGATCATTTAAATTCTATATGCTTGTGTGTATATACATTTACATATAAAATACATTTAAAATATATATAAAGAGATAGCTATAGGAACTATAACATTGACTTGTTTTGTATTTTTTTTTCTTTTTTTCCCAGCCCTCCCCTCCCAACTATAATGTTGACTTGTAGGTTTTTATTTTCGTAGAGCTAACTCATCTCATTTTAGAGTTCAAAGTGTTTTGCATGCCATGGAATAATCTGCCTATTTTTCTTACACATGGCCTCTATAAGTGCAATCTGAAGGTTTCCAGGAAAATATTGTAATTCAGAAGAACTGCCTTCATGTTCATTCAGTGTGCGTTTTCATAATGGCCAGTCCGCCTTTAAATAGATTCTATGTCACTGAAGCAAGCGCAGTATTTTAAGCATTCCTAATGATCCTGCAACTTTTTCAACTTTTGGCTTTCTAGAATGCCTCCCTTTCTGTGTAGCCAGCACCACTCACTGACCTCAGGGCAGAGTGAGAAATGTACAATCGGCTTTCACAGGCTGGTGCCACCCAGCTCTAAATAACCACTTTTCTGAGTCCATATTTATGCCCACAGACCAAAAAATAAATAAACAAACGACAGTAGGGAGCAGTGTGTGTGTGTTTGTGTGTACGCGTGTTTGTTTATTCTAACAGTGTTGCAGCCTTGACTGAAAGTTGTCATTTGCAATCTCTGTTCAGACCACAGTCCAAAGAGTAATTTGTTTTGGGTGCTAAGTGACACTCTTGGAAAATATTTTTAAGGCTAGCATGTAAATGTTGGGTTTGGTGGAAATCCGAGCATTTACTAATACTTTTATTGAATAGGTAGGGAGGGACTTGCTGTCCTCAAAGCACCGGTATTTTCTTGTTTTATCCCAGGTGATCCCTTGAGAGTATGGGTCTCTCATGTGTAAGTCCTTCAGGGGTGACAAAGGATAATTCTAGCCAAGAAAAAGTATTCCTAGTGAATGTTTCAGGGAAGACTTTTATTTTGTTTCTGTACTTGAAGCAAAGCTCTTGTAGTATATTTTTCTCATCTCTATTACATCATTGTTCATGCTGTTTTAGAATTATTTGGATGCGTGGAAGTTTCCTCACTAGACTTTTTTTAATGCTTCCTGGGGGAAGGAACCTTTTCCTTTTTATAAAATATTTTTTAATTTTTTAAATGTTTTATTTATTTCTGAGAGAGAGACACAGTGTGAACAAGGGAAAGTCAGAAAGAGAGGGAGATACAGAATCTGAAACAGGCTCCAGGCTCTGAGCTAGCTGTCAGCACAGAGCCCAATGCGGGGCTCTAACCCCCGAACCGCGAGATCATGACCTGAGCCAAAGTCAGACGCTTAACCGAGTCACCCAGGAGCCCCTAAAATAATTTTATTCTACTGTCTGCCATATTTTATGACACAGAGTATGAATATTTTTTATTTACAAATATAGAGAGGATAGCAATTATGTATTTATGAGAAACAATGCAATACAAATAGAGACTGGATTACAGAAGTGAATGTTACCTCTTAACACTCCTTTTTCATATGCTTGGCATTTATGACAAAATATCATATAACATTCTAATCAAGTGGCAAAATCAACAGATCAAAGTACAGATGCATTCTTTGCCATACCTTGAATCCTGCTCCTGATAATGAATCTGCACCTCTAATTGATTTGCAGGTGCACTTATTTCTGAAGTCTTAATAACATTCCAGGCAGATTAGCAGGTAGATCCCATCAGACTCCTTCTGAGACAGAAATAAGATCGTTTCATTTTAATCATATACAACAAGCCAAAAATATGATTGAGGAAAACTTCACGTCCATAGACAATTCCCCAGGTCTTGTATGCAGTTTCTTTCTATATAATTCTCTTTGGCTGATGGCATTGCTTTGGATGTACCTAAAATAGTATTTTAGTTTATTGTGAAAATGTAGAACTTATGTTAAATTAAGAACTCTTGTTAAGACATTAGCCTCCAGTAATGGTAGCTGCAGACAACTAAACACTGGGACAAAATAGGTACAACAACTTTGTGAAAGCCTAAGTAAGACAGGGAGATGACAGTGGGGCAAAATGAAGACTCGGGACAACCAGAGAGGTTACTGTGGCATTTAGGGCCACATTTGCCCAGAAGACATACATAAATTTAGAATAAACAGAACACTACATTTTTCTGAGGTTCTTTTTTGGTCAAATGTATGAGGTATAATATAAATAAAGTGCACTTTTCCTGGAATTCAGTTCCATGAATTTTGATCAATATACACAGTTGTATAGCCATCACTCTGAAAATTTTACTGTGTCATTCTACTGTCATGTTCTTTCCCCAGTACCCAGCCCCTGAAAACTACTGTTTAAGGCTTCGCTGTTTAAGAATGGGGATGCCTGGATGGCTCAGCCAGTGAAGCATTTGATTTCGCCTCAGGTCATGATCTCGAAGTTCTGGTTCCGAGCCCGCATCAGGCTCTGCTGTGACAATGCAGATTCTTTGTCTTTCCTTCTCTTTCTCTGCCCTTCCCCCACTTGTGAGCACGCTCTTCTCTCTCTCTCTCTCTCTCTCTCAAAATAAATAAATAAACTTAAAAAAATCCTCTGTGTAGAATATTTAAAAAACAAACAAACAAAAAGAATGTTATGTAGATGGAATCATGCTCTAGCATTTTGTACCAGGCTTTTATTTTTAGCACATTTTAGATTGATCCTATATTGAGTATTCCACTGTATGAATATGTCAGAAGTTGTTTATCTACACAGAAGGATGGGTATTTGGATTCTTCCCAGTTTTGAGCTATAACCTCTAAAGGTGCTACAAACAGTATTGCATAGGTCTTTGTGTTAACATAAGTTTCTTGGTTAAGCATCCCGGACTGTGATGGGATATCATCTGGTACACGTATGGTCGGTGTATATAGCTTCATGTAAGGGACTAACATGCTGTTTTTCTAAGTGGCAGTACAATTTTACATTCCAACCTGCAATTTATGAGTAGCCCAGTTATTCCAGGCCATCACCAACACTTGGTATTGTCCATTTTCTTAGCCATTCGAATAAGTGTGTTATAGAACCTCCTTGTAGCTTTAATTTGTTACTGAGAATTAATGATGCTGAGCATCTTTTCATGTATGTTTTTGTCATTCATATATTGTTTCTTGATGAAATATTCTCTCAAAATCTTCACTCCCTTTTCTCTTGTAAATTGTGTTTTTGTCTTCTTATTGTTGAGTTTCAAGGTTTTTTTAAATGCATTTTGAATAAAAGTTAAGATATACAATTTGCCAATATTTTCTCCCAGACAATGAATTGTCCTTTCACGCTCTTTCCAGTGCCTTTGAAGAGAAGGCATTAGTTTTTATTTTTTTTAATTTTTTTTTTTTTTTTATTTACTTCTAGGAGAGAGAAAGACAGCGTGAGCAGGGGAGGGTCAGAGAGAAAGGGAGTCACAGACTGAAACAGGCTCCAGGCTCTGAGCTAGCAGGCAGCGCAGAGCCCGACACGGGGCTCGAACCCACGAACCGCTAGATCATGACCTAAGCGAAAGTCAGAGGCTCAACCGACTAAGCCACCCAGGTGCCCTGAGAAGGCATTAGTTTTGATACAGTCCAGTTAGGATATTTTTTTCTTTTGTCGTTCCTGTGAATGCCATTCTAGCTAAGAAATTTTTGTCTAACACATGGTGATGAACATTTTCTCCTGAGGTTTCTGCAGAAGTTCTGTGGTGCCTATAGACTTAATTTTGTATACAGTGTGAGTGTGGATTAAAGTTCATCTTTGTACATAGATCCATGAATGTTTCAGCCCTATTTGTTAACAAGACTATCCTCCTTCATTGAATTACTTTTGCATTTAGGTCAAAAATGCATTTTTATCACATGGGTATGTATTTCTGGGCTGTCTATTCTGTTCCATGGGCTAATAAGACTATCATTTTATGAATACAGCATATTTTGATTCTTTTGATTATGATACCTTTATACTAACTCTTCAAATCAGGTACTGCAAGGTCTCTAACTTTGTTCCTCTTTTCTAAAAATTGCTTGGCTATCCTATTTTCTTAGGCATTCCATGTATTTTTAGAAACAGCCTATTGATTTATATGTAAAATCCTGCCTGGATTTTGTTGAAATTGATTGCTCCTCAGCTGTGTTGAGTTTACTGATGAGCCAGTTAAAGGAATTGCTCATCTCTAATACTGTGTTGCTGGTTTTTATTTCTAGCCCTTTCATTTGCTTCTCAATGTTTCTATTTTTATGCTCAATTTCCATGTTTCTTCATAAATGTTTTCCACCTTTCCCCCTGGATCTTTTAGCATGTTAGTCACAGTTATCTTAACGTGTCTGATAACCCCAATATCTGCTTTGTATCTAAATCTGATTCTGTTAATCACTTGTTCTCTTGACAATGTCTCATTATTATATTGCTTTTAGATTTTCATGATTCTACAAAGCTCTCCCTCTTGTGCACTCCTATAAGAGAAAATAATCTTTCTTTCTTTGTACTCAATTTATTTCGAGGGAGAATTTTGGTACTTAAAATTTCTTGTGCTAGAATGTTCTTAAGCCAGATATTAGCATATCTGCTTCCTAGGTTTTTGCAGGAATGTCTCCTTAAGGCAGAATTTTGCTGATCATTCAAATTCAAATTGCCCAGGATTTTGTTATTTACTGTTATTACCTTATTATTTACAAATTTTGATTATAGCCCCTTAATATTATATTATAGCCTCTTAATATGCTTCCAAGGGAACACAATGTTAAATATTGTCTTCATCCATTTGGGTTTATAAATAGCAGCTATTTACTTGTCACAACCTGGAGACTGGAAGTCTGCGATCAGTGTCAGCATAGGTTGGTGAGGGCCCTCTTATGGGTTTCAAACTGTTGTGTCCTCGTACAGCAGAAGGGGCAAACTAGCTCCCTGGGTGTTTTTCTATAAGGTCACTAAACCCCTTCCTGAGGACTTGGCCTCATAGATTAATCATTTCCCAAAGTACCCACCTCCTAACACTATCACATTGAGTACTAGTTTTCAATATATGAACTCTGCAGAGACAAAAACATTCTGACCACAGCAAATATGTTATCTACTGTGTCCCCAGAGCATAAAGTAGTATCAGGAAAATAATAGAAGACAAATAAATAATTGTTAAGTGAGTAAATTAAGCAATCCTTCCCAAAAAGAAAGTGCTATCTTTTACCTTTTATTCAAGTATTCCTCAATGTCTTTCATTAAGATGTATCGTTTCCTTCATAGAAGTTCTATATACTTTAACTTAGGTTTATTCTAGAGATTTTATATTTTCTATTGTTATTTTGCATGAAATTGTTTTTCACTTTATTTTCATTGTGGCTGTAAGAAAAGTAACGATGGTAAGAATCCGCTTTATATAATACCGTTGTTAGTTTTAGGGTTGTTTTTTTTTTTTTTAGTTTTGTCTTTTTAATTTTGCTAAGGAAAGATAATTCTTTCATGATAGTGATGAAAGAATTATCTTTCCTTCTCCCTCATTTTTCTGTTCTTTTTTCTTTCTTTCTTTCTTTTTCTCTTTTTACCTATCTCAGTAATGATTCTCAGTTGGAGGGGTAAATCCTTTACAGAGTTCAGGGAGAAATAAGCAAGAAACCCATGACAGGCTTTTTTCTAACCACATAAGCCCCTAAATAATTCCCCTATTTGTGTTGATAATAAGAAAAGACTGAGGGAGTGTTAAATAAAAAGCACCACAAGAAGAGTGATAAATAATATTAGTGAAAGTAGGCATCTTTGAATTGTTTTGGACATATAAGAAATGATTCCTTTTTCCCCCCTTTAAGTGTGGCATTGGTTATTTTTGTTTAGAGCTTTTATGAATTGTGTTTAATAGTCACTTTAACTTGAAATTTTTGTCTTCAGGAACTGATGTTTAGTTTTGCCAAATCGTCTTTTGCATACTATTGAGATAATCTTTTCTCTTTATTTAGTGATGGGATAAATGCTACAAATAGACTTTAGAATATTAAACTCTTCTTGCATTAGGGGGATAAAGTCAATTTGATCATGTTTTAATATTCTTTTAATACATTTGTATTAGATTTGTTAATATTCTGTTAAGAATTTTTGCACATGTGGCAGAAACTCCCATCCATTCTTTGTTACAGAGCCTTGAGTTCTTTAAGCAGCAGTATGCTCAGCTCAGTGATTACACTGCTCAGCCTGAATCCAGCCATGGCCATGTCACAAAGTTCTGCTTGTTCATTCCAGGCAGAAGTGTGGTCTCTTACTTCTACCAAGTCTTCTTAAAAAGATCTCATTTAGCGAGGCCATGTAACCTTTGGTTCTTCTTCCTTTCTCCTTTTTCATCCTTGAATTTTTATGTTCTAGTTAAAGCTCGAGCAACCATTTCAGACTATGACCTGAAAAGGAGGTCTCCAACTAGGAGAAGGGGAGAGAAAGGTACCGGGACCTGGATCCCTGATGTTTCTGCATCTGGCATACCGGTCCCAACTTGCCTATCACTAGACTTCATTTATATGAAAAATTAACTTCCATCTTAAGTGACTATAATTTTGCATTTCCTGCTGCTTCTCCTGAACCTAATCCTAGTAAATCAGGTTCATCCATAGTCATTGGTTTATAATTTCCACTTTTTAAAACTCTATGCAATGTGTTTGATATGAGATATGCTAATTTTGAAAAGTAATCAGGGTGTTCTCAATCTTTTCCTTAATTCTGAAGCAAATTAAGCATTTGTCTGTAATGGTCAGGTACAGTTTTAGAAATACTCTTGGGTAGTTTTTTTGTTAGTTTAAATGTTCTCCTTTTCCTTGTGTTAGTTAGCATTAGTATTTTTTTTAATGAGCCGTTTCACCCAGTTTGTTATGTACTAGTCTAATGCTTTAGCTCTTCTGTATTATAAATTCATCCATACTATGCACTTTGAATATTTTATCTAATTAAACTTAATATATGCTTCTAAATGTGTGTATTCAGGTTTTTCCAAGTAAGTAAATTGAGTGATAGTCATTAATTTGTTCTTATTTTGGCAGAGACGGTCTGTATGTGACTGTCAAAACTAGCCTCTTTTGAATAGCTCTGTGTTTGAGATGAGGCACTTCTGACTTAGTCCAGAGACTTGAATTCTGATTGGTCTAAGCCAATCACTTTTTTCCATTCTTCTTTCCATTGATTGGTTTAGGCAAAAGCAAGGGACATAGTTGTGCTTGAAAGATATGAAGGGAACTCTACTGGTAAATTTCTGGGATGGTTTTACTATACTTTAAAATACACATGAAGAGGGACACCTGGGTGGCTCAGTCTATTGAGTGTCTGACTTCAGTTTAGGTCACGATCTCACGTCAGGCTTTGCACTGACAGCGTGGAGTCGGCTTCGGATTCTCTATCTCCCTTTCTATCTCCCCCTCCCCCATTCTCTCCCACAAAAATAAACATTTAAATAAATAAATAAATAGACACAAAGAATCCACATTTAGATGTCCTCATGCCTGGTAGGGACCTTGAAGAATGTTATAGCCATGTTGTATGCGTAAGTAGTGCTGTGCTGGCCTTTGATGATATCCAGCATAGAGAGAATGTTAGTAAAGACCATCACTGGAACCCCTACTGTACTATACATGGAGCAATTCTATATTCAGACTTCCTGTTTATAAAATGATATAGTTTCTAGTTGATCACATCAACTAAGTCGGTTTTCTTTTGATTAAAGGCTTTCTTATTAGTACTTAATTTTTTTCTCATATTTTAAAAATTTTCATGTTAATTTATTCAGTTATGCTAGGTTTATTTTTATAGTCTCTAAGTTCTCAAGTTGTATATGAAATAAATTTGCTTTAATGTTTCTATTCTTAATAATGACACATTTCTTTAAGTGCAGGTTTTAGTTACATCACAATAGTGCATTAGTCTCATTGTTACAAGGCATTTTTATTATTTAGGAATTATATAGAAATGTAAGTGTGTATGTGTATATATACATATATGTATGTTGAAATGTTTGGGTAATTTTATTTAGAATATTGGTATGCATTTTCAATCTTACTGGATTCTGATTAAAAAAAAAAAAGTAGTCAGGATATACCTGGGTGTCTCAGTCAGTTAAGCCTCAGACTCTTGATTTCAGCTCAGATCATGATCTCATGGTTCATGAGATAGAGCCCTGTGTCAGACTCTGCACTGACCTGCCTGGGATTCTCTCTCTTCCTCTCTACTCTCCCCTACTTGTGCATGTTTTCCTCTTTCTTTTTCTCTCAAAAATACATAATAAACATTTTTTTAAAAAGTAGTCAGTAGAATTATTCTTTTTGAGAAATAAAGACATTTTGTCACCTAATATATGATTAACATTTTGGTTAATATGTTAATAATTATTAATTGGTATCAATATATTAAACATTCAACTTTTAATAGTACATAAAGTTCAGTGTGTTTTTAAGCAATCTGAACAGTTATTTTATTCTCATCTTCTATATTCTTATTTAATATTTGCTTTTTCTTGGTCTTTCAGAGATCAATGTTTCTGATAATTTCTCTTGATAATTTTTAAACTTCCAACTTTATAGATTTTCTTATATACAATAAATGTGGAAATATTGCTGTGTTCTCTAATTATCTAGTTTCTTTTTATTATATCTACAACTCCATATAAAAATATGTTACAAATTTACTGGATCCAAAACTTACAGTTTTTTTTAATGGTTTCTTTTTTTTTCTTTTTCTTTTTCTTTTCTTTTTTTTTTTTTTTTGAGAGAGAGACACACACAGCATGAGCAGAGGAGGGTCAGAGAGAGGGAGTTACAGAATCTGAAACAGGCTCCAGGCTCGGAGCTAGCTGTCAGCACAGAGCCCAATGCGGGGCTCGAACCCACGAACTGTGAGATCATGACCTGAGCCGAAGTTGGACTCTTAACCAACTGAGCCACCCAGATGCCCTAAAACTTATAAATTATTTCTATTTTCTTATTTCAAATATATTGATTTCATGCACACATGTATTATTTGTCACAAATGCTCAGGCTTTTCAATGGAAACTGCTTCTTTAGAGCCACTACCATAAACTGTGAATTTTATCCTAAGTATAAAAGGGTACTTTTAGAAGAGAAATAAAGTACCAGTACTGACATTTTTCTGGTTTTATTTATGTTAAGTTTAATTTAATATTTAGCAGCAAATTAATTTGGTCAACTGAATTCTTAGTATCTGAAATACAGAGTAAAGCTTTAGCTGACTCTTCTAAATAGAACTTAACCTTGCTTAGAATTAAGATTTGTGAGTATATTTTTCCCCACCTTCCCCAAATTGTTATGGTTATCTATATTTTTTAGTAGTAAAACCATTTTCTATTTTCAGCTATCCCATCTCGTATTTAAAAATATGACTTACTAAGAAGCAACCTTCCAAATATCAAAAATGGATTCCAACAGATCAGTGTACTAACTTGCTATATCAAAATAAGTGTGAAATACATTTTCAAGCACCCTTTGATACCACACTTAATCTTTCTCACTGATATTACAGGTCTACATCTAAAAGATGCTTAATGCATCTGGCTAAGAGCAGCATTTTATAAAACTAAAAATACTTATAAAATTACCTATCAAAAACTATGTTGAATACATAAATGCAATAACAAATCAAGGCACGTATGCAAAATTGATATTAGTCTTTCAAATTTAAGATGATAAAGAATACATTTTTCCATCATCAAAAAAGCTTTTATTCTTAAATCTTCTCATCTTAGAGTTTATTCCAAATATTAATACTTATCTAAATATTATTGCTGACCTATATTTTTAGCCTATATAGCTATTTTTTTAGGTATAATTAGCAGCTACGCATACTTTCATCTGATGTATACATGAATGGACTGAGTACCGCATATCTGAGATCCAAAAGATATTATTAACATGTTCAATTATCCCCGAGTACTAAGTATACATTCTTAGGTGAATTGTTTAGTACATGCTGATTTATTAATGTATTGCTCATTTGAAATTTTAGTTTTTGAAAAAAGTCAATAACTTGAGGATGATGTGATATGTAGATATTTGGTAACAGTGACGAAATATGTAGTAACAGGCAGTGACTGATCTGGCTAAGAGCAGCATTTTATAAAACTAAAAATACTTATAAAAATACCTGTGAAAAACTATCATCTCTGAGGCATCTTTAAAAATCAATAAAAGAAAAAGAGCACCTGAAAATGATACCACAATCCCTGCGATACATACACCAAATGACCTTTTTACAAGAAACTGATCAAATGAAATGGCACTGCTGAAATAAAAGCAGAAAATCAAAGTGATAATGAACATGCTCTAGAATATACAACTGAAAAAATATACATAATTTGTAGGTTCTATTGGAGAAAATTACTTTTTCTTCCGTTTTCGTTTCCCTTATTATTTTAATTGAAGTACAACTGACACATGATGTTGCGTTAGTTTCAGGTGTACAACATGGAGATGGAAATGCCTATGCTCTGCTCAGCACTCGTGTAGCCACCATCTGGCACCATAGGCTATTACAATACCATTGACTGTATTCCCTATGCTGTGCCTTTTATCCCTTTGACTTATGCAACACTTTGAAGTATTTGTGGCTTTATTAAAGAACTAGACAACTATAACGCTTATGCTAATAGCAATATTTTAAATTCAATATGTAAATGTAGTCTAGTGCTTTGATGCATGATTATCCCACATAAGTTTTGAAGAACGTGAGGAACAGGATGTTTCATATTGACATGGACGAAGTGTAGTACACATATTTATTATGTCAAAGACGCTCAAAATAAATGCATGGTCTGTGTTCATTTTGGTGTTTCATTTGTTTGTTTGTCTTTTCGTAGGACACTGTTTGTATAGGCTGGTAGAGAAACATGGGATCCCTCGTGTTTCAAAAGATTTTCTTTCAGTTTTCTGCTAGTTTAAATAAAAAGTGTATTTTATTCATTTTTCCTTAAAACCAGGAGACAATGATCCAAAATTCATCCTTAATGAAGAAATTACTCAGTACTTTCATAATTTCTACATATTTGAAAATTTTGAAAAAAAATAAAATGAGAACACTGAAGCAGGAAATAAATTAAGGACAACTAACCTTTTTTAATGTCTGTAAACAGAATAATTAGAGCAAATTATTTCAGAAATCTCTGCCTGGGCCCAGTTGACCACAAGGCCCATGGCTAGGACATGTGCAGTTGCTCTACTTAGGTGAGGAAGTTCCCGTGACCCCACCTGCTGAGGAAGACTCAGCAGTTCTAACTGGTAAACAAAAACTCCTTTCTCTTAAGTTATTTATTCAGCTATTGTGGTGGTAACTGAAACTCTTCAGGAGCAGACATCCATTAAGTTTTGCAACTTGTTGAGGACCTACACTCCTTGGTCCTCATCTATTAGTTTAGATTTAAGCTCAGGTGCTTTAGGCACATCATTAATTCTGCCTGTGGAATTTAGCGCCTCAAGCAAAGTCACTATCTTGGTAACTTTGTTACAGAGTTCCATTCTACAGACACACACAGAGTAAAAGCAAATTCACCAGACATGTGGGAAAGGCTGTCTGAAGGGAAAATTTCACAACGTCATTGGGAGCGGTAGTCAATAAAGAACACAAGTGCCAATAAGTAAGAATGTTATCTGCATTCTATAGGTACAAAGCTATTGCTCATAAAGGAAATGGATTAAAATATGTA
Source organism: Hyaena hyaena (assembly GCF_003009895.1). Taxonomy (NCBI): domain Eukaryota; kingdom Metazoa; phylum Chordata; class Mammalia; order Carnivora; family Hyaenidae; genus Hyaena; species Hyaena hyaena. The sequence continues at coordinate 120,090 of NW_024080696.1, forward strand.
AAGGTAATGGCAATAAACTGTCAAACACATAATTCTTAAAAGTTGTACTAATGTTGACCATTAATGTGATTTTGTTTTAATTTGCTTTGTTTGTGTTTGTTTTGATGCTTGTACAGAGTGTCATTATAATGTTGAGGTACAGAGAATGGAATATAATATTCTGCCTAAATGTATCTGCATTACAGTTTTATGGCAAACATCCCATATCTGTTTCATATCTTGCTATTCATGGTATTCTGGTTTATTTGATTAACAATGTGATAATACCAAATGCCAAGCTTCAGAAAGTATGTTGGTGTTTTTATAAATCATTGTTCATTAGCATGATAAAATTCAATTATTATTATTTATTATAAAATATGTCTATTTTACAGTTGATTTCTCTTGTGTTAATAAAATTGAGAAATCTCCTTATTTGGATAATATTGATGATCACTGTGGCATCCAGACTCCCACATTCCCAACTGAATTTGCATCGATGTCCTCCTCAGTTTGAGTAATTATTGTTTACTAGTATTTATCCCTTTATAGTTCTCTAAATATACTCTTTTGGTTATTTCTATTATGTTTTAAAATACTAGCCAATAATAGATTTACAATTTTGTACTCCACTGAAGCTTAATTGATTCATTCAATAAATACTGTCTGATTGTCTATTTTATAGATATAAATCATATATGTAAATGGAGTAGTATAAACTATTTTATATTAATTTCAAAACAAATTACTTTTCCAATATACTAAGCATCTTTATGTTGGGAATACTCCCACCTCCCCTTCCCTATCAATGACCCTCTTTTTTAGCACATCTTTTATATGTGTATCACTAGTCATTATTCGATTTCTGATTTTCATCTCTCTGCACCATATATTTTCCTACCAAAACCCATTTTCCCTTCCATATCCAGAATTTGTTTTAGGAGAAAATGTCACTATGCATCAGTTTGCAAATGCAAATGCAAATAAATAAATTTTATTCATTTTTATTTTTAAAGAAACAAATTTCAACTCTAGCTAATGGAAGAGAGTGTATAGGATTGGACATAGAGCATCTCACCTAAATCTGCCCTGAAGTGAAATTGAACAGTCTTTCATCCTTGAATATTCAGTCTTATGACCTAAATATCCAGGCACAAAGAGATCAGACAGTAGTGTGGTGTAGAAATATACTGATGCTTCACTTACCAAAATATCTTTCATATCTTTGGTTGCTGTTATGGATTAAATAGTGTACTCCCAAAAGAGGTCCTAAACCAAGTGACTGTGAATATCACTTTATTTGGTGATGGGATTTTGGGGTGTTGGTGGGGGTTCAGAACTGAAGGCCAAGGAAGAAACCCTGAAGATGTCTTTGGTACAAAAAGATGATTTTATTAAAGCATAGGGACGGGACTCTGGGCAGAAGGGGCTGCCCTGAGGTTGTGCAGAGTGACTGCTTATACACTGTGGAGGAGGTTGGGGAAAGTGAAGTCAAGAAGAAGGTTCTTAAAGGGATTTACATCTGCTAAAGTGGATTTACAGATTACGGAAGATGTAGCTATTGTCAAGCAGAAGTTGTTTTTCCCTCTAGTAAAGCATCATCATTAAGATAGTAGGGAGTTCCTGGAGATTAGGCTGTGGAGAAGATTGCCTTTTCCTTGTAATATTCTGAGATATTTGTAAACTGATGAGACTATCAGTTTAACCACTTGTTTTCTGTCCTTTCCTTTGTTCTTGGACATCAGGGAATGCCTGAGAATTATCACACATATCTCACCTGGGGGAACTGGGGTTGTGCTACTTGTGCTTGGCCCTCAGTTTGCCTTACGGTCCCTCATTATTTGGAAAAAGGGCCTTGTAGGTGATCACATAAGATGAGGTCATAAAGTGGACCCTAATCCAATGTGACTGGTGACTTATTAAATGTGACATGTGGAAAAGGAAAATTTGGACACAGAATAGCAGACACTCTGGGTGTGTCATACTCTGTGACAATGAAGACATCTACAAGTCAAGGAATACCAAAGATTGCTGGGGGCAAGGTGGTGGGTCAGGGGGACTCAGAAGCTAGCAGAGAGTCATAAAACAGCTTCTTCCTCAAAGGGCTCAGAAGGAGCCAGTCCTGCTGACACTTCCATCTCCTGCTTTTAGCCTCCAGAACTGTGAGAAAAATTTCTGTTGTTTCAGTTGCTTAGTTTGTGGTACTTTATTATGACTGCCCTCGGCGACTAATACAGTTGTTTTCTGGATTCTCTTGTAAAACATATGTAGGTGTTGGGATGATGGTTCACGCATAGAAAATTTTGTCCAGCATTTTAAATTCTTGGTGTTAAATTTTTCCTTTGTATGTCACCAGATGATTTCTACCCCTCCGGCATTCTTGCCTACCAATGGGGCCAGGTTTGCATGACTAAACCCAGGAAATCAGTAGGAACCGCTAGTGGCAGAAGGGCTGTTGACCACATTTACAATCACTGGTTAGTGGAGTCCTGTTAACAACTCAACACTTGAAAAAGTCAATTCATCCAATAAGTTACAGTTCAGTTCTACAATTTACTTCTGCATGTAAAAAGTTTCAAAAACAGTTTCAAAAACCCTCTTCAAAGATTTCATATGAGAGTAGTTACTAGTTCAGTGGTAGGAGTTAGCAGTAATGAGGAGGGGATCCAAAAGGGCATTGTTGCTTCTCTCCTGAAAGTGTGGTCTGTCTTTTAGAGGATCATAGCCCACTTAAGCAAGGAGAAACAGTGAATAACTTCTGTAGATAAAGGAGAGGGTGCTGTCTTCTCTGGAATCGTTAATTGGGGGTACACTAGAAGATTTGCAGGCCCTCTGTGTCTTTCAATTTCTCTCAAATGTCCCTTCCTTCTTTTATTCCATTCTTATGGCTAATGACCTACTTTTACACAAGATTCATGTCAAATCTGAAATCAGCTGAACTTTTTTAAACATTTATTTATTTTTGAGACAGAGAGAGACAGAGCAGGAGCTGGGGAGGGGCAGAGAGAGAGAGGGAGACACAGAATCTGAAACAGGCTCCAGGCTCTGAGCTGTCAGCACAGAGCCCGAGCGGGCTCGACCCCATGAACCAGGAGATCATGACCTGAGCCAAAGTCGGACGCTTAACCGACTGAGCCAACCAGACACCCCTATCAGCTCAACTTCTAATTCAGAAACCTACAGAAACATTCTTAACTTTGGTTTTTACTCACTCAGCCCAGCAGATAAAGAAATTCTTTTACAATCGGAGACCTCAGCTTCATTATGTGTCTCAAGGCAAGGTGATAGGAGTTCAACCTTGCCATTCTTTAAATTATCTAAGATCTCAGAAGCAATCGCTTCTGTCCTGTAATTTCTCATTTCTTCATTTCATATTCCAGTACTCTCATAATACCACAGTCTTACTCTCAATAGAACTGCGGATCTACTGATACTAATGAGGGGCAAACTGAGGGCAAAATACAAGCTAGCACCACTGCCCCCCTCCCCCCTCCACCCCTGCCCTCCTCAACCAGGTGGGATATGTGTGATATTCCTCAGGCACTCCTGGCTGCCCCAAAACAAAGGAAAGGAAAGAAAACAAATGGTAGAGATCTGATAGAGATAACAGTCATGCAGGACATGAGTATCTTAGTAAAATCAATAGCCTGATCTCCAGAAACCTAGAGACTCAGTTTCCTGGAGCCCCAAAGATCACCCTCCCCTCCACAGTGATGTGAAGAACAAATGCAAGAAGGAAATGGCAGGTAAAATTAACTTTCCTTATAACCTGCAACCCATTGACAAATACTTGAGGCAAATACAGAGTAGAGCATTTCTCCAGGACCCCCTTACCATCCTAATGTTAATGCCTTACTAGAGGAAAAAAACTTAGCTGGACAATAGCAAGGCCTCACAAATCTTAGCAGTCCTCTTTAGCATATCAAAGTCCTTCTGGAGGCCTCCCTTTTGACTTTACCTCCCCAACTTATAGTACATAACCAGTCATTCTTCACAAACCCAGTATTTTGCCTATGGGTCCTGTCCCCACTGCTTTAATAAAATCACCTTTTTCTTTTCTTTTTTTTTCTTTTTTTGCACCAAAAATGTCTTCAAGAATTCTTTCTTGGCTGTCAGCCCTGAACCCCATCACCGCACCAAAACCTCATCAATACTGGGTAATCATTTAGGCATTCCACCACTGCATTCTGTGAACATCTAGGTTCCCATTTTGGAATAGGAGGCAATTGACTAGATTACCAATTCACAATATCCTACATTTCTCTCAGTGTTTTGGGGTGGCAATGTACATTCTGGTTCTATTTTCTGTGTAATTTTTGCTGTTGTTGTTTGGCTTTTGTATTTTGGTAGAAAACATACTGACTTCCTTTGTCTAATGTAAAAGTGTAAAAGAAGTTTACTGGAAGGATAGGGGGACCACACAAGATTGAAGAGAAAGTTGGAGAAACAGGCTTGGAACAGAGAGAAACCTAGGGAATTCAGAAATTTTTATAAGCAGGGAATGTTTGTTGGCTTGTTATTGATAGATATGTAGAAAACTACTCTTGGCAAATTTGTTACTACTAAAAAGAGTTTTCCATAAAAGTTAATTAAGTTTCCTGGTGAACTAAGTTAGCTCACATGACGCTATGAGGATTATTTTTTAATGCAGTAGAGAGAAATCTGCAGCTGCCTTTTTTTCTAGAACAATGATCCTTTCTATAAGGACCAGATTCATATTATCCAAATAAGCAAGTCAGAGAAAGAGTGAATTTCAAAAGGGCCAAGAAAAAGAGGGTCAAAAAAGATTTATGCCCCCAAAACTAAAATTTTATGTTTTTCCTTGTCCTAAAGAAAGTTCATATATTAATGAATATCCTTAACATCTATGCACGTGTATTAGGATATTTCTCTTTGCAAATAACAAGCCCAACTTGAGTAAGTTTAAGCATAAAAGGGTTCATTAGCTTGCATAACCAACCAGTGAAGGCAGGAGGGTTCTCTGGACAATAAGAACCAGAAACAAAAGCAACATCAGAATTCTTTCTTTTTAATTTCTATGTTCCCTTTTCTTTATGTTATCCCTTAATTGCTCAGATTAAATCCCACATGTCAGTGGGTGACAAAATTTTCAAGTTCCCTAGCTTAGAACTCCAGATCTAGAGATGAAAAGGCTCTCCTTGCTTAGCTAGAATTTAGGAAAAAGAACTCAAAAAGTAAGCTCTCATCACATGCCATTACTTGTTATGGATGACCACAAGTCCCAGTTTGGCAATCAACAGCCCAGTTTCACCTGCTTATGTCCATTATCCTATGATAATTAAAAACCTTTTCTTTCACTCTCAAAGATATCTTGGTTGAGACAATGAGTTTTATGGTCAGCCTTAGGTGCTATGGCTATCAGCACCTGACAGAACAAAAGAAACATGTGCCATTCTGTTCAGCCCCAAGTGTACCAGTGTATGCATCCTCCACTCCATTCATGGAAGATCTATGTTTCCAAGGGAAAGCCATGTGTTTGGGTAAAGAAGCTTCCAATTTCTCTAGAGACCACAAATTATATTATGTGGCACTAATTCCCTAGTGGGATTTATTTACATAAATGACTAAATGAACCCAATGTGAACTTTAAACATTTTTACTGAATGTTTAACAAAATGTTTAGTAAAAAAAAAACAAATGAAATTTTAGGCACATAAAATACCCAAGTGTCATGTGAGAATGCCAACCTATTTTTTTTTTACACAACAGCTTGTGATGTGCTCTTCAATGAAGATCATTCCATTGCTGTGTACTAACCTTTGCTAAAATCTAGAGGGAAAAAGGTAAAATACCTTTAGTTAACATACTAACCTGAAAAAAGAGTGAGTGTTTTCAGTTCTCTTCCAAAATATGGAAACTAAAAATTTATTTCCTTTTATTTGTTCTAAAATGTGAATCCTAGGGGAGTAACTGTAAATAGATTCTCAACTGGGAAATGTCCTTTTAAAGATTTTATTCTTATTTTTCTGATCTGGAAGGAAAGAGGATTACAAAGACCTCTTATTTGAAATAGAAAGAAAGATGTTAGCATTTATGATTATGATTATGATTACGATTATTTTAGCTCCGGGAGTCAGTGCAACTGAGAGCTTGTCAAAACTGCTGTTACCTGCTGAGATAAGCAAGCTAGGAGACACTTGCTAAGGGAACTACTTGAGTTTTAAAGACAAATGATCAAAAAGAGCTTTTATTGAATACTCAGAAGTCAGGATAAGGTGGAAGAAACAAATAAACAATTAGTGAAGCAGATTCAATTGTTCAGATTATGTTTACCAAACTCTAGCCTTTAGATTAGAAAGCACGAGAAGATAAGAGGAAATGCCAAATCAGAAGACTCAGGTTGGGACCATCCCCATTCATTTTTGAGTGCCTGGAATATAGTAGAATCTTTTTTAATAACTTGATGAATAAAGTGATGGGGATTTAATCGGTCTCATAAATCTGAGCATGAGTCTGCAACATGTGCCATATTTTTACTAAGATGCAGACAAAACTTTAGTTTATTCTTCCATAATTATACAGTTATTGTTTTTAGCCAATTAATAAAAAACAGGAGTTATCTATGATAACTGAGCAGAACTAACACTAACAAAGCCTGGAGAGTTCCCGACTTCTTTGAGAAACTGAGGAAAGTTTGGAAATCTCTGGAAAAAACAATGGTAATAAATATAGCACTTGTAATCTAACTTCAGGTGATTGAAAGATGGCCTAATGATTCTTCATGAGATCTTTTGGGATTCTAAGGAAGATAGACTTTGGGGAGGAGAGGCAACTACGTAAAAAATCATGACCAAAGAAACAGGTTTGTTTCTACTATTAACCATGTGATTTGGAAGAAGTTACTTGAATGTCTTAGGTTTTTCAACTCTATGATAAAGCCCTCTATCACAATGTTTTTTAAAAAGGGGATGATAGCAAGCTGGTGATTTCAACAAAGACTTTTCAGTAACTTGAGAAAGAGAGATGCTACTGTGTCTATTTTGGGTGGAACTTGTAGCATAATTGTCCCCAGGCATCTGATGTCTCTCTAGAACTTGTCTAGCCACTTCTAGTTGCCACGAAGTGTGCAACTGCTCCAGTCATTCATAGCTTTGCAACTACCTACCTTCAAGTTCAGGATATTACACAAAAGCAATAATTTATTTTGCCTACAAATGTACAATTTTGGTAGAACTTGGTAGAGTCAGCTCATCTCTACTCAATATGGTGTCAGCTGGAACAATCCATCGAGGCTAGACGATCTGCTTGTAAGATCCTCAGTCTCATGATGCAATCTTTTTTAAAAAAATGTTTTATTTATTTTTGAGAGAGAGAGAGAGAGGGCGTGAGCAGGGGAGGGTCAGAGAGAGAGGGAGATACAGAATCTGAAGCAGGCTCCAGGCTCTGAGCTAGCTGTCAGCACAAAGCTCAACTTGAGGCTCAAACCCACTAACTGTGAGATCATGACCTGAGCCAGAATTGGACGCTTAACCAACCTAGCCATCCAGGTGCCCCATCATGATGCAATCTAATGTTCTAGTTATTGAGTTTCTCCATGGAACATCCATCTTAGGCTTCTTCACTGCTTGGGGACTGGTTTTCAAGAGCAAATATCCAAGAAACAGAAGTGGAAATGATCAGTTTCATAAAGGCTGGACAGAAAAACTGGCATGATATCATTTTCACCATATACTATTGCCCAAGCAGTGACAAAGCTTGGAATTGGGGGGTGGGGGGGGAGGCATAGACATAACTGACAGAAAAAAAATATTAGAACTTTCATTTGAAACCACCACTACAGTGATCACTAGGTTTCCTGAGATAAGCTTTGTTTCTCCTATTTATGAAGCATTATTTTAAATGTTTGCCTAAGCATTTTATGTTGGAGATAAAAGACAGTTCCTGCACAAATGAACTAGAGAAGGAATCCCACTGTTGCAGGATTATTTACCACAATACTCAGAATTCCTTTTTCCCCATGTCAAAGAATGAAGAGGTGGACACAAAATGAGCAGCAGGCAAAAGTTTATTAGAATATAAGATCAGAAAGAACAGTGTGAAAGCTCTCTTTACAGAGAGAGGGAAGTTGAAAGTGAATGTGCATGACTATAGGCAAGGGTCTTTGTTTAACAAGGTTATGGTCACTGCCCCCCACCCTTCCCCCATCCACCCTTCCTTCTCAGGTCCTACCTTTATTGGCTGGATAACTCTAGGAGCTGGGTTTTCCATTCCTGATTGGCTCATTTCTATTGTGTGAGGAGTCAGACTGGTTGAACTGTCCCACATATAACGTGAGTTTTATGGTTTAGCTAGGTATTTTGATTATCAAATTCCTGAAGGAAACCTGATGGGGAGTAAGTGGTGTCTGTCACATTCCTAAGAGAAACCTTATCCCTGAGGGGGGCAGATATTCCCAGCATTGTTCCAAAATATGTGTTTTTCCCTACCCAGGGATTTCAGGTCCTAATTTTTCCCTCTCTGCCTACTGAATCCTATATTTTCCTATTATATCCCCCCCTCGGAACATGTGATTCCTAACTGCTAGGGACTAGGACCAGAGGTCTGATATAATGGGAGGGTGTTTGGAACATCTGGGCTAGCAAAATTTTCTGGGAGGTCTTATTTTTTTGGCATATGGAAGCCTTCTACAAATGACATACAGAAAGACTATTAGACCAACAAGTATTAATATTCCAAATGCAATGCCTCCTAGGGAGGAGGTCACACCATAGGAAGGAAAGATGCATTGTAGCCATCAAAAAAATCCCTGACATATCTAGTTTTATGTATATATATATATATATACACATATACATATATACATACATATATATACACACATATATACATATATATATTATATATATATATAATTAATTATAGTGTTTCCTACCTCTTTCATACTTATTTGGATCTTGTGATATTGTTGATTAGAATAATTAAGCATGTGAACTAGTTTATAGTCCTCCATCCTCAATTTCTACTTTGGCCATCCAATTTCCATAGTAACTATTCCATGAGGAGTATTTAATTTTACCTCAAGGAAAGACTGATTTTTGATGTCTAGATTACTATAAGTTTAGGCAATTGTTTATCTGTCCTGGAGCTAGTAGCACCATAGTCCCTAATTCAGTCATAATGTCCGTTCCTAGCAAGGGAGTGTGTCTCTCTGGCATTATCAAAAAAGAATGTGAAAGAATTAAGTCTTCCCATATGTACCCTGGTGGCTGAGAAAAAAATTGGTTTTCTGGAGATGCCTCTAATTATTATTCTGTGTTTGGATAGTTGGCCGGGAGTGGACAGGACAGAAAAGGTGGCTCCAGTGTCAAAAAGGACATCAACAGATTTTCCTTCTATATCCAGAGTAATGTGAGGTGAGCCTCTGGGTTTCTAATAGATAGTTGTTTTAGAGGAGACACTATAAAGAGTGCCAGGCCCTTTCAGGGACATTGGTTATCTGCGCCTTCACAGATTGAGGTCCCTGAGGGCATTCAGATTTTTCAGTGATTGTCTCCACACAAGGGGCATGGCTTACTGGGTTTTGACTTCATTGTCCCCTCTAAATGGCCACATAAATGGCACTTGTGCCGGGACCTTGGGAAGTCTGGTTTGAAAAAGTACAAAAGGCCCCAACTAAGGCCTCAGGTTTTTTCTTAAGACTCTTTTCCTGTTCCTCACTCTGCTCTTGAACTTGGTTGTAATATTCTCGATTGGCCACTCATAAGAGCTCTTCCAGGGTCCCTTCCAGCCCGACAGCCAATTTTATCTGGGGCCAACTGAGTGACAAATTTGTCCTTTAGAATCATCTCAACCTTGGAGGCATCAAGGGAGATATTTAAGGAGAGCCTCCCTTAAACTTTCCAGGAAGGCCGGCAGGCTTCATCCTGTGTCTGTAAGATAGTCGTTAATTTAGCATAATTTAAAGGTTTAACCACTAGACCTCCTTAATTTATCCAAAACACAAGCTCGGAAGTGGCCGCGACCTCATTCCCCAATGGGATAGTCATAGTTCCAATTAGGATATTGGGGCAGAACTGCCTGAACTCTAGTAGGGAACCGGAAGTTCTCTATAGGACCTCCAGTCCCATAGTAATGAGTCGCTCATTCCCATATCTCTTGGTTGCTTCCAGAACCCCATGCTTCTCTGTCACATTAAGAGTCTGATTCAACAAAAGCATTATATCTTTCCAACTCAAAAAAACATATGTAATATTCTGAAAAGTCTCTATATACTTATTCAGATCATCAGAAAATTTACCTAGATATCCTTTTATCTGTCTTAAATCTTGCAATGAAAAAAGTACTTGTAATCTTATAATGGTGGTGCCTCCCTGTATTGCTCCTTCCCTCACTCTAACTTCTTATAGAAGAAACACACCTGTTACCTTAAGGGGATGGGGGTGGGGCTGGAAAATGTGGCAGCAGGGAGCATAAGTGCATATTCCTAAGTCTGGATATATAGATTGAGGACCTAAGAAGGAAGAGGTTGAGGTGGAAGAATTCCCTCCTTCCTTCTCTAGGTCTGCTTTGGGTGCAAGCAAGGGGCACTTACTTGTTTCCCCTCCTGATTGCTGGGCATTGAAAAGGGCTGCCAATAAGCCAGAGTCGATCTTGCATTGCACACACATGTCCTGATTTTCTCTTAACGCCCAGAAACATTGAACGTAGGGGACTTCTCCCCATTTCCTCTCACGTTTACAAAACAAGTCCAGTTGTAGGATTGTATTATAATTGATACTTCACTCGGCAGCCAGGTTTTCTCCTCCAATTTGTATAGGAGCCAAGCCTTGGTGCAAAAGAAAATGAGTTGCTTTTTCTTCAGAGTTTGTGGATCAAAATCATCCCAATTTTTCAGAATGCATCCCAAAGCAGTACTGGTTGGGGATTGACCATCTATAAGAAAAAGGAGGAAAAGGCGTCCCTTATCTCAATTTCTTATAGCTGATTAGGAGAAAACTTACTTCATGACACCGATTGTTGGTCCCTGTTTTGACTGACTATGTGTCTGGCAGTTAAAAGCCCTGTCAGTCTCCTGAGGTGCTGGGAGTAGTTGCTGTTACCCAGGCTCTTACCCTAGCTCCCAGAGCTGACCCATCTTCCCCGATTTCTCCTACATCCTCTGTTCCCTGCCTGCAGGACCTTGGGGATATGGATTGTGACCAAGTAAGATCCCCTGGTTGTAGAAGGATAAACTAGTTTTATTTTGACCCAAGAGTAATTTACATATTGATCATCGTCCACTGATGGGGGCATTAAAAAGGCCAAAGTCAAGGTCTATTCCTCTGCTTTTTTCAGCAACTCCCACATAAATATGTTCCAGCCATGTGGATATCCATTTTTGGCATACAGTGAGCTAAGTTTAGCAAAACAACACCCATGCATCCCAGTAAAAGCTCTTCAATATCATCCATCCCTCAGATGACACAGGCATTCATTCCTCTGCTAAACAGAAACAACACACATGTAGGGAATTTGGAGGCTGGCAGCAAGGATATTGCCATTGTTTTCCCAGCCTTTGGATAAAAGGAAGGGTGAATTTTAATCTTATTCCACAGTACTTTTAAAATCCATTCATTTTAACCTTAGTCCATTCTGACCACACATAAAATTCGTTTCCAAAGATTTCACTTCATGAACCTTCTACAACTTTCCTTTGCATACAGATTTTGTCCCAAGCCACTTCTCTCCAACTAACCAGTCTCATTTGGGGCAAATTACTTTATTTTTCCTTTAACAAAAATGTATTTCCACTGCTTATATCTTCTTACAAATCTATTTTTCTACAGAGTTCCTTTCCTTATTTCCATCAGTTTTAACAACATTTAGCAGAAATTTAACTCTTAGAAACGTTAGTGAAAACTGTAGTAACCAATTGTAAACTGTTACACCAGAATTTTAGATGGAAAATTTATGAATTAATCAAGTACAAAGCATGTTTTTCCAATAGATACAAATATCCTTAGTTTCTCTGCAATAAGCCAAAAGCACAAACCTATGTTTAGCAAGCGATGCTTTAGCACTCCATCCAATGTGGAAAAGGCCTAAATATCTGATGAGTTTAATCCAGTTTATCATCCACGCAAAAGTATAGTTTCAGGTTATCAAAGACCCTGAAAGCTATCTTAACAATTAATTACCCATGAAGACTTTGAGACAGACAAAATTAACCATCATTTTCAATCACTTTTTTGCTGAGAAATTGCAACAGAGATAACAAAGGCTTGTTTGACTTTCAGTAAACCTAGGTATAAGAAGTTTTATATATTTCATGCTCTAGAGACATGTCTATTTTAATTAAATCAACATACTTAAATTTGTTTAAATACCGATTCTGTTTTGCGTCCATTTCAAAGTCAAATACTTTGTTACCCACTGTCAATTTTTACCTGGGGAACCAGTGAGGAAATCTCAAGTAGGTGATCCAAAACGGGTGCTCTTCGCTCCTGGATATAAGGATGGGAGGAGGAGCCAGCGGTGGCTGAGGCATTGAAGGTGGTAGAGAAACCTGTTATGGATGCTACACCCAAGATGGTACAGAAACAAGAGGAGAGAGGGGAAAGGCTGAAGAAGTGAGGACGGCCAATAAGCCTGGAGGCAGATAAAAGCCCAGAGGGCAAAAAAAGAGGTCTCCTTGTCCTAAAGCCTATCAGTTCAGACAGATGAACAGATGCAGGTTTTTTTTTTTCCCACCAACAAGTGGAAATGGTCAGTCTGTGTCAGACCAGAGAAGATAGGGATGTTCCTTGATACAGAAGGAATTTCAGCAGCTGTTTGGGAATATTCCTTAAAGTCCCCCATCCCAGAGTAGACTAACCAGAGGCACTTGGATCTAATTATAATCTACATCTTGTGGGAGTCTGTCAAATGCCTTCCCTCCCATCCCCCCATGAACATCAGGGGCAGGAGGAGGGTAGTGATCCCAGAAAGTGTTGAAATAGGTCCTGCTCTCCATTCCCCAAGAGAGGTTTGAAAATGAAAGGTCCAAAAAATGAGGACTGGGAGATGAGCCGTGGCAGAGTGTCAGAAATGGAAGCAAGTGGAGGGCCACTTTCCACTGTAGTTGGGAAACCTTGGGAGTCACCATGATCAGTCCTCAGAGGATATCCAAGGGATCAGTTCTGGGCTTTTCCACTATTTTCCAAAGAGAAATATTGGCCAGCACAGAAAGAAGAGAGTCTACCACTTACCCAAACGGGCAGTCAGGGATCAGGTTCTGCCAAGAGCCTTAGGCATCCACCAAAGAGTCCTTGGTCGGGACAAATCAGTTGCTCTTTGGCCTCCCCTGAGTCCTGTACATCTAGAGGTTTTTCCTCAGAAGGAAATTGGGACTCCACCACACTGACATTCTCAAAATGGGGGATCAGCTGGGAAGAGACTGAGACTTGAGAATGGCAGCCTTGCTATTCAATCATAACTGGCTGATGGGTGCCCATTGTTTGGTTTGAAATTTTTATTTAGGACTGAAAGAAAAGAAGGTGTAATAGTTGCTCTTTATTTATGGTTAGAAGACATTGATTTCCCGGGATGAGCCTCCAAAGAAATGTTACAGGGTTTTTTACCACAATACCCAGGATTCGATGTCTTGACACTTTGAAGAATGAGGAGGTGGACACAAAATGAGCAGCAGGTAAACGTTTATTAGAGTATAAAATTAGAAAGAAAGAATAGTATGAAAACTCTTTGCAGAGAGAGGACATTTGAAAGTGAATGCTCGAGGGCTATAGGCCAGGGTCCTTGTTTTATAAGGCTCTGGCCACCTCCTCCCCTCCCCTTCCCCTTTGTTCCCTTTTAAGTTTTACCCTTATTGGCTGGGTAACTCTAGGTGCTGTGTTATTCATTCCTGATTGACTCGTTTCCATTATTTGAGGGGTGGTCTATGACCATACCATTCTTTGTGGGTCATAGGTTTTATGGTCTGTTTATTTTTAGTCAGGTCTTTTGTCAAATTCCTGAGGGAAACCTAAGGAGGGGGTAGATGAAGGTCTGCTACATTCTTAAGAGGAACCTTATACCGACGGGGTTTGCTGTGGTCAGACATTCCCAGCACTGTTCCAAAATATGTCTTTTTCCCCACCCAGGGATCTCAGGTCTTAACCTTTCCCTCTCTGCCTATTTTTTCCTGTCTTTTCCTATCATACTAATTTTTTCCTCTCTGCTTACTAAATCCTATCTTTCCCTATGAAACCACAATTTAATACCTTATTATGCCAATTCATACCTCATTCCACTAAGGACAGACTCTTGTACTCTGTGCTGACATGAGGAAATCAATGTCTACCTAAACACACACACACACACACACACACACACACACACACATACACAAAACAAAAAACTCCAAAAACTGCATCCTTATCCATATCCTGGGAAAGTAAGTTGATTAATATGCAGTGCTTAGCACTGGTTCTGGTAATTGAATGTCATTCTCATCAACCAAATCTCATCCTGCACCAAATAACCCTATAAACTGACCATTTTCCTCACTTTGCCCACAGAGTGATTTCTCCTGAAATCTCTTTTCTGCTGAGGATATTGCCCCTCAGGCTTTCTTTTACCTACATCCAAATCTATTCATTCACAGCTGGATCATATCCTGTTGCAATGCTCCTCACCTGGCTAGTTTTCCAATGAGTACAGCCACGTTAGAACACCTGTGAACTTTTCTTATCCTGTGGAAGTGAGTTCAACCTGTACTTAATGTGCCTACTTGAATGTACTGATGGGAAAAAAAAAATCAGCCTCAATACCATCCGGCTCTGCTAATACCTCAACAGATGCAGCCTTTTGACTGTTAGTCTCTTAGTTCCTCCTGAGGGCAGGCCTTTTAAAGAAGAACAAAGGGCTCTTGAGTATTTCACAAAGTTCTTTTCCCCTCTGCCTCCTGGAAGTCGGAGGGGATTTTCCTCTGCTACTACTGAGAGGGCCTAGATGTAGTCTCACAGAGTTGTGGGGACGCTCCTATGTCAGCGTCCCCACAGAGATTTTAAGTCTCAGAGTTGTCCCCACTGAGCCTCCAGCAGTTTGTTAACTAGAGTTCAGGGTTCCCTACCCAGCTCTGCTTCCCTAGGTGGTTTCCGCTGGTGAGTCTCTGCCGCCATTAGCTGTATTTGCTAGTCAGTCTCTCCAATCCTGGTTCACCTTGTGTCCTAGCTGGTCTAATGGATCCTAGATGAGTTGTTGGGTTTTCAGTCCATTCAGCTTTTTATTTGCTATTAGGATGACCTGGTGATTTTCAAGCCCCTGTGATTAGAACAAGAAATCAGAAGTCCCATTGTTTGATTTGGGGATGTTACACAAACGTTCATTTCTGGTATAAACTCATTTGTTCATGACGTATTATGTCTTTATACATTGATGGTTTTGATTTGCTGAAATTTCGTTGAGAATTTGTGTGACTGGATTCATGAGGGATATTTGTTTGCAATTTTCTTTTATAAGATCTCAACTTGTAATATTATCACAGAAAGACTCGTTTCATAAAATGAATCATTGGGTTCCCTCAGATTTTATTTAAAAAAACAAAACAAAACAGAAAAAGCAAAAACAAAAAAAGGTGTTTACATAATTAGTATTGTGTTTAACCTGAAGTTTTAATAGAATTCAGTGAAGCTACGTGGACCTGGAATTGCTGTTGCTGTTGTTTCTTTTGTGGGAAATTCTTAACCTACAGATTGATTTACTTTAAATACAGAGATATTTAGGCTACTGATTAGCTTTGGTGATTTCTCTCTTTTAAAAAATTTGCCCTTGTCAGCTAGGTTGTAGAATATACTAGCACAGAGTGGTTCATTAATGGAAATTTGTGACTTTTTTCCCTCTTCGGTATGATTAGAAACTTATCATTTTTATTGAACTCCTCAAAGAATTAGGTTTTGGTTTCATTGATGTTGTCTGTCATTCTTTAGTCATCATTGTTTTCTGATCTTAAATTTGTTTATTTTGGGTGCCCTTGTGGGAGAGCCCCTCCCTAAGAAATGTGGTGAAAACCTCGAGGTGAAGGCACCTGGCTATGTACCTTTGCAAGACCTACCTAATGACTCTTGAACCCAGACCGCCTATTCAGACTGTGTGTTACCATATATGAAGGGCAAAGGATCAAATGTTGTATAATAAGAAACCCCCACTGTGCTCTGTGCTCAGGGCTTAGCCTCGCGGGGTCTTAGCCAGCCAAGCCCATGCTGGCGCAAAAAAAAAATGCTGCTTCCTGGAAAGAAAAGACTCCATGTCCCGACTATGTGTGTAACTGGCCACTACACTCTTATTTTTCTTTTTAAAATAGATACTGAAATGATTGGCTTGGTCTATCTCTTTTCTAATAGAAGCACATAAGGGATGCTTTAAGTCTACTGAACAAATATTATTATGTTGTGGTTTAATTTTAATTCAGTTCAAAACATTTTCTAATTACCTATGTAATTTCTTATGGGTTACTTAGAAGTAGGTTGTTTAATTTCTAAATATTCAAGGATTTTTTAAAATAGATCTTTTTGTTGATTTCTAAGTTAATTCCATACTTTTGTCAGAATATATGCTTGTATGATTTGAGTACTCTTACATTTATTAACTGTTTTATGGCATAGAATATAATTTATCTTGGTGAATATTGAAAGTATGTTCTGCGTTTTTGAAGTCTTTTATAAATATTAGGTCAGGTTAGTTGAGAGTATTGTTCAAGTCTTCTGTAGTCTGTGTTAAGATGTGTTCTATCAATTACTGAGAGAGGAATGTGGTACTATCTCTTATTTCATTTCTATTCACTTTGCTTCACTTATTTTCAAGCTCATTATCAGTAGCATACACATTTAGGATTGTTATGTCTTCTTGATGACTTGATCTATTTATCATTGTAAAATGTCTGGTAATATTCCTGTTTTCACGTCTGCTTTGTCTCACATTAATATAACACTCTAGCTTGCTTTTGATTAATATTTTCAACCTTTGTTTTATCATTTACTTTAAGCATCTGCAGCAATATATTTTATAAGATTTTTTTAAAAGAGAATACTTTTATTTTTTTTCTTTTATATTTTATTGTCAAGTTGGTTTCCATTTAAAAGTGCTGATCCCCACAAGTGCCCTCCTCCATGCCCATCATCCCCCTTCCCCTCTCCCTCATCCCCATCAGCCCTCAGTTTGTTCTCACTATTCAAGTGTCTCTCATGGTTTGCCTCCCTCCCTCTCCCCAACTATTTTACCCCTTCATCTCCCCCATGGTCCTCTGTTAAGTTCCTCCTAATCCTCCTATAAATGCAAACATATGGTAGCTGTCCCTCTCTGACTGACTTATTTCACTCAGCATAACACCCTCAA
This sequence comes from Hyaena hyaena, assembly GCF_003009895.1. NCBI lineage: Eukaryota > Metazoa > Chordata > Mammalia > Carnivora > Hyaenidae > Hyaena > Hyaena hyaena. The sequence continues at coordinate 137,379 of NW_024080696.1, forward strand.
GTTCCATCCATGTTGCTACACATGGCCAGATTTCATTATTTCTCATTGCCATGTAGTATTCCATTGTATATATAAACCACTTTTTCTTGATCCATTCATCAGTTGATGGACATTTAGGCTTTTTCCATGATTTGGCTATTGTTGAGAGTGCTGCTATGAACATTGGGGTACATGTGCCCCTATGCATCAGCATTCCTATATCCCTTGGACAAATTCCTAGCAGTACTATTGCTGGATCATAGGGGAGTTCTACTGTTAATTTTTTGAGGAACCTCCACACTGTTTTCCAGAGAGGCTGCACCAGTTTACATTCCCACCAACAGTGTAGGAGGGTGCCCATTTCTCCACATCCATGCCAGCATCTAGAGTCTCCTGATTTGTTCATTTTAGCCACTCTGACCGGTGTGAGGTGATCTCTCAGTGTGGTTTTGATCTGTATTTCCCTGATGAGGAGGGACGCTGAGCATCATTTTATGTGTCTGTTGACCATCTGGATGTCCTCTTTGGAGAAGTGTCTGTTCATGTCTTCTGCCCATTTCTTCACTGGATTATTTGTTTTTTGGCTGTGGAGTTTGGTGAGTTCCTTATGGATTTTGGATACTAGCCCTTTATCTGATATGTCATTTGCAACTATCTTTTCCCATTCCATCAGTTGCCTATTAGTTTTATGGATTGTTTCCTTTGCTGTACAGAAGCTTTTTATCTTGATGAGGTCCCAATAGTTCATTTTTGCTCTTGATTCCTTTGCCTTTGGGGATGTGTCAAGGAAGAAATTGCTGCGGTTGAGGTCAAGGAGGTTGTTTCCTGCTTTCTCCTCTAGGGTTTTGATGGTTTCCTGTCTCATGTTCAGGTCCTTTATCCATTTTGAGTTTATTTTTGTGTATGGTGTGAGAAAGTGATCTAGTTTGATTCTTCTGCATGTTGCTGTCCAGTTTTCCCAGCACCATCTGCTAAAAAGGCTGTCTTTTTTTCCATTAGATACTCTTTCCTGCTTTGTCAAAGATTAGTTGGCTGTATACTTTTGGGTCCAATTCTGAGTTCTCTATACTATTCCATTGGTCTATGTGTCTGTTTTTGTGCCAATACCATACTGTCTTGATGATGACAGCTTTGTAGTAGAGACTAAATTCTGGGATGGTGATGCCTCCCGTTTTGGTTTTCTTCTTCAATATTACTTTGGCTATTCAGGGTCTTCTGTGGTTCCAATATAAATTTTAGGATAGTTTGTTCTAGTTTTGAGAAGAATGATGGTGCAACTTTGATTCGGATTGCATTGAATGTGTAGATTGCTTTGGGTAGTAATGATATTTTAACCATATTTAGTTTTCTAATCCATGAGTATGGAATGTTTTTCCATTTCTTTGTGTCTTCTTCAATTTCCTTTATAAGTTTTCTATAGTTTTCATCATATAGATCTTTTATATCTTAGTATTAGGTTTATTCCGAGGTATTGTATGGTTTTTTGTGCAATTGTGAATGGGATCAGTTTCTTCATTTCTCTTTCTGTTGCTTCATTGTTGGTGTATAAAAATGCAACCAATTTCTGGACAGTGATTTTGTACCCTGCAACTTTGCTGAATTCATGCATCAGTTCTAGCAGGTTTCTGGTGGAGTCTATCAGGTTTTCCTATGTAGAGTATCATGTCGTCTGTGAAAAGTGAAAGTTAGACTTCTTCTTTGCAAATCCTGATGCCTTTTATTTCCTTTTGTCTGATGGCTGATGCTAGGCCTTCCAGCACTATGGTAAACAAGAGTGGTGAGAGTGGACATCTCTGTCGTCTTCCTCATCTTAGGGGGAATGCTCTCAATTTTTCCCCATTAAGGCTGATATTAGCTGTGGTCTTCTCAGAAATGGCTTTCATAATGTTTAAGTAAGTTCCTTCTATCTGGACTTTCTCAAGGATCTTTATTAAGAAGAGGGTCTTCATTAAGCTGTGTTTTGTCTAATGCTTTTTCTGCATCTATCAACAGGATCATATGGTTCTTGTTTTTTTTTGTTGTTGTTGTTAATGTGATGTATCACATTGATTGATTTGCGATTATTGAACCAGCCCTGTAATCCAGGAGTGAATCCCACTTGATCATGGTGGATAATTCTTTTTACGTGCTGTTGAATTCGATTTGCAAGTATCTTGTTGAGGATTTTTGCATCCACATTCATCAAAGATCTTGGCCTGTAGTTCTCTCTCTCTTCTTCTTCTTTTTTTTTTTTTCTGGGTCTCTGTCTAGTTTGGGAATTAAAGTGATGCTGGCTTCATAAAACGAGTCTGGTAGTTTTCCTTCCATTTCTATTTTTTTGGAATAGCTTGAGAAGAATGGGTATTAACTCTGACTTAAATGTCTGGTAGAATTCCCCAGAGAAGTCATCTAGCCCAGGGCTTTTATTTGTTGGGAGATTTTTGATAACTGATCAAATTTCTTCACTAGTTATGGATCTGTTCAGATTTTGTATCTCTTTCCATGTGAATTTTGGTAGTGAGTGTGTGTTTAGGAATTTGTCCATTTTTTCTAAGTTGTCCAATTTGTTGGCAATTAATTTTTCATAGTATTCCCTGATAATTGCTTGTATTTCTGAGGCATTGGTTGTAATCAGTCCATTTCATTCATGATTTTGTCTATTTGGGTGCTCTGTCTTTTCTTTTTAGAAGCTTGGCTAGAGGTTTATCAATTTTGTTTATGTTTTAAAAAGCCAACTCTTAGTTTCATTGATCTGTTCAACTGTTTTTTTTTTTAATGTTATATTGTTATTTCTGCCCTGATTTTTGTTATTTCTCTTCTCCTACTGGGTTTGGGGGTGCTCTTATTGCTCTCCTTCTAGTTCCTTTGCGTGCTGTGTTAGATTTTGTACTTGCGCTTTTTCTATTTTCTTGAAACAGGCCTGGAGTTTTAATGTACTTTCCTCTTAGGACTGCCTTTGCATCCTCTCAAAGAGTTTGGATTGTTGTATTTTCATTTTCATTTGTTTCCATATATTTTCAAATTTCTTCTCTAATTGCATGACTGGCCCATTCATTCTTTAGTAGGGTGTTCTTTAACCTCCATGTTTTTGGAGGTTTTCCAGACTTTTTCCTCTGATTGATTTCAAGTTTCATAGCATTGTGATCTGAAAGTGTGCATGGTATGATCTCAATTCTTCTATATTTATTGAGGGCTGCTTTATGTCCCAGTATGTGATCTATCTTAGAGAATATGCCATGCACACTTGAGGAGAAAGTGAACTCCATAGCCTCAGGATGTAGAGTTCTAAATATATCTGTCAAATCCATCTGGTCCAATGTATCACTAAAGTCCATTGTTTCTTTAGTGATTTTCTGTCTAGTTGATCTATCCATTGCTGTAAGTGGAATATTAAAGTCCCCTGCTATTAGCACATTCTTATCTGTAAGATTGTTTCTGTTTGTGATTAACTGTTTTATGTATTTGGATGCTCCTGTATTTCGTGCGTAAACATTTATAATTGTTCTCTCTTCCTGAAGGATAGACCCTGTAATTATTATATAATGTCCTTCTTCATCCCTTGTTACTGCTTTTACTTTAAAGTCCAATTTGTCTTATGTAAGTATGGTTACTCCAGCTTTCTTTTGACTTCCTGTACCATGATAGATGTTTCTCCATCTCCTTATTTTCATTTTTTTAAAATTTTTAATGTTTTATTTTATTTTATTTTATTTTATTTTATTTTAATGTTTTATTTATTTCTAGGAGAGAGAGAGAGAGAGAGACAGCATGAGCAGGGGATGGTCAGAGAGAGAGGGAGTCACAGACTCTGAAACAGGCTCCAGGCTCTGAGCTGGCAGTCAGCACAGAGCCCAACGCGGGGCTCGAACCCATGAACCGCGAGATCATGACCTAAGTGAAAGCCGGACGCTTAGCCGACTAAGCCACCCAGGCGCCCCCTCCTTACTTTCAATCTGAAGGTTAGTCCTCAGGCCTAAAATGAGTTTCTTGTAGACAGCAAATAAATGGGTTTTGTTTTTTTTTAATCCATTTTACTACTCTATGTCTTTTGATTGGAGCATTTAATCCATTTACATTCAGTGTTATGATTGGAAAATATGGGTCTAGAGTCATTGTGTTCTTTGTAGGATTCATGCTTGTGATGGTGTCTCTGGTAAATTTTGTTCCTTGCAACATTTCCTTCATAAAGTCCCTCTTAGGATTTCTTGTAGGGCTGGTTTAGTGGTGATGAATTATTTCAATTTTTATTTATTTGGAAAGAGTTTTATCTCTTCTTCTATTCTGAATGACAGATTGGCTGGATCAAGGATTCTTGGCTGCATATTTTTTCTGTTCATCACATTAAAGACTTCTTGCCATTCCTTTCTGGCATGCCAAGTTTCAGTAGAAAGGTCTGTCAACACTCTGATAGGTTTCCCTTTGTATGTTATGGCCCTTTTCTCCCTAGCTGCTTTCAGAATTCTCTCTTTGTCCTTATATTTTGCCAGTTTCACTATGACATGTCATGCAGAAGATCGATTCAAGTTATGTCTGAGGGGAGTTCTCTGTGCCTCTTGGATTTCAATGCCTGTTTCCTTCGCCAGACTGGGGAAGTTCTTAGCTATAATTTGTTCAAGGACTCCTTCAGCACCTTTCCCTCTCTTCCTCTTCTGCAATTCCTATGGTATGGATACAGTTCCATTTGATTGTATCACTCAGCTCTGAAACTCTCCTTTCGTGTTCCTGGATCAGTTTATCTCTCTTTTTCTCAGCTTCCTCTTTTTATATAATTGTGTCTTCTAATACACCCATTCTCCTCTCTGCCTCTTCAATCTGGGCTTTGGATGCCTCCATTTTATTATCCATCTCATTTATAGCATTTTTTAATTCACAACTTTTTTTAAAAAATTTAAGTTTTTTATTTATTTCTGAGAGAGACACCGCATGAGCAGGGGAGGGTCAGAGCGAGAGGGAGACCCAGAATCCAAAACAGGCTCCAGGCTCTGAGCTGTCAGCACAGAACCCCACGTGGGGCTCAAACCCATGAACAGTGAAATCATGACCTGAGCCCAAGCCGGACACTTAACCGACTGAGCCACCCAGGCGCCCCTCATCACAACTATTTTTAAGCTCCATACTGTTTATAGCAATAGCTTCTCTGATGTCTTCCATGCCTTTTTCAAGGCCAGTAATTAATTTTATGACTATTTTCTAAATCTTGTTCAGTTATGTTGCTTATATCTGTTTTGAGCAGTTCTTTAGCTGTCATTTATTCCTAGAATTTTTTTAGAGGAGAGTTCTTCCGTTTCATCAATTTGGCTATCATTCTGTCTCTTGTTAGTTTTAAAAGCTTGTTATGTGCTCTGCACCTGTGAGTACTGCTGTATAAAGATGGCTCCTTGACTGTCCAGGGCCTGTCCATTCAGGAAGTGTTTTCTGAATGGTGTCTCTTGGTCTCTCATGTTGAGACTTCGGTTATTTTATCTCTTTACTCATAGTGGTATTTGGGACTCTCCACCACGTGTACTTTGGCTTGTTTCTTGAGGTAGCCCTGGAACAGAAAACAGACAGGCAAACACACAGGGAACAAAGGCATGCAAACGCACAAATCAGACAATAAGCAAACTGAAAGCTGGGAAAAACAAGAAAAAAGGAAAGAAAAAAGAAAAAACCCCAAAAGACAAAGGACAGTCTAAAAGCATAAAACCAGAATTCTTAGCTACAAATAAAGAGCAGGGTGTATGCAGTGCTGATGGAAGAGCATATACAAGGAGAGAAATGACAGGGTGGGGAGAAAGCGAAATTGGACAATGACCAGACAGAGAGACTAAGAGGCTTAATTCAGAGAGAGAAAGAGGAGAATATGGTAGAAGGTGAGGAGAAAGGAAGGAAGATAATGTTCCTCAAAGAAACTATATAGTCTGATTACTCTAGAGAGCAAGAGATAGGTAGGTAACGATGGAGGTGTAGACTATACATCTAGAGAATGGATTAAATGTGACTGTTTAAGCAAACCAATGACCAGAGTGCCAGTCCAACAGAGGGGAAGGATAAGAATGAGACAAGGGAAAATATATCTGATTAGAAAGAATTGATCTAGAATTAACCATGGCAGTGCATCCATGTTGGTCTTGCCCTGAGCTCTGATTTTAAAAAAAAATCAGCTCTCTAGGGCGGATGGGTGTGGTTTGGTGTAGGCGGGTCTCAGCCTCCACTGTGGTCCTGTGGGCCACTCCCTGAGGCCTCACCTTGGTGGTTGTGGGGAATAAAATGGCTTGCTTTGCCCTAGTCCCTTCTTGAACCAAGAGTTGCAAATCACTCTTTTGGGTCTGATCTTCCTTTGCTGTGGGCATAGCCAAGGTGGGCCATGTTCTGTGTCCCAAGCCCTGCCTTGTTTCCAGACCTTAGTCCACACGATTTATTGATACTGCCTGAAATGCAATCCCACAGGCTAGGCCACTTCCCAGCTAGGGATCAAGCCAGGAGAGCAGTGGAGAGGTTTCTCCTGGAGTGACCTGGGACCTGGGCACCCAGCCCAAAGATAGAGCCACAGCTAGAAATAGAATCACTCTCTGAACACCCTGCGGTTAGCGATGGGATGATAGGATCCCTCTCCATCCCGGGTGGAGATTTGATTTCTCCAGGGACAGTTTTTTTTTAATTAAAAAAAATGTATTTTATTTATTTCTGAGAGAGAGAGAGAGACAGTGTGAGCAAGGGAGGGTCAGAGAGAGAGGGAGATACGGAATCTGAGGCAGGCTGCAGGCTCTGAGCTAGCTGTCAGCAGCACACAGCATGATGCAGGGCTCAAACCCAGGAACTGAGATCATGACCTGAGCGAAAGTCAGTTGCTTAACCAACTGAGCCACCCAGGCGCCCCTCCAGGGACAGTTTTATGAGCAATTTCAGCCGTTCTTTCTGTTCCCAGTGGAGAGGGGAGCTCTCTCCCCTCCGTGGCACGGGGTACTGGCCCATTTTTATCTTCCCCAGTTCGCGATCACACACACCTGTGAGGCTGTCTTCTTAGTGGACTCTGTCTCTTCTCTTCCCAGACTCCTGCAGTTCAGTGTCCTATGGCTTCAGTCCCTCTCTGTTTAAGAGATACGGGTGAGTGAAATGTACCCAGCTCCCTACTTCTCCGCCATCTTGCCTCCCCTCTCCCCACGAGCTTTTTGTAGATAGTATAAAGCTGAGTCTTAGTTTGTTTTCAATCAAAGAAGTATGCCTTTAAGGTGTTTATACCTTTTAAGCTTAACATTTATTAATCTTGTTATTTTCTATTCATTTGGTATTCTTAGATATTTCAATCTTTTCTTTCTGTTGGATTTGAGATATCTATAATTTATTTTTATCTTTTCTTTTGGCATCTTTTTGTGTTTAACTTTTAATGATTGCTTTGGAATTCACAAGGTATACTTTTATTGCAGTTTACCTTCAAATAATATTAAGCCAATTCATATGTAATGAAAGATTTTATGACTATGTCTTTACATTATTTTCTTCTGTCCTTTCTGTTTTTGTTGCCATAGGTTTTATTTCTGTTTGAAACACTCAGTTATTTTTTAAATGAGGTACAATATAGAAAAGTTTCTTTTTTTGCCTACATATTTTATTAGGATATAAATTTCTATTAAAATTTTTTCTCTGCCTGGAGAAGTCCCTTTATCATTTCTTATAGTGCAATCTGCTAAAAACAAATTCTCACAGGTGTTGTTTGTATGGTAAACACTTTATTTCTTATTGTTACATTTTTTACTAGGTAAAAATTCTAGATTGACAGTTAATTTTTTTCTGCACTTGAACAATATTGCTTAATATTAATAATATTTTGTTTTGCACACTTTCTCATAAGTCTTCTATATATCTTAAATTTCCTTCCCTAAAAAATGTTTTGTTTTGTTTTGTTAGACTGCTTTTCTAATTGTCTTTTTAATTACTGGATTTCAGTAAATTCATTGTGATGACCCTTGGGATATTTTTCATGTTAATTCCTATGTGGATTCATTGAGATTTTTGCACCTGTAAGTTTATTGTTTTTATCAATTTTGGAAACTATTAAATCTTTATTTCTTCAAACTACCTCTTCCTACTCTTTCTGGGGCTACAATTACACATTTCTAGAAAAGTTGCCATTATACTTGTGTGTGTGTGTGTGTGTGTGTGTGTGTGTGTGTGGTGGTCTTCCTCTGTGCTTCATTTTGTATAGTTTTTACCACTTATCACTGATATTTTCTTCTTTAGTGTCTAATCTGTTATTCTCAGTAAGTTAGTTTTTAACTCAGTTATTACATTTTTGCTTTTTGTCTTTTTAACAAATCCTTCTTTTATGCTTATTCTGTTTTATCCCCTCCATTATTGAACATTCAGAAATTTCCATGGCGCCCTACATTTTTACCTGTTAGTCCCATCATCAGGGTCTGTTTCTATTGATGGACTTTGCTCCTGGTTATGGGTCATATTTTCCTGCTTCTGTGTATGTTTAGTAATTTTTTGTTGGATTCCATGTGTGCCAGATACCTGTGAATTTTATGTTGTTGATTAGTGCATTTTTTTCCATATTCTTATGAATACTGCTTTTGGGTTTAGCTGTTTTCCATGAAGTTATTTAGGGTAAGTTCAAAGCAGTGTTTAATCCAAGACTAATTTATCCAACACTACAATGCTACATTTCTGTGCATTCTACCTAATACTCTGTATATTAAAAGGCCTTTTCCTTCTGGCTGTTGGGGACATAATCCTTTCCAAGACCTGTGCGAATGCCAGAAAGTGTTTTGACTATTCATTTTCAGTTTCTTTTTCCAAGAATTTGAGTAATTTCCTTTCACATTAGAGAAAATTAGTGCTATGCCAAAGACTTGAGGCAACTTTAAATTTCTTTTAAAATTTCAAATATATTAACATACAGCTCTTTGTAGCATTTCTCTAAGTAGATATTGAGTATGTGTTATATTTAGTGATGTCAGACTTTCTTAAAAAATATTTATATATTTTAATAATTTTGTTACAGAAACAACTTTGTTAATTCTCTAACAGATATCTCTGTTTTCCATTTCATTAGTTTCTGATCTTCTATTTCTTTTGTTTTCTTTCTGATTCTTTTTTTTAATGAATTTTTATTCTTCTGTTCTACAGTTGGACTTTGGGCTTCTGAATAGGAAACATTTATTCCTTTCTAATAGAAGTATATCTATAGATGGATTGCCCTTAAATTATTTCTTTAGCTGTTTTCCATGAAGTTTAAGATGGCCTATTTTCATTAATATTCTAAGTTTTATTTTAAAATTTGTATTAGGTTTCTTCTTTGACTTATGAGTGATTTCAAGTACATGTAAATGTATGTTTATGCATTTTAACATTATCTTTCTTGCTCTTTCCTGACTTTATGGCCTTTAGCTTAGAGAATATGAGAATATCTTACATATATATCAGTTCTTAAAAAATTTATTGGTATTCTGCTTATGAACAAGTTACATGATCAAATTTTATAATGTGCTAAGGGTTTGAAACTAAGGGGTCTTTTTTTTCTCATTCTACATGTGCCCACTAGATAAGCATTGATTTTGTTGCTCAAACCTTCTATTTTACTAATCTATCGAGTACTAAGGAATTTCTTTTAATATCTTCTAGTATAATAAATATTTGCCAGTGTCTTATTATCTAACTTTTGTTATATTTTCAAGGTTGTGTTATGAGGTGAATACAAGTTTATATTTGTTGTATTCTCCTGGTAAATCAAATATTTAATTTTTAATTGCTTATCTTCATCTAAATATTTCATTTCCTCTTATTTCTATATTTTTTGCTATTATACCCATTAATCTGGCTTCTAATTAGACATCTAATCTTCATTATTTTTCTGTATCTTTTTTGTACTTTCAACCCATCTGACTTACTTATATAAGCAAAAATTGGGGTTTCTTTTTGTCTACATGAGTCTGTAAATAATGTTACATTGAATTGAGTTACTTAAAACAACATTTTATATCTTACACATGCTATTCTGAATAGTATCTAAGCTGTAAACTCTGCTTTACTGTGTTCTTTAGGATATAGGCTGATGACTGAACATGGTCTTCTGGATCATTATGTTGCCTGTGATAGAAGTTCAAGAAATATGGCAAAGTACAAACTCTAAATGCTTCTTCCCTTAAGTGACATGCTATTTCTGCTCACATTTTAATTCTCAAAGCAAGCTATTGAGGGTAACTAACCTCAATCATGAGGTATGCAATCCTACTATGTGCCAAGAATAAGACAAAGCCTAGAGTATCACATGCATTGATTGGTTGTATACTGGAGATTATATATTTTTCATGTCACTTAACTTTATTTCATACCATGTTTTTATTTTTTATTATGTTAATTTTTATACTGTCTCCAGTTAAGTAATAGGGAAGGAAGTTTGAAATGGTTTTTTTCTGTTATTATATAATTCAGCGGAATTTTAGGGTAATAGTAGTTTTTGCCCTTTATCTTTATCTTTAAATTTTTTTTAATGTTTTATTTCTGAGACAGAGAGAGACAGCGTGAGCAGGGGAGGGCCAGAGAGAGAGGGAGATACAGAATCTAAAACAGGCTCCAGGCTCTGAGCTAGCCATCAGCACAGAGCCCGATGTGGGGCTCGAATCCATGAACCATGTGATCATGACCTGAGCCGAAGTCAGTTGCTTAACTGACTGAGCCACCCAGGCACCTCTACCTATCTTTATCTTTAAAGAGAATCCTTTCTGAGTGAGATAGTACCTAACTCTTCGGTAGTTTAAGTTATATTTTTCTCACTTAGTTGGAGATATCCAGAATCTCTGGGCAATATCATAAATTGAAAGGTTAAGGAAGTTTGCACCAGAGTTTCCCTACACGTAAATACTTGTGCTATACATTTAAAATGTTTTCATAACAAAAGAATAACAAGCCAGACCTAATGTAGACTAATTATTCCAATAGTTGTTTAAACTTTAGAAGCACCTTATTTATAAGAGCATAGTACATTTTTAATGGCTGAATAATATTCTATTTCATTGTGTGAGTGAGTGTGTGTGTGTGTGTGTGTGTATTATGCGACTTTTTTACCCATCCATCTATCAGTGGACACTTTGGTTGCTTCTATATCTTGGCTATTATAAATAATGCTGCAATAAACATGGGAATACATATATCTTTTTGAATTAGTGTTTTTGTTATCCTTGGGTAAATAATAGCGCAATTACTATTGTTAGTTTTTTGAGAAAACTTCATGTTTTTTTCCAAGTGGTTTCACTAATTTACACGAACAGTGCAGGAGACTTCTCTTTCTCCATAACCTTGCCAATATTTGTTATTTGTGATTTTACTTACATGTGAAAGTTAAGAAACACAACAAGTAAACAAACAAAAACAGACTCTTAAATACAGAGGAAAACAGTGGTGGTTGCCAGTGGCAGGGGAGTTAGTGAAATAGATAAGAGATTAAGAGGTACAAACCTCTAGTTATAAATTAAGTCATGGATGAAAAGTACAACATTAAGAATCTTGTCAATAGTACTGTAATCATGTGGTATGGCGACAGATAAAAATTGCTCAATTGTGGTGAGCGCTGAGTGATGTGTGGAATTGCTGAATCAAGATAATGTACACCTAAAGACTAATATAACATTGTATGTCAACTATATTATAATAAAAAAGGAACAGAACACTAATAATACAATACTAAATTAGTCTTTCCAATTTATTACTACAAATTACATTAAAAAAGTCAGAACTACTTGAAGTTATGATTCAACCAACAATATTGCTTTTAGGATCATAGATTATGGATCTGATAAGTGATATTTAGTAGGTCAGTTCTCCCACTGAATAGATAGACAAACAGATCTAGAGAAAATGTTTCTGGAACGTTTTCCCTGGAGTTGTCTGACCTTGTCTATTATTATCTTGTCCATTATTTACCATATCCTAAATGCTGACACCACCATAATTTACACTGACTCTACTTCAATTACTATTTTAAATATTATAACTTTATATTTTCATTGCTTATTAGTAGTACATTAAAATGTCATAAATAATGGTTTGGGGAAATATTTTAAACTATTCTCTCCTGATAAAAGGCAAATGTCACCCTTAGGAAATATAACTGAGGAGAATGTTTAGGACTCAAAAATTGTGAACATGTCTCCCCCACAATTATTCAGACATCATTGGTCATCTGTTTATTTTATAAGCTCTGACAAGTTTCCAAGGTTCAAAGTTCAAACTGTATGTGGTTATTAGTTCAGACAAATTCACAGATTGCTATGAAAAGAATGTGTGAGTTTTAGTCAGCCATAACCTACAGCTGTCTCCACTGTTGCAGATATATTTAGGGGACTTTTATACATACTTATGAACTAACTGTCTATGAAATGTCACATGTTGTAACAGGGGTAGTGACAGGAGCTATGGATGACTAGGAAACATCATGAGTCAGTTTGATTCTGGTTCTAGTCAGTTTGATTCTGGTTCTATGTCTTAAAAGATACAAATCAAAACACGTCACATAAGGAAAATGCATGAACTATTCAGCCCTGATTCTGAATTCCACATAGAAAAAAAAATGAACTGTCACAACATTTAATGATATTGTCAGTATATATTTCTTTAAGGTTTGCAAAGAAAACTGAAGAAGAAGAAGAGAATGCTCTGCTTTTGTTAAAGTTATAGTAGATATCTTCCTGAAGTTAGGGCCTGCCAGTTAGTCAGGTGCTTCGTCAAGTGATTTATATTTTTAATTTTTTAATTAAAATTTTTTTTTGTTACTAAGTGATTGCTTTTATGATATTTCTTAAAAATTCATTAAGGTAGTATGCAAGAGAAAATGTTTTAGTTGACAGAAGACAGAACCTGCTTTTTGAACGATCTTTGATAATTCTGTTAGTCCTTCCATGCTAACGTTAGGACTGGGCACGCATTTGACAGCATGGGCTATGTCTGATGTGGTGTCACAGGCTGGAGGTTTCAGGTACATATGTGTCTTTTGTTAGCTGCTGCTTCCTGATAGTGTAAATGAGTAAAACTGGCCTAGCGTAATAGGACAGACACTGAATCTGAGAATGTTCATTCTGAGAACTTTCATTCAGTTCAACTGACATTTATCAAGTAAACACTTGTTTTCCCTCATTTGCTTTTTCTTACCATTGACCTTGTGGTATCACCACCACCACCCAACGTTTGAGTCCTCACTGTATGCCAGAAACTCTGACAAGCGTGGATTTAAAGTCTGGTCCTAGCACCGAGGTGGCTCATGGAAAAAGCTTCTATTGCCCTGGCCGTAGATGGTCATTCTTCATGTTTCACCTGTTGTAGGGAACATACATACCAACACTAAGAAGTCATTCATTGAGTACGTGACATTTAAAATTAACTGGAGCCTCCTCTTTTTATGTGTTAAATCATCCTAGTTGTGAGGCATCATATGAGAGTGAAGGGCTAGATGTTTGTTTTCTGTGAAATACAAATTCAGTGTCAGGAGGGACTAGCCCTGGGTAAGGGAAGTACAGTCCAATATTTTCCATACAGCTAATCTATCCTAAGAACTAACTGCTTGATTCTTTCCACTGTATCTTAAAATACTTTTATGTATCCGTGGAAATAGCAGTGGGACTCAGCCAGCATGTTCACATTTTCAATAAACCCACAGCAAGGAAGGTGCAAAACAGGAAAAGCAACGACTTGAACCAAAAAGCAAATAAGCTAGGAAAGAGTCTTCTCATTAGAATGTGTTTAGCTCACTTGAAGTTATTCTTAGAATAGTATTGCTATTTCTATCTAACATCAAAATAAAAGATATCTCCTCTAAAAGTACCTTGGTAAGCACGTAAAAAAATGCAGCAAAAATGCCAAACCAGTAAAATAGGAAGAGAAGTGTGCTCTTCTCAAAGACAGAATTATCTTTAACTTTCCTGAACAAAAAGTTGACTCTTCTTAGGCAAAAACATGAAGCATGGAAACTTGTGGAGAATAAATGTCTTTTCATGTCCTGTTGAATCTTTAGAGAGTTAAACTTTGGGGAAATTAAAATAGCAAGGTTTAGAATACATTGCCATAAAAGGGTAATCATAGCTAATCTACTTAGGGTGCTATTAATGAAAGGCAGAAATAAATGTAAACTTTACTTAAAAGTTTTATTGACAGATGAATTATACTGGGGCACCTGGGTGGCTCAGTTGGTTGAATGTCTGACTTTGGCCCAGGTCATGATCTCATGGTTCATGGTTTCGAGCCCCGCATCGGGCTCTGTGCTGACAGCTAGCTCAGACCCTGGAGCCTGCTTCAGATTCTGTGTCTCCCTCTCTTGCTGACCTTCCCCTGCTCACGCTGTCTCTCTCTCTCTCTGTTTCAGAAATAAATAAAAACATTAAAAAAATTTTATTGACAGATGAATTATAGGTGCAAATTCATAAAGGAATTTCAAAAGTCCATTGATTGTTAAAGCCATAGTCTGATACCTGGAGGAAATTTTGAGGGTCAGGACAATGACCGGCAGAATATTTGTGTAAGAGCAGTAGCTTTAGAGTAGGACAGACAGATGAGTGTGAATACTGCCAGCCTCTCCCACTAATTAGCCGTATGCAAACTTATGAACTCCAAGATTATGGAATAAATACATTGCACATATGATGCTATGATAATTAAGATACTAAATATCTACTAGATACTCATCCTTCTATAGTAACTACTATTATAATTATGCTATCAATATAATAAAAAGGTAGTCAAGTATAGTCAGTATGAAGATTTTCCTTGTGATATTTTAAATTTTCTTTTTTTTTTTTTCCAATTTCTATGATTAATTTCTCATGTTGGTAAAGACAATGTGACATATTGTTCATTGTCACAGTGAATGGCAAGGAAGATAAAATGTCTCATTTCTAACAGCATCTGTCCCCGTTTTCTTCAGGTTTAGAATACTTTGCATGAATAGACTTTAACAACGAATGCATGAACAGTATATTCAAATCTTCTGTTTAGTAACTTAAATAACAGACATGCTAATTGCTATGAAATGATTATGAGAAATTGATTTGAAAATTGCAAATCTATTTTGACTGGTAATCCTTCTTTGAGAAGACATTTACCTAGAGTTTTCAACATGTACATTGAAGTGGCATGAAGATATTTCAGGATGTCTGAAGTGGTCATGGGCTTGAC
Source organism: Hyaena hyaena (assembly GCF_003009895.1). NCBI lineage: Eukaryota > Metazoa > Chordata > Mammalia > Carnivora > Hyaenidae > Hyaena > Hyaena hyaena. The sequence continues at coordinate 152,481 of NW_024080696.1, forward strand.
TTACTAACTTCCATCGCAAATCTCATGTCACTCATCCACTCACTTCCCTTCTCAGTGATTCACTTAGGAATGAACACCATGTCCAAATTCTGCCTGATAAAACAGAATAAAAAGTCAGGATGGGCCATCTTTGAAAGGATCTCCCACTCTCAGAAAAGGAGAGGAAACAGAGAACGTGTCATCCTTTGTTTATTTGAGTTTATTTATTTTGAGACAAACAGAGAGAGAGAGAGAGAGAGAGAGAGAGAGAGAGAGAGAGCAGGAGAAGAGGAGGGGCAGAGAGAGAGGGGATCCTAATCAGGTTCCACACTCAGCATGGAGCCCAGCCTGATGCGGGACTCATACTCATGACTGTGCATTCATGACCTGAGCTGAAATCAAGAGTCAGACATTCAACTGAGCCACCCAGGTGCCCCAAAAGTGTCGACCTTTAATATGGTCATGTCTGCTTAGAATGCCTAGAACTGCTGCTGCCATTTTGCAACCACGGTAAGAGCCAGTCCAAAGGCAAAGTCGCTACACTGAGATGGATGGGCAGAGAGATGCAAAAGCCTGGGTTGTTGATGATCCAAACCTATGTGGAGCTCTTTATTTTGGGGCCATGTATCATGATTTTCATTATATTTAAAAACAATTAGCATTTTTTTCTATTAGACTGTTTTTTTCTAATTTTTCTATTTATTCTGTTCAGTTAGACTGTTTTCTTCTAACACAGAGCTGCAAACCACCAAACTGTTAAAAAGGAAGCCCTCAATAAGCATAGCTATCTTCCTCCTCATCCTGTTACTCTTCTCCAACATCAGCAATATCAGTATTTCTATGTCCTCCTCAGCCTCACACAAAGTGTGTGGCCTGCAGGGAAAGCAGTCGCCTTAAGTCTTCTCTCATTGGCCCAATCCCTTTCTCTCTATCCTTCAGAGTGGCCAAAGGCTGCTATGTCACGTCTCTCATTCTCATGGCACTGTGTCCTGTTCTTCCAGGTCTCTTATAAAATTGTATTTAAGTCCCAGTTGATTAGTTCTTTCTTTGTCTTGCTAGATTGTAAACTCACAAGGGCGGGAAACCTTCCTGTCTTATTCGATGTTGTCTGCCCAGTGGATAGCATGTTCCTGAGAAGTATTAAGCACTAAGTATATCCTCTCAGTGAATGAAAGACTCCATGCACATAAAATCAAAGTACAAAATAGGATTAACTATTCTTCTGAATTACTTACTCATTAGGTAAATGTGTCTAGTAAATATGCTACTTACATTTGGACTATGATTTGACAAAATTTTATCGACATCACATATTATAGACTCTCAAACTGTCTCCTGAGCAGTATCTTTTAAAAGAACGGAAGGGTTAGGGCGCCTGGGTGGCTTAGTCGGTTAAGCGTCCGACTTTCGCTTAGGTCATGATCTCGCGGTTCGTGGGTTTGAGCCCCGCGTCGGGCTCTGTGCTGACTGCCAGCTCGGAGCCTGGGGCCTATTTCAGAGTCAGTAACTCCCTCTCTCTCTGACCCTCCCCTGCTCAAGATGTATCTCTCTCTCTCTCCTAGAAATAAATAAAAAGATATTTAAAAAAAATTAAAAAAAAAATAAAAGAACGGAAGGGTATTGGAAATGACTGCTGTTGAAGGAACCGAAGAGAGACCTGTCAGATATACTCCCAAATTTCATACTCGAGGGGTTAATGGCTTTTATTTGACAGTTGTGTTTTGCCGCACTTTAATTGGAGACACGATTTTCTTTTACGTTTGTAGTTGACAACTCTTCAAGGACAAATACTGAACCCTGTGGGGGGAGGAAAAAAATAACAGACTGCCAGACAGACTAAAAAACAGTTTAGTGCTCAGCAAGGAAAGAAGCGAGAACCCGGGCTGAAGCATCCCATGTAGACAATGTCACCACAACACATCCAGATGAAAAAGAAAGAAAGCACCCCTAAACATCTCAATTAGAGAATCAAGGTGAACAGAATCATTTTCCTTGAAGCACTGCCAAATATTTGACATAAACTTCAATTTGCAGCAACAAGCTTCAAGGCATCAATTAGAACAGAAATTTTCTTTTAGAAAAATAATCCAGGAAGGAGTCCGCTTAATGTTTTTCTCATAAAGCTCATTTTGTTTAATTGATCTGAGGCTCTGTCTGCTTAAAGACAGACTTGCCTATTACTCAAGGCATGTCAGTTTCTTTTTCCTGTGGTGTGATCCAAAGAAAACTTTACATAGATGTGTGTGTGTGCGTGCGTGCGTACACATAATTCATTATGGAATTAGACTCCAGTTAGAGAATATTGAAGATTGGTATGCTTTAGAAATATTCTTTTTTAAAAACATTTATTTATTTTGAGAGCGAGCGTGTGGGTGAGTTGGCAAGGAGTAGAGAGAGAAGGAGAGGATCTCAAGCAGGCTTCATGCTGTCAGCTCAGAGCCCTACAGAATCATGAGATCATGACCTTAGCTGAGATCCAGAATCAGACGCTTAACCAACTGAGCCAGCCAGGCACCCCTGGAAAGATTCTTCTTAAATGCATACAGTTTTGCACAGTGTCTTAAATCTTTTCTATTATCAATAACTGTGTTTAATTTTGGTGTTCACAGATATTCTTTCTCTGTCTAGGCTTAACATGCAAATCTAATCATATTAAAAAGTAAAGAATTGCCATGGCTTTCTGTTTAACTCTTTCAGGATCTTCCAGCTGGTGAGGCTCTCTCCCAGGTAGAAAGTCAAATGCTTAAGGGATTAGTCACTTACCTCCACTACTGAGGCCAAGGTTTCAGTAATCCCTTCACTTCCCAGCAAAAACACAATTTGGAAATTTTACTTTTTCCATCTTGTTTTGTTTCAAGATTTTCCAATATTATCCCAACCCCAACTACTATTATTAAAACAAACAAGTAAGTGAAAAATAAACACTGGCAACAAAGGGCTCTAAATTAAGAAAGGGTAGAAAAGTTAGTAGTTGTAACTTTCAGAAAGTGTTTTATATAATCATTCAGCTATTTGTAAGGTTAGGAGGGATAAGAGAGTTAATGTATCAATATCCTAGAAATTTCATAAAATAAAAAAAGGGAAATCGTATTTTGACAAAACCAGCCCTCAAAGGCTATATGTTTCACTGGGACATTGGACATGGCATTTCTCTGTTCTTTGTAAATGACTCATTTATAGGGGCACCTGGGTGGCTCAGTTAGTTAAGCATCTAGCTCTTGATTTTGGCTCAAGTCATCATCTCAGGGTGGTAGGGTCAAGCTGAGTTGGGTGCTGTGCTGAGTGTGGAGCCTACATAAGATTCTCTCTCTCTCTCTCTCTCTCTCTCTCTCTGTGTGTGTGTGTGTGAGCGCATTCCCCACCTTGCATGTGCTCTCTCTCTTTAAAAAATAAATGATTCATTACAAAGACATTTATCATGCATCTCTTAGATACTTAATCTAAGTCAATAGGGCCACAAAGATAAATCTGCATATTATATTTCAGAATAGTATGGACTTTGAAGTTATTGCCTTGGTCTACCTGATAGCGCAGGCTTTCGCCTCTTTTTAGGCATATAACCTTGACCAAGTTACTTAAATTTGTTTTGCCTCAGTTTCTTCATCTTCAAAATGGGGACAAGCAGAATGTTTTCCTTTCAGGATTGTAAAGTATAAATGAAATTTTACTCATAAGGCGCTTGGAATTAAACACACTAAGCACATGTTAGCAGTTACCTGTTATTCCTACTGTCATAGAACTCCTAAATTGTCAGGACATTTAGTTACGTAATTCATTATACTATGTAAATTGTAAATTGTATTATGTAGAAACATTTACAGTGTTCCAAGAACAACTACTTGTTTTAGATTAATTTAGGAAAGTTTTAGAAAGAAGATGACTTTTGAATAAGGAAATCCTCTAAATCACCTCCAGGCAATCCATGTTCTCAAGTGAAAAGGGGGTGTTAAAAATGACTAAGCTGAAACATTGGATAAGAACCAGAAATCACCTAGGGTAACTCAAATATATGATAATACTATTTTTACCTGGCTTAGACAGTCAGTTTGTTCAGATGCAAAAGGAGGAAGAGAGGCAAGATCAAGTATATAGCTGGATGTACAATCTGAGGGTCCTAAAATGGATGGAGTTTTTAAGGCAGAGCAAATAATTTAACATGACTGGCATATGGAGGTATGAGCATGGAGAACTAAATGAATAAAGGCTGGGAATGTATTCTGGCCTCAAAATGGCACTTTATTTTACAGGCAATGAGGAATCCCTGAATAATTTTAATTATGAGCATGGCATGATCAAATTTGCATTTGGAATGATAATTCTGACTGCTTTGCATGCATGAGAATGTTGAAAACCTAAGTAAGGAAAGTTTACTAGAATAGTCTAGGCAAAAAATAACGAAGACCTCAATTATCCTGGGGGATGAAGAATGAAGAAAAGGGGTGGGATTCTGAGTCATTTCAAAAGTTGATTTGATAAGATGTGCTAAGAGGTTTGATATGTAGAAATTAAGAGAATGGAGAAAATAAAAATGATCCAAGTTCTAGTTTGGGTGCATTAGATAGATGGATGATGATTAACCAAGTTGGGGAATATAGAGTAGGGACAGGTTGGGAGTAAAATGTAATGAGGTATGCCTTAAACACAAGTTCTGTATTTGAGATGATGTTGCTAGAGAAAGCATCCTATAGATGCCGAGTACATAACCATGTATTAGAATGAGTAAACACTTTGGTATTTGCAATGGAGACTTATGACATTGTCTTTATGTTCTGTTGAAACAAATAGAAACAAGAGGGGTGTCCTCTACACTATTTGCCTTCAAAAAGAGAATTTTGAATTATTTGGCAATTGCTTTCATGATTTCATTCTTCTATGAGACTAGAAAGGAAGTTTTTAACTCCCAAAAAATTTTTTGGTAATACAGTTTCATTTTATTTAGAGGATAAAGAGATTACCAATTGAAAGATTTTGATTTATAAACAAACTTATGTTATCATACTGGTTGTTTATCCAAAATTCTTTTAAACATGCGAGCGGGTATGGACTCCTCCTCCAGTAAATAACTTACTTTTCTTCCTTGGACCAAAAGCAGTAACTGAATATTTATAAAACTGAATTCAGTGGATCTTAACTGATTGAAATAAATGTTCAAACTGAAGACCGAACAAACCGGGCAGAACAAAATGAGAGATGGTAAAAGAATCCTGTTTCTTTCCTTTCTCTCTATCATAAGGCTGTGTTAGGTGGTAACTCTGGAAGACAGGCCCAGGTACAGTGACAGACCCATCATTGTCCTCTATGGATGTTGCTGATGCCATGTTCAGGACCACTGAACTGGGGGTCACAGAAGAGGTACAGCATAGAAAACACCAAGAAATCCCTATCCAAATGAACTTGCTCTCTTAGCCTTGCAAAGTGGCTGAGCGGGGGAAGTTGTTGTCCCTCAAACCAAGTTTCTTGGCTCCCAGCTTTAGATGAAGTGTCACAAGATATAATTACTTTGGGATATGTGATATTATTTATTCATTAAAGTAGATACTTGGCATTTTAAAGATGTATCTTAGGTTTGTACTGTATTTCTTTCAAATATTTCATTGACTTAATTGATTTTTAAAAATATTCAAATATTTAATTACCTCATTAGATATAGGATTAAAAATCAGTAAGAAGCACAGAGTATTGGCAAAGAAAACAGGAGTCATTTCTGGCTTTCGAAGGAATTCTGCCAATAATTTTTTTTAAACCAATGGGCCCTGTCCACATGAGATGTCTTCTTTACTTCCCTTTCAGCTGAGCATTTGTTTCTGGTTCCGAGAACTGCAGATGCTAGCTAGCATTGACCCCTTGAGAACAATTCTTCCTGCAGCTGATAATATCAGACAAGAGGCAGATATCACCTTTTTTATGATTCTTTCTGATGGACCATTTCTAGACATAGAGATCAGAAATGATTGTCAAGTGCTTGGAAATACATGTCTATTTTTTTAAATGTGGCCATGATATTTTGTTTCTGCTCTTGCACTCCTACTTAGCATTAGCAACCAATGCACTCTTCCTTTGCTCTCTGGAAGACTGTGTCCTCCCCTCCAAGACAAAAAATTTGGGTACAAGAGCATGTATATTTGTCACATCAAAGTCATTGCCATGATGTGAGAAAGTCTATGTTTGGCAGAACTACAACTGAGAGAGAACGTTACTTACCCAAATCCAGACCAATGCTAGTCACTGACCCCAAATTACTTCCATCCTCTATTTTGGAGGCTGGTGAAGGATACCATTTTGTTCTATGATATGTAGATACAGTGATAAATGGGATGGAATTCAGTAGTTCCGATACCTAGAAAAACCTTCTTGAGGCCTGGAAAGTATAGACAAGATTGAGAAAGAAACATGCAGAACTTTTCTCTTTTGGTAAATTCTACTTATCATGCAGCTGTAAAAACAGAGCAATCTTCATATTAAGAGAATTTTTTCTCTAAGTACAGCAAAATTATACCATCATCCATCCATTCATTCCTTTCTTTTACAATATTTGAGGAAAAAGCACTTGGAGTGATAGTTTTTTAAACTGAGGATTCTTGGATCACTTTTGAAAATTTTGAAGCAAATCGTTTTCAAGTATCATTTACCTTTCATTTTTTTCTTATAGGCCTTAACATATACATTGAACTTGCACACATTAGCAAATGATATTCCTGCATCTTCAGCTTCCTTACATAGCATTGCTACTGTGTTAAACTCCTGAGCATTTGACTATGACAAATACAATTAGACCATATATGCAAACAGCACTTGGCAATATATAAATAAGCAGAGATCTCATTGCCACAATATTCAGACAGCATTCTCTCAAAGCAAAATGTTTTATGGGAGCCATTCATGTGTATTTTATTATGTGGAGGGGTAGTCAGAAACTAACTCCTGTGTTGATGGTTACTCTTATAGTATTAATTATCCAGATCATTTATCTACTATGTATGAGTAATCCCCAATTATGTATGAAAACTCAGCAAGTCAAGTGTAGTCTGTACAGGGATATCCACAATTACCACAAATATACTGACTCTACAGATGTACTCTTCTGGTATAGGTTAGGATACATATATGCATCTGCAAACCAATTGCATTTGTTTCCTAATGTTGCTGTAATCAACTACCACAAGTTTAGTGGCTTAACACAGCATTATTTTATTTTCTTATAATCTGTAGGGCAGATATCCAAAAATGGGTCTCACTGGGCTAAAATCAATCTTGGCAGAGATATATTACCTGCTGGAAGATCTAGAGGAGACTAATTTTTCTTAAATTTTTCCAGATTCTAGACGCCACCCACATTCATTGGCTCCTGGGCCCCTTCTATCTACTAAGACAACAATGGTCAATTAAGTCTTCTCACATTGCCTGACTCTATCATTGACTCTTCTGCTCCCTCTTCCACATTTAAGGACGCTTATAATTGCTTATATTGGACCCACCTGTGTAATCCAGGCCAATTTCTCCATTTTACAGTTAGATAATTAGCTACCTCAACTACATCTGCAAACTTGGTACTCCTTGCATTTAACATCAATAATCCCATGTCTGGATATCGGGGCCTGGACATCTTTGGAGATCATTATACTGCCTACCACACTATTCTAAGGTGTGTTCTTTTTACCATAGCTACAGTAGAAATGTTTTAGAGTGCCCACGCTGAGCACGCCCCTTCTCAAATAACGTGCCCATCACCATTGGTCCTAGCTATATGGAGCTAGGGTGAATAGCTAACTGACGAAGGAGCCCATTTACAGATGAACCAATAACTTATAACCTCTATAAACTAGTACCAAAGAAAGGTTGGTTGGTAAATCACCCACTTTGGAGATTTATACTTAGAGACAGAGGGAAGATACCAAGTATCTATGAATGCAGGAGCCATAAGGTTATGCAGACATGAAAACTGGATACCAGTAGCAGTTTTAGTATTTTTAATTAAGCTAAGGAAGCTAGTTGAGGAAGGGGGCTAGGGGTGAAATAGAAAGAAAAATAAAGAAAAAAAATTGCTAAAGGAAGTAAGAGATGACACAAGGCTATGTTTGTTCTATTTATTCTTTTTGTTTATGTTGACATTTTAGAGGAGTACTGGTGATGTATTTCGTAAAACGTATCTCAATTGGAATTTAATATTTTTCTCTTGATTAAATTAGGGTTATGGGCTTTGGGGGAGGAAGATCACAGAGGTAAAGTGCTATTCTCCTCACATTCTATCAAGGGTACATACTATCAATATGACTTACCATTGAGGATGCCAAACTTAATTATCTGGCTGGGGTAGTGTTGGTTTTCGCTAATGTAAAGACAGAATGAGGAGTTATTTTCCACCTTCTTGAGGGTGGAGTATCTACCTAAATTATTTGGCATTTTTCATCCAACGTTTTTCTTTTGTTCGTCATTAGATCATACATTTATATCAATATGGGCTCATTGTTATTTTATACTTCAGGTTAGAATTCAATTTTTCTTTTGTCCTCTTTTTTATTAACTGTGCTCTGTAAGCTTCCTTTTTCATTCCCTTCTCTCTAAAATTTTATGCCTATCACTTTAATGGCCATTTATGCTCAAAGATTAAAAATATCTATCTCCTAACATCTCCAGGCTACTGAAAACTTTCTCATGGATGTCATAATGGTGTCTACAGTAGGCCTTGGGTAGGTCTGCCATGTTCAATGCCTACTCGGCTTCTTTGTAACAGAGGATATAGTGCTGGTGCAAGCTGGTCATTGGTAAATAATTGCAATACATACACACATACATCAAGTCTATTGATAATTGTTTAAGGTCGATGTTGATAAATTGGAACTAGAACAAAACTAGAAAACATGCATAGAGCTGAGTAGTTCGGTCTGGGTCTATCATATGATTGATGATATAAGAAGCTTGTTAAACCCTTATTTAATACATTCTATGTCTTGGAAGGATGTCACCTAAAGCAGGTAAAATACCATCAGCATCAAGGGGAAAACATAACCTGAGAGGAAATTAGAAGATTCAAAGAACTTTCCTCTCCAGTGTCCGTGATCCTAATATCCTTTAATATGATATGCTGGAATACAGCTTTATAGCAATGAGGAAACTGAAACTTCTATGAGACTTATTTTTAGCGCACATTGTATATGTTTTCACACCTTAAAGCCAGTCAGTTTTTGGAGAATTTCAACACCTCAAACTCAACCTGTCTATGATGAAACATATGTATTTCTTCTTCCCAAGTCAGATGCTCTCCTACTCTTTCCCATCTCAGTGAGTGGGACCCAATAACAAGATAATGCCAAACACTTCTCAAAATAATTGTATCAATTTATAGATGTATTATCTTTGATGCTGCATTATATTTTTCCTTTATATCTAATTAGGTACTGAGTCCTACATATTGTTTTCTATGTTTACTCAATTCATCATTTTATGTTCATTTTTATCACCAGTATCCTATTTCAAACTATCATTTTCTGTCTGAAAGGTACTTTAAAAATGTTCTATCATTTATCCCCAACGATTCTTTCTTCCTTTAATTTTTTTTTTTGATATAGAATGTTAGCTTAGTTTCAGGTCTATAACATAGAGATTTGACAAGCTTATCCAATAAGCTATCTTCACCACAAATGTGGCTACCATCTGCCACCACACAGCACTGTTACAGTACCATTGACTGTAATCCATATGTGGTGCCTTTTATTCCTGTGACTTATTCACTATCATAACTAGAAGTCTGTATCTTCCACTCCTGTCTACCTATTTTGCCCATATACCTTTCTACCTCCCTTATGGCAACCATCAGTTTGTTCTCTGTATTTATAGATCTGATTCTGCTTTTTGTTCACTTGTTTGTTTGTTTTGTTTCACATGAGTAAAACCATATGGTATTTCTCAGTCTGACTTATTTCACTTAGCATAATACCCTTTAGGTACACTCATGCTGTCACAAATGGCATGATCTCCTCCTTTTCATGACTGTGTAATATTCCGCTGTGTGTATATACCACATCTTCCTTATCTATTTGTCTATTGATGGGCACTTAATTTGCTTCCAACTTTTGTCTATTGTAAATAATGCTGAAATAAACACTGGAGTGTGTATATATTTTCAAATTAGTATTTTCGTTTTCTTTGGGTAAATACCCAGTAGTGGAATTATTAGATCATATGGCATTCCTATTTTGGTTTTTTGAAGAATCTCTCTGTACTGTTTTTTATAATGTCTGTACCAATTTACATTCGCACCAACAGTGCCCACAGGTTCCTTACACTATACATTCCCACCAACTTGTTATTTCTTGTCTTTTTGACTTTAGCCATTCTGTCAGGTGTAAGGTGATATCTTATTGTGGTTTTGCTTTGCATTAACTTGATGATAATTAGCAAGGTTGAGTATCTTTTCATGTATCTGCTGGCCATCTGTATGTCGTCATTGAAAACATTTCTGTTCAAGTTCTCTGCCCATTTTTTTAAATTAGATTTTTTTTAAATTTTTGGTGTTGAGTTGTATAAGTTCTTTAATTATTTTGGACATTGACCCCTTTTGGATATAGCATTTGCACACATATTCTCCCTATCAGAAGGTTGGCTTTTTGTTTTGTTGATGGTTTCCTTTGCTATGCAAAACCTTTTTATTTTGATGTAGTCCAATAGTTTATTTTTGCTATTGTTTCCCTTGCTTTAGGAGATCTATCTCAATAGACAATGTCAGAGAAATTACTGTGTTTTCTGCTAGGATTGTTATGGTTTCAGGTATTAACATTTAGGTCTTTAATCTATTTTGATTATTTTTGTGTAATGCTGTAAGAAAGTGATTCAGTTTCATGATTTTATGTGTGCTGTCCACTTTTCTCATGATCATTTATTGAAAACACTGTCTTTTCCTCATTGTATATTCTTGCTTTCTTTGTTGTGACCATAGTGTGGATTTATTTCTGGGCTCTCTCTTCTGTTCCATTGATCTATGTGTCTGTTTTAGTGCCAGTACCATACTGTTTTGGTTATTACAGCTTTATAATACAAATCTGGAATTGTGATACCTCCAGCTTTGTTCTTTCTCAAGATTGCTTTGGCTATTCAAGGTCTCTTGTGGTTCCATACAGATTTTAGTATTATTTATTATAGTTTTGAGAAAAGAGCTATTGGTATTTTGATAGGGATTACATCCACATCCATTCATGGCCAGCCCCAATCTAGTCTTTACACCTGGGTCAGGCATCCTTTTTGAAAGCATATGTATGAGCACTTTATCTTCTGCTTACAACCGTAAATGGAATTCTACTCTTGGGATTAAGATAAAATTATCTATCTTAGTTTATAAACCCTTTCTGGCTTATTCCTGTGTTGTTCTTCAACCTCTTTTAATATCACATCCTCCCTCACGCTCTCTGTTAGAACCATATCTGCTTGCTTCACCTCCTGGGATAGGCCATGCCCTTCTGTCCATCATGCCTGTGCTATCCCCTTTGCACGAAGTCCTCTCTCTCTCTCTCTCTCTCTCCCTAGGTAATCCCTGTCATCATCCCTGAGATCTCCCTGTGGTCATCACTTCCTAGGAAGTCTCTCCTCATCTTTTAGATGATACCACAAGATGTGTTCCAATGTGCTGTGATCCTACAACCTCATAAACACAGCTCCTCCTGAATCCCCTTCATAGCACTGATCACAGAAGCAATGCTACATATAATTAGGTATTTGATATGTGGAATGAGTTTTTCCTCCACTAGACTGTAAACTCTGAATGCAGAAATTTGATAGATATTTACCCCTGTACCTCTACTACTTAAAATGATATCTGGCACATAAAAAGTTTTTAAATATTTATTTAATAAATCTAGAAAATAGTAAATTTCTTAATATTCCAAATGAAGAAACAAAAGCTTAGAGGAATGAAGTGCAAGAAAACCAATTTGTTAAGGTAACGACTAGAACAGTTCTCTTGAGTTGTCTCAATTATTTTCCCATCATCTGTTCCTCTGTCATTAAAATTTGAAAACAAAGCAAGGCCAAACAAAATAAAATTAGGGTATGAGACATATAATATATTTATAAGCCATTTCAAATGAATATGGTGTAAGTTTCTCAGAGCTACAGCATGAATGATTTATATATTTATTTTACTCAGATACATAGAATTAGCTTAAAGAGTCTTTCATTAATAACAGACTCATTTTTATGAAAGTCCTTTTTAACTTTGCCTATACTTTTTGTTTTTAATAATAATATACACTTTCATAAAACTGCCATTAAACACAAAAACTAAAATCTTGCAGATGTTCCCACCTCTCTTACTCGTTTGTCACTCACTGGTATTCGATGGCAATAATTCCTTCACTTTTCTTTTTTTTTTTAAATTTTTTAAAATAGTTTTTATTTATTTTTGAGACAGAGAGAAACAGAGCATAAGTGGGGGAGGGGCAGAGAGAGAGAGGGAGACACAGAATCTGAAACAGGCTCGAGGCTCTGAGCTGCCAGCACAGAACCTGATGGGTCTTGAACCTAAGAACTGCAAGATCATTACCTGAGCCGAATTCGGACACTTAACCGACTGAGCCACCCAGGTGCCCCAATCCTTCACTTTTCTAAAATTTTATGTGGTTATGTGTGTTTACCTCATCCTAATATGAAGAGATTCTACAGATTCACATACTTTCTGACATTTGTTGTCATACTTTTTCTTTTCTTCAGTATAACAGGTGTAAAATGATAACTCAGTGTAGTCTTCATTTACAATTTATCGACACCAAAATGTGTTTTAATCATCAGATTTTTATTTTCCATTAATTCCTTTCATTCTGAGTCAAATTGGCCAGAATTCTTTCTTCTCCTTATGTAGAAAAGTTATTTTACTGAAAATGATGAAGAATAATAAATAACCTTACAGATCACTTTATTGTGATCAGTTGTTTTTACTATAATGGACTATTAATAAAAGTGTATAATTTTAGAAAGTAGGAAATAGACATTGCCACTGATTATTATATTTTCACTCCATTTAATTTTTTTAATTTGGGGGATAGTTCAGGTTTTTTAAATCTTGGGGTATGGTTTAGTTTAACAATTTTGTCCACTAGCAGGCAGGTGACATTCAACTGGCATATAAACATGATACTTAGGAGGAAATTCCTAACTCTGAAGTGGTAGAGATGATTAATGTGTGTGTGTATGTGTATGTGTCCTTATGTGTTTTCCATAGGAGTAACAAAATTAATGTTAAGGTAACACCCCTGAGTAACTTGGTCTATGCTCTGATTAACTGACACTTAGTGGCAACATGTCTAGAAGTTTCATCTAAACAGGAATTTGCAAAGATGATCTTCATTTTCCTTTTGGAAAATCATCTTTTATGAACTATTACAAAAAACTTACATCAAAATAATCAGAAAGAATTTAAAATATAATTTTACTCATTTATATACATTTTTAGTAGATAAATGTCACTTCCAATCACTTGTGGAAAATTATTCAGGAGATCAAACTAATGCACTATTACCATTAAGTAAAGCTGATGCTTAGGAAGATTAGTCATGTTTATGCAGAGACCTGAAATATTAACACGTAGCTGAATATGTAGTCTTGTATCAGCAGACATACTCTAAGTTACTTACAGCTGCACATTAGCCAAAAAGGGGGAAGTGTGTGTGTGTGTGTGTGTGTGTGTGTGTGTGTGTGCTTACAAAAGAAACTGCCTTAAGTTTACTCTAAAATTCAGGGAGTATATATTACAAAAACCCTTTCCAGAAAGTTAGGAAATTTCAAAACTGTCATTGGCAACCTCTAATTCCCCAGAGTGCAAATGCTTTATAGGCGAAGACATTGGTCAGTGTGAATTCTGGTAATCATGTATGCTGGATCAAATGTCTGCATTCCCAGCCAGTTACTAAAGTCAACTATGATCGACAGTCCCAGGGCTGTTTAATTTTTTACCATGCCAATCATCAAGGCTTCCCTCTTCCCCCTCATTTATTTACATTAATAATGGAACCTTTAGCTGCTATGCTCAAAGTAAAATATTCTTTTCAGAAACAGTTTATGGAGCCAAAGGTTTTTTTTTAGTGTCAAATTGAGCTCAAGTCATTGACTCATTGTTTTTGTTTTCCCAGATAATATCAAACATGTGTCCCAGATCATGTATAGTGAACCTGCTCAGAAAACATTCTGACTGCATTTGGTGTACAAAGTTTGATACCAGCTGCCAGAAGCTACACATTTTGATGTTGGCCAGATGTTAGGTATTTGTGCATAAAATGATGGGGAAAAATATGCCTATTCATAGTCGAAGTTTTCTGCCATCAATTACTCTAAGGGAGATTTTTATATTTTATTTATAGTATAATAGAGTCAAATTATTAAGTGGGAAGAGTAGTTTATCCCACAAAATAGGCTCTTTGGAAGAATTATTGTAAGACTGACAAAAAAGCAATATAATTTCCAATTATCTATGATTGATCTTGCCTCATATCTCCAAGTCACCTCTTGCCATTCTTCATTTAAATCTATGTACTCTACTGTCAAATCTTGAGATACTATGGGGTCATTTTATCATTTTCATTAGGATGTTATAGTAAATATATCATAAATATATAAACAAAATATGAAAAATTGTTAGACTGGTGCATTGGGGAAAGTTTAGATGTTAAATTTTAATCATTTAAACAAAAGTACATCTTTTTGCATAAAATATCTGAGTATTTCTCCCCCATTAATTCAGTTAGGTTATTCAGACAAGCCTTCTTTATATGATGGAGTTCTCATTTGCATTTGAAACCTGAGGCAAAATTAATTTTCCTTTCAGATGGTATATAATAAAATCCTACTAGTATTGTCTTTCTTTAAATCCCTTCAGATAAGTGATCCTGGGAGCATTTCAAGCTTCTTAAAATACTTGATAGAATGAATGAAACCAAACTCTGAAGAACTAAAGATAGTCAGTTAGCACATATGTCAGAATTAAATAGCCTCAAGAAATTAAAGATCAAATGTTGAGTTTGACAGATACGAATTTCTGAGAAATATGGGAAAAACCTGGAAAGAGTCATAACTGCTTAGCATCTGAGTTAAAAAATTAAACTCTGAAAAAACTACATTAATCATTTTTCTCTATATATAATGTAGCAAAAGATATGGAAAATGCTGGAGGCAGATTTTTGGGCTTTTGACTAAGGAGAGAAGTATGCCAATTGGGTCACAATTAAGTGGTGAATATATTCAAAAAATAAAATAAAAATTCTATGTGTCTATGTAGAAATTTTGATGACTTCTAAAACAGGGAAATACAGAATATATACATAAGCAGAGTGTTTGAAATTTGAGTGCACTTTGATATAGAGAACTAATTGTACCTTTCATTATCAATAAAGTGAGCAGCCTTAAGAATGTATTTGCATTCAAGATGATCAGAATAGCACTATTAAAGCAAAAGAAGAGGCTGCTAGATGATCTAGTCTAGATGATACTTCATAAACAACAACAATTGATTACTTAAGGCTCACAGTTCATATATCAGCCTACAGGGAGAGAAAGATGTTCAGTGAATGTAATATTTGAATAGATATTCAGGTGGTTTTTCTGAGTTCAGATCAGGTAAGGGTTGTAAGTCCTATTGATTCTAGATAAAGTGATTCTCTCTAAAGTATGCTACATGTCCATGCAACCATGCTATAGGATTATTGCTTTGACACTCAGCAAGTCACTTACAAAAGCTGTCTTATACTGGCCAGAGATACTTGAAATAAAACATATTTTATAGAGGCTTGCACCATATAATTGTGGGCGGTGGTTCTGAGATCTACCATTTTGGTAGATCTTACTAGGACCTATGATTAGGTAAGGTATCTAATACAGTCTATTCACCTCTCATCCAGAGTGCTGAGAAGGAATTTCTTTTGTAGAGGCCACAACAACAAGGATCAATGGCTGTGGTAGCAGTAGATAATGGTGGATGTAAATCATGTGAAAGAAATGATAATTGCTCACAACAATCAGACATAGAATTGAGAATGTTAAGTCATAGTAGGTAACACGAATATTCAGTCATCCTTGTACAGGTCCATGATGATCTCCTACACAAAATAAGCTATAAATATTAAGAACACCAATAGGCTCTAAAATTCTTGAATTCTTGGGAAATAACTTAGAGCCTGGCACGCTTCCTCTACACTGGGACCATCTTTAACATGAAAGAAGGGATAAAATTAAAAAAAATAAGGTTTTGTAAAAAAAAAATATCTTGAATTATTGCTCTTACCAC
The DNA here is from genome assembly GCF_003009895.1 of Hyaena hyaena. Taxonomy (NCBI): domain Eukaryota; kingdom Metazoa; phylum Chordata; class Mammalia; order Carnivora; family Hyaenidae; genus Hyaena; species Hyaena hyaena. The sequence continues at coordinate 168,721 of NW_024080696.1, forward strand.
CATAAACAGGAAGAAATGCAAAATATTTATACCTAACTGGGAGAAACTTTTCTTCCTATTTAATACCACTCTATAATGTTAAAATATGTAAACTCTTCTCTGACCTCTCCACAATTAGTTTAAAACTTCTGGGTGAGATTAGGGGCCTTGAAACTGTTTTTGATTAGCATGAAGTTTAAAATCTTTTACAATTAAAACTATGTGGCAGATTTTTAATTTGTATCACTCCGCACCATTATATTTTAGTCATCTCACTATTGAAGTATCTGGGAAACGAATAAAACTGTCATTCAATTAAATATAATTTCCACTTTGTGGCAGTAAGTAAACTTTAGGGTAGGATCAAATGGTGAATCCTTAAAAGAATCCATTTCAGGAGCATTTAATGTCAGAGCACTTCAATGCTAAAATAGAATTTTGAGATGAATTTAAATGAAGATGTATACCAAAATAATCATTACTGAGAATCTTAGCTAGACAATGCTATTACATGCCTTCAAAACAAGTGCATATGCCGGAGAATTTCAGTTGTTACCTCTCTGTGTTGCTTTGAAGCAAGGTTTTCGTCTTGGTAACACCATAATTTGAAGTACATGGTTGGATAACTATAATTGCATAGTAAAATCTATCAATTTTAGAAAACTAAAATCTAAACAAGGATCTAGATTCAAAAGTGGTTATTTCCTTATAGGTGAGCCTACTGCAATTAATTGTAATGCTGCTTATTATATTCACTGTAGGAGGAACTCAGAAAATAGTGAGGTTTACAGTTAGATGTAATCAAGGGGGGAAAACCTGCAGAAGTCAACAAAAATTGTCTTGGGATATTTCTAAGAATAGGATTAAAGGACATATTTTCTACTTGACCAAAGAATAGGCACCTTCAGAAAATAAATAAAAGGTATGAATTTAAATTTTAAGTGAAATATCAGTGTAAAATTTCTCTCTATGTTACTTGGGAAGAGCTACCTGCTTTTTGATATAAGGAGGGATCTAAGTAATGATTCCATGAATGCTTGGGAGAGGCAGGAGAAACATATTACCAGACAAGGAAGAACTGCTAATTAATTTGTATAATTCTTTCTTTTGTATTTTCTTCTCTCAGGTCTCCAAAAGGTCAGTAATGTAATAGCTGTATCATATAATTGACAAAACTTGGGGCACCTGGGTAGCTCAGTCGGTTAAGCTTTTGACTCTTGATTTTGGCTCAGTTCATGATCTCACAGTTTGTGAATTCAAGTCCTATATTGGGCTCAATGCAGAGCCTGCTTGGGATTCTCTCTCTCCCTCTCTCTGTCCCTCCCCTGCTCATGCGCTCTCTCTCTCTCTAAATAAATAAATAAACTTATAAACAAGAATTGACAAAACTAGGTAATATGTTGGAGGTAAGGATTGAGAGAAAGAGGAATTGAATAATAGGTGTGATCTTTGATTAGGATGACAAGTGTATGTGTGTGGGAGGCAGGTGTTTGAAGATACCACTTATTAAAATAAAAGTTGAAAAATAAAAGTGTGAAATCATAGTTGATGAGGTAGCTATTTGAGAATATGGCAATAGGGCTCAAAATAGAAACAAAAGTTAAATATATAAATGTACAAGGGAATCATCCACAAGGCAGAGCTAAGGAAAGCTATGAATTTTGGGTAAGAGTTCTAGGGGGGAGATTTTAAAAGGAAGATACAATAGGCCTTAAATTATATGTTTGAGGCCACCTACATTTGGGACATTGAAAGCTAAAGAGAAAGGCAGAGATATGTTAGTAGACCAAGCAGTTAGTCATTGAGGAGAAACCAGAAGAAGCAGTGGAAGATTCAACTCAAGGGAAATATTCCAGAAACAGAATTAGGTGATCAATAAAAGTCTGGGGGGATGGATCAAGAGGAGAGAAGGATTGAAGAGGAAGAAAGGGAGCATCAGTCATGGAGTAAATGTTGGGGAAACATAAAGAGAATAAGCCATGGTGTGAGTAGACCACTATTGACTCTGAGGATAGTGGACGCCAGCAGATGAAGATCAATGGACTATCGGACAAAATGAGGTAGAAAGGAAGTTAAAGGCATCCTCTTTCTTCCTCATAAGGAGGACTGAAAAAAGAAAGGGTTTGGAAAGGCCACAAGGGGCTATCAGCAGGAGTAAATGGGAGATAATGGGGTGCCTCTGCGTGAAGATGAAGGTCATAGAATATGATTGGGCTCACAAATTTCTTGAACAACATCAGGCAGTCTGGGAGCAAGACTAGTAGACACGAGAGGAGTGTGATAGGAGAAAAGAGGCCCAAGAAAATAAAAATTTGGGTAAAACAGTCATAAAATCGCTTTCAGAGGTAGAGGAAAGAAGGACAGCAGATGGAGATGATCAACCCCTGAAATGCCCACAGTAGCAGTTTAGTTTTGGCCTTCATTCTTTGTTAATGTATATCTTATTTTATTTTGAGAGTGAGACTGTGCACCAGTGGGGGAGGGGCAGAGAGATGGTGGGGACAAAAGGTCCAAAGCAGGCTCTGTGCTGACAGCAGAGAGACCAATGCTGAGGTCAAACCCACCCCGAGTCATGAGATCAGGACCTGAGCCAAGTCGGAAACTTAACCCCCTGAGCCACCCACATGCCCCCATTCTTTCTGTATTCATTAAGCATTAGCCCTTTGATTACAGACAACACACTAAACTGGGCGATGGCGGTTCTTCTTTTCCTAGCTGGTGAGGGGAAGCATTGAGTCCCCCAGAGTCCGTCTAATCTTTCATTTATTTTTTCTTATGTAGATCTAATTGAAATCGAAAACTAAAACATGAGAAGTGAGGTCAAATTTGTTTCCCAGTTGATAGGAAGAAAAAAAATGAAATGATGTAGTAACTATCTTTTTCAGGGTAGAGGTCTAACTTTCCGCTTAAGATACTCATATATGTCTGAGCTGATAGAATTTTCTAATTTTTAGAAGTAATTTCATTCATACATCTAGGCTTGAAGTTTTCTTAAAATGCCTAAGGGGAAAAACTACGATTTTTGTTGTTGTTTTTCCCCTGACAGACTATTTCTTTTTTATTGGTTTCATGATTTGGGGAATATTTGATAACAAGGCAGAACTCAAAGGGGTGAACTTTATTACTCTCATTTATTTTGCTCCAGGGTCGAAGAGAGTTGAAACATTTATCTCCTTAGTATATCTTCTACTCACACTCCTACTATGGGCACTGACTCACGGTCACATGTAAAAAGATTCACATTTCTGAAGAAAAAATTTTGTGTAAGAGCATGTCTGCTAAATCAGTAGGCCACAGCCCTTTCTTAGTAGAAACACTAGAAAGAGACTGATGAAGTAGAAAGTGGCTGGAAATTTTAAAGCCCTCTGAAAATAGTTACTAAAACTAATTTTAAAAAGCAGCCTTAAGATTTACTTATAGCAAAAATGAGAGTTTTAGAACTGGAAGTGTTAAAAATTTTTAATTCTATAGATTAGGAAATAAAGACCAGACAAAATAAATTATACACTGATTACTGAAAACAAAATTATAATTAGAATCCAAATCTTCAGTTTCCGAGGGTAAGTCTCTTTCTATAATCTCCCCACCCCCCAAAAAACTGGTGATAATTACAAAGTATTGATAATAAAGAACATTATGAAACTAATAGTGAGGCTTTTTGAACAAAATCAAAATCCACAGTGATAATACTCTTCATGTAAATTAGAACAGTATCCTGTATTATTGAACTTTTGTTTTTATTTATGTTCTTATCAACTGTGTCATTCTTGGGGTATACCAAAAGTCCATACATTTGACTGTTTTTATTCTTGTCTTTGTATGGTATCTGAGTAGTTGAATTCCATTTTATATTTTCTATAACTCATATCCAAGCTAGTTACATTCTTCCTTTAGAGCTTTTAAAATATATTATATATACATATATATATATATATGCCAAAACTGAAAGCCTTTTTTTTCATTTTCATCTTTTATTTGCTTCTGTTTCTATATAAAGAGAATAAACCTTTAATAAACTGCTACAGTGTTCCAGACACTACTCAGCCCTTTGTTTTATACTTTTTATGCTTTTTAAAATAAACTTAAAGGAGCCTCTGATATCCATGATTCCAGTCACAAAGACAAGAGAGTCAGATTCTTTTTAAAAATTTTAATGTTTATTTATTTTCGAGAGAGACAGAGTACAAAGTGGGGGGAGGGGGATAGAGAGAGGGGGAAAGAGAGAGCCCGAGAGCAGGGGAGGGTCAGAGAGAGAGGGAGACACAGAATCTGAAGCAGGTTCCAGGCTCCAAGCTAGCTGTCAGCACAGAGCCTGACTCAGGGCTCAAACTTGTGGACCATGAGATCATGACCTGAGCTGAAGTTGCTCAACTGACTGAGCCACCCAGGCACTCCAAGAAAGTCAGATTTTTAAGCTTGTTCCAAATAATATGGATAGTAGAGTGGCACAAGGGTTCTCAATCAGGTGGTTTTTACTCCAAAGCCCATTCTTGTTTTAGACCAACTCTTCCCATGTCCTCCAAATCTCTTTAATTCATTGTTAACTATGTAATATTTCCTAGCCCCAATTACTTCAACCACAAACCTGCTCTTCAATTTACTAAATATACTTCCTTTACCAACTTAGGATCAAAGTGATCTATTATTTGTCATTTATATTATTTCCTGAGGAGATTTTCTGTTCTCCTTCCCCATGGCATAAATCTCTCTTTACTAGAAAAGATACTCAAATTTTACTATTCTATATTTCCTGAAATAGCATCTTACAGAGCAATATGATGTTGACACCAAGTTTTAAAAAAATAAATCTGATCCTAGATGATGTATGGGGATTATACCAGCAATCCCAAGAACTTATCTTCCTCATTGGATGACAAACCAATGAGTAGGCAAAGATTTTATAGAGATGAACTAGTGACTTCTCCAAAGGAAAAATAAGTGGACCTTTCTTGTATGGAAATTTTATATTTCCAAAATATTTAGGATGATCCTTCATGACATTTTTGTTGATGGAACATCCTCAAATATAACTTTGTAAATATGGAGAGACCTTTTTAACACATGAATTAACCAGCCAAGGAAATTATATATATGTTTGGAGTAAAAATAAATTATGAACTACTCCCAAAATGACAAAGGCTTTTGATTCTTTTAACCATTCTTTACTCAAAAATCTAATGAGAGATTAATAAAGATACACATATAAGTCTGGAGTGATAGTCTCCATATTATCAAAGACATTACACACAAATAAGCAAAATAAATCAAAGATATGATATCTCTGCATACTGATTTGACATTTTTCCTAATCAAAAATTGCTTTTGAGGACGTTAATTTAAGATAGATACTACTGGATTGATTTAAGAGGCCTATAACCATAATCTTTTTTTATTGGCATTGAAGTCTGTCTCGGTCTCTCACTTTCTCTCTCCCTCTCTCTATGTCTATCTTTCTCAGATATCATCCTTTTCTAATTCATCAGGGATTTGACACTCTGGCTTGAGATAAATAGAATTCTCACACTGAAAGTACTATTTTATAAGCGACAAAATACGGAATAGCAGATCTGGGATAGATTGACAATCATAATAACAACTATTATCCTCTAAAGCTGTTTTCTGCTACTTAACGGGGCAGTATCCATTATAGAAAGAATACTCTTTAAAGTATGGCTCCACTGGAAAAATGTTTTGTTATTGTGATTGTTGCAAGTATAAGCATATTGCCTTTGGCTCTATGAAATGAAAGCAGCTGCATTTCACTTAAGAAGGTTATCTGATCAGATTTAAATTGGTCACATTTGAATCCATGTGTAGCTAAATCTTTCAGGGGAAAAAAGAAAAAGTTATTCATCTCCATTTCCACTACATTAATCTTAAACCTGGATTTTCTACTCAATATTCTTAGTACAAAGTCCTATTTGTGTTCTCTGTACTTCGTCAATACAAAGTATTCAGATTTGCCAGAATAATCACTTTCAAACTTCATCATGGTGGTATTTCCTTGTTCATGAACTTCTTTCCATTCATATCCAATAGGTTAGCAGATAAAATACGAATCCATTAGCTTGGCATTCAGTGGATTAACATGCACTGCCTTGGCAAAAATAATTTCCTCATTTCTTTCATTTCAGACATGGAAGTCTGAAAAAAAGTGACAAAGTGAGAATTGAACATTCCCCCCTTACTTTTTGCATTTGACATTTAAGCTGATAATTCCCAAGTTCATCTTTACAGGCCAGACCTCTCCACTTTATCCTGGACCCATATATTTAACTGCCTAATTGGCACCGCACTTGGATATATAATAGGTATCTCAAAATGAACTTGTCTAAAATTGAACTCCTGATCTCTCTCCACACCAGCTCTATCACTCGTTTTCTTCATCTCAGTCACTGACAACTCCATTCTATCTGTTCAGGCAAGTGATGTCACCTTTGCCTTTTTTCCTTTCTCACATCAGTTCCAACAATAAATCCTATTGGCTCTACTTCAAAATATATCCAGAAGTCAACTGCTGCTCACCATCTCCCATTGGCAACCCACACTGGTCAAAGCCACCTCATCTCTCCCCTGGATTAGCGCATTTACTTTTGTGCAGGTCTTCCCTTTTTTTACCCGAAGCCTACTCTCAATTCTACAGCCAGAATTTGCTATTACCTTGCAAGACTGCATGTGGTCTGCGCCTCCTGTTAGTTCTCTGACCTCATCTTTTATGATTTCCTTCTTGTTCTCACTGCTGCCGTCTCATGGATTTTCTTTCTGTTCCTCTTAATACACAAGGCACCCCACTGCCTCAGGGTCTCAAATGATCTGCTTTAGTTTTTCTGTTGTCATATTCACCAAATTCTGTTTCAATGACTTTTTAAAAATTTTGTTCCCTTATTTTAAAACTTTTAAATGTTTGAATTAATATTAAATAATTTTTCATTCATTTTTGTGCATTGCTCTAAGTAGAAAAGGCTATTCATTTTCCTCTAAGCATTCCTTTAGACAAATGTCATAAATTCTTACTGTTTCATATTCATCATCATTACTTTCTAGGTTTTCTATGATGTTTTATATTAACTCCATGAACCAGGATTTATCCAAAAATATAGTATTAAAATTTATAGTTAGGATAAAATTTTGTTTTCTCATGGTAGGATTTTCATTTTTATTGAGCTATGGTCACAGTATAGTTTCTGTACTTCTTTTCTCTTCATAGATAATGAAGCTTTATCTTGGGTCAAATATGTGATCAATTTTTATTAATATACTTTGAAGAGAAATTAAAACATCAAATTTTGAAGTACAAGTTTTATCTATATTACAGATCAAATTTTATGTTTACATAAGATATATACATACATTTATATACACATATACAACTATATCAATCTATACATATTAATTTATATATATATAATTCAATTAGCACTGCATTATTATTGTCTGTTATTTTCTATTTGGATTTTCTAAAAGAAAGAATTAAAATCAACAACTGTAGGATTCTATTTCTCCTTTCATAATTGAAAGATTTATTATATGAAACTATTTTGGTCAATTTTATTTACCTTTACTTTCTCTGATACAGGCTCAGAATTCCATATATTCATTCATTTGGGTATATTTGCTTTTTTTATTTTCAAATTCAAAGTATGCTTTTTATATAGATTTATATATATATTATATATATGAAACAATTATGTTTACATATTATGAAATGAATGTGATGTTACATTTCTTTTTTTAATTTTATTGATTTTATTAGGTGTGTGCTTGCTTTAGTGTTTTTAATATGTAAATTTTCCTGATACTCAGGAAGCTTTGCATTATATTATAGTAGTCATATTTATGATAATTTCTTAATATTAAATCATAGTCTTTTATTGTCTATCATGAAAAATACATAATATATTTTCTCTACTGCTTTCTCTTCAAGAGAAAATTTAGTTTAATTTTAGTCAATTAGTCAATAGTATTATTAGTCAATAGTATTTTAGTCAATAGTATTATTTTTATTATTTAGCTTTGTATCCCCAACAGTTCTTTCAATGATATGACTTAGTTTTTAACTACGTTAGATGAGGCAATTGAACTTATCCTACTTCCTGTCTTTTTTGTCTTACATTGTTTTTTAGTCATTTCTGCATTGTGAGGCCTATCGATTCTACGTTTTTTTCCTCACTTTATACCGGAGATAGATGGTAGATTTTATTCCAGTTTCATATAGTTAATGTTCATAACCACGTCCTTTACATAATTTCTTGAGATTTTCCATAGTTAACTGAAGTCCTTTTTATAGTCTACTTAAGAAGTTCTCTTGGGGAAAAATATTTTCAAGCTTTATGTATGTTCAGGCTTTATAGTTGAAAAGTATGTTTTCCCTATATGAAATTCATAGTCCCACCTTCTTCTCTTGAGTGTTTTGTAACTTTGCTGTTGTATATTCTAGTTATATAAATTTTGGAGAATTTTGAGTTTAGCCTAATTCTATTTTTCTTCATAAAAGAATCTTGATCTTTTGGCCTTGCTTCCCAAGGAATTCTTTCCTTATCTGTAGTGTTTAGGATATACACTGATATTGACAATTCTGTGTCAATTTTCCTTATTGCACAATATATCCTTTCAATATGTAAATTTAGGATAGTTTTAATTTCAGAGAAGTTTTCTTGATTTATAATTTTAAGTGCTCTATCTTCATTTCATTTTAGGGGTAGTGGGTGGAATAAAAATCTAAGCAATTAGGCTTATCCTTGATAAATTCTATAAATTTCATCATTTCTTATTTAAGAGCATAACACTTTATTTCAAATTAACTTTGATTAATTTTTTCATTTATGTTCACCATTCCTTTTACCAAGTTTTCTACAATGTCAAGTATTTATTTGGCTTTTTCCATTTTATCTCTCTTTTTTAATATGCTTGCAGGATTTCAACTGTTTTTTATGTCATTACCTTCTCTCTTTCCTGAGTTTTCACTTTCTTGCTTTGTGATGGTAGTAACTAAATGACAGTAAGAAACAGATGATCTACTCAAATAAGATGACACAAATGAAGCAAGTGTAATAAAAGGGTTATTATAGCAAATGACAAAATGGTGAAACACCTAAAGCTTGGCAACAGTGGAAAAAAACACATTATCTCATGGAGGTGTTAAGGGAAGAAACAATTACTGGAAGTCAAAGGAAACAGCAGTAGCTATGCATGGGCTAACAGTTGGCTCATCTGGTTGGGCTTATTATTTTTTGTGTTGGCTTGCTCCTGTAACTAGGAATTGGCATGGGGTTGGAGGAGGGTGTCAGAGAATCTAGGCTAGGCTGAGCTGGGGCATTGGTTCTACTTAATAAGTCCATCCTCTCCCTAAAATTAGCAAATTAACCTAGACGTCCTCCCCGCCCCGCTTCATTTGTTTGTTTTCTGGCAATGGTAGGGGTGTAGCCACACAAATAGAAATATAAAAGGTCTTGACTCAGAACTGGCAGATGGACATTTCTGTCCACTTTATATAGACAATCCAAAAATCAAGGAGTGAGAAGCAGGACCTAGCTACGATGCCCATACATGCTAAACACATACAAAATGTCATGGACAAAAGAAATAATAAACTATTGGGACCAATAATGCAATTATCCATTCAGCTAGTAACTGACAGAAGTGGGTCTTCTATGTGACTCCTATCTGAACAGAATCTTAGAAAACAAACACAGCAAACTCCTGCTCCTTGAAACTCAGCAATAAAAGGTCTTGAATCAAAGATATCTGTTTGAGGCTTGGCTGATCCATAAAAAGAAGACTTACAGATTTACTCTATAGTATTTGTGAGAGAATCAGAACCCTAAGAGATTTTTATTTGGTAGGAATAAATCTGTCTAACCTGGCAAAAAAAAAACAAAAAAACAACAAAAAAAAAAAACCAAAGATATCTATTTGAGAGAGTTGTGAACAAACACAGTTCTTCATAGCTGAAACTGACATGCTATGACATTGTCAGTGTATAGATTTAAAACAACCAATGACCTCGCCATCAGTGTACTTAGTTACCTGTCTAACCAGACAAGCATCAATAGCACCTTAAAATTCTAGCAACATTAACTAATACATTGTGAGTAACCCAAAGAATATTTGTGTTCAGCCTTATAGAAAAAAATCACGTTTTATAAAGAAAGTCCAATTGTCAATTTATTTTGTACTTAATGGAGAGAATAAATTCAATTTACTCTAGAGAAATTTCGAGAGAATTAGTGTGTGAAATTTCTTTTAATGAATTTTCCATGATGAATACAGTGCACCTGACATTTATATAGTTCTTATAGAGTTGGGTTTAAATTCTAAACTCTGTGGTGTGTTCCTTCTACTGAATTTGTTAGTATCTGAGGTGGTGTTGCTAAAATCTCATGAAGTCCGTCTTTGCCCTATAATTTTGTCAACTGGGACACTGTAAACACACACACACACACACACACACACACACGCACACACGCACACACACCAGCCCCTGAACAGTCATAAAGAGACAAAAGATTTCATTAAGATTCTTCTTGGTTAATCGGACAGAACAGTTAGTTCTGGTCAGTAAAGATAAAGGAAACTGTTTTTACCCACCATTAAGATTAAGAAAGATAGTATATATACATATATGAAATATGTATTAAATGTCCATTGTGAAAATATTAGATATTACAGTAAAAGACTAAAAAATGTTAAAGCATCAGTCCATTAAACTTACAGAAGATTTCTTTTAGATGGGCAAAGGGTAAAATCCTTTTATGTATTGAAAAGGAGAATTTATAGGGTTCCACTGGGAGTTTGAAATAAGATAGAAACAAAAATTACATTATGAAAATTTGTCATTGTGTTTTTAAATTTAAGCATTTTAACTTATGCCAAATAATGTGTGATTGTTTTTCTCCTATTTGACTTAATCGTTAATTACCTATATGCTGTGTCACCATATGCATGTCATCAGAATCTTCATTCAGATACCTTTCCTTTCATACCTGCTTTAATTCACATGCACCTATTATAGGAAGTGAGCTGTGATACCCTGTGATCTACGTGGAATTGTAACAATTGAATTATGAATTATTTGAGAACCAAAACAGCCTCAAGGGACATCCTCAAATAGGTGCCTATTTGTATTTCAAACAATGAATAGAGAAGTAGAGTTTTTTTAGTATTTTTTAAATAACATATATGCATTAACTATATTGATTTGTACAAACATATTATTAATGATTCCATGAAGAGTTCAATTTCCTAAATACCTGAGTAAACTTCTGTACCAACTCTATCGGGTGAGCATGCACACACACACACACACACACATTTCTCCAATAAACAGTAATAGCTTACTTTTCCATTCTAAATAGGTAAGTTCTTTTTTTTTTAATTTTTTTAATGTTCTGTTTATTTCTGAGAGAGACAGCATGAGCAGGGGAGGGTCAGAGAGAGAGGGAGACACAGAAACCAAAACAGGCTCCAGGCTCTGAGCTAGCTGTCAGCACAGAGCCTGATGCAGGGCTCGAACCCACGAACCATGAGATCATGACCTGAGCTGAAGTCCGACACTTAACCAAGTGAGCCACCCAGGCACTCCTCTAAATAGCTAAGTTCTTAAAATAATAAAACCCACAGTCCTGGAGTAGTGTCAACCAGTATTAGCTAGTTACCTTCCTCATTAACAATTATTCTCAACTCTTATGTGCTGCTTTACCAGTCTGAGATACAACTACTACTTCTGTGATATTAATGGGTCTAATTTTTTGCCCAGTTTTAAAATTCCCCAGATAAAGCTTTTGAAACACAAACATAAACACACACAAGCAAATGTACTCAAATACTTCATTTCTACAATGTAAGCATTACTTTACTTACTAAAGTCATCTCTTATTCCACATCCAGGAAACTCTTCAGTGACCTTCCTGTTATAAATGGCTAATGGTCCACTTATAGCCTTCAGATCCAATGATTGCAGTGAGTCTTTCTACTTTTTTTTTTTTTTTAATAATTAGATCTTTATTTCCAACATCTCACAAACTTCTTTTCTTTTTAAGAAACATATCTTGGGATGCCTGGGTGGCTCAGGTGATTAAGAGTCCGACTTTAGCTCAGGTCATGATCTCACGGTTCATGGGTCTGAGCCCTGTGTCAGGCTCTGTGCTGACAGCTCAGAGCCTGGAGCCTGATTTGGTTTCTGTGTTCTCTCTCTCTGCCCCTCCCCCACCTTGCACTCTGTCTTTCTCTTTCTCAAAAATAAACAAACATTTTAAAAATCTCTTGAGTAATGTTAGTATAATTTTTATTTTAAGTACACAGTATTTTTAGAATAAAACAACAATGAGACACCTGGGTGGCTCATTCAGTTGTGCATCTGACTCTTGGTTTCTGCTCAGGTCATGATCTCTGGGTCATGGGATCAAGTCCCTCATTGGGCTTCATGCTCAGTGTGAAGGCTGCTTGAGATTATCTCTCCTCCTCTGCTCCTCTCCCCCACTTGTGCTCTCTCTCTCTCTCTCTCCCTCTCTCTTCTGAGTTAATACAGAAAACATTAATTACATTAAAGTGAGGAAAAAGGAAAAATCTTCCTGATGATAATGAAGCTGAGTATACTAAAGAAACAACTAATAAACCAGTATGGAGTAGTTTTGAATCTATGGTGCATATTAAGTAACAACTTGAATAATGCAATGTTTATTGTGGGTGTCAACTTCACAGTAGAGCAACCAAGCCAACGTCTGTAGCACAATTAACCTGAATGTAAGCTATGTAATTAGAAGGCCGTTTGCAGTATTATATTAGCATGGTTACAACCATTCTGGGGGTTTTCCTTAGGTTCTAATTACTAATTCATATGGTATCAATAATAACTATTTAATGACCTTGTAAGAAATGACACTTAGAATGTGGCTACATACATTATTTTAAATGAATTAAGCATTTCCTTTACTTTTTAGAGCAATTAACTATAATTACATAATTTACAATGAATTGGCTTTGCTTTTCCTCTTTTGGCTTATAGGGAACTTTTTTTTAGAGCTTATTTGTGGGGAAAAAAAGGAATGTTACAAATTTACTAAGATTTTATTTCAATCATGACTCGATATAAAAGTTATAAAAAACATATTAAATACAAACAATGAAGAAAAAACTAGGGAACACTAAAGTATAAATTGGTTATTTATAAAATGAAGGAGAGCCATTACTGTGAATTTTTCATTTTTCCTGGGTTGATCCTGTTCTTATTTACACCTGACAGGAAATTCTGGAGGCAATTAATTGCCTTTTTCACAAGGGAAGACATATCATTTTTTTTTTCTTTTAGCAATGACCCTGATCTCTATGCCCAATGAAGACAGATAAACATTTAGGTGACTGGCTTGGATCCAGTGGCTCACTATAACTACTCCACTCACAAGCTGTTGGAAACAAAGATTATCTTTAAAATATTAAAGCTGTAAGTCCAAGACAATATGAAAAATCGAGAATTTGTAATCTTCCAAATATGCTTCCAAAGACAGCAAATCAGGAAGGAGCAGTAGAGGAATAAACAGAGATGGGGGACATTTTATGTCAGCAGATAATGATGATGGTAGAAAGCATCAAAAATATATACTTAATTTTGTGGTTGTGGTTGTGATTATTTGTGTGGGTTTTTTTTAAATGTTTGTTTTTGTTTTTTGATTTTTTGAGAGAGAGAGAAAGTGTGAGAGAGGTAGGCAGAGGATCCAAAGTGGGCTCTGCACTGACAGCAGAGTACCCTATGTGGGGCCTGAACTCAAATCTCAAGATTGTAACCTGAGCCAAAGTCGGACACTCAACAGATTGAGCCACCCACGTGCCTCAATTTATTTGTCTTTAAAGCAAGAGAGAACTGTATTCACACATCTGAAGCAGAAACGTCTCATTCTGACTACCTAGAGGCTGGAACCTCTTTTTTACAATTCTTACTGATACAGAGCTCTGAAATGGAGATGGAAAGCAATAACTGCTTCACTCATTTTAACCCTTAATATAGCTTTCTCTGAGTCTGTTCTTATTCACAATTTGAACAACAAGATTACAGCATAAAAACAACTGTAATAGAAGTATTCTCAAAGTATACTAGCAAATCCAAAGGTTTTATATAACTATAAGGCTCAATTGTGACTAGTTTGTTCTTGGCTCAGCAAGGACTGTCAACTATGAAAACTTGATGGCTAACAATAGTACATTTGAAGATGATACCATACAGAAATTTTGTTACATTTAAATATGAAGATATAAAAGCCAAACAAATGAACCAGAACACAAGCAAAGTAAAAATCTGATTGATTAAAGGAGAAGATGGCCTTGGGTTTAGTTCAAATGGATCTGAACATAGATTCTGGGACATGCACATTCAAACTTCCAAAAGGAAATCAGAACACAGATTTCTATTATCATGTCATCTGTTATGTACACTTGGAAACTGGAACATAGATTTTTATTGCCATTGGGTTATATGTTATATACATTTGGGATCTAGAAGCCACTTCTCCAGTCCCTCAACTCAGAAATTAACTTAAATTGGATAATGCTATAGGACATAGAGCTTTGCCTCTAGAATTACAGCAAGCTGAGAGTTTGGATATATTTTTTAATGCAGAATGCAGAATGGTGGCTCAAAAATAGGTGTTCAATCATTAAATGAGCTATAATATTAAATTTTTTAACATTTAATCATTTTTAGACAGAGACAGAGCATGAGCAGGGGAGGGTCAGAGAGAGAGGGAGACACAGAATCTGAAGCAGGCTCCAGGCTCTGAGCTGTCAGCACAGAGCTGGATGCCGGCTTGAACTTGACAGAGCTTGATGCAGGGCTCAAACCCACAAACCAGAGATCATGACCTGAGCCAAGTCAGATGCTCAACGTCTGAGCCACCCAGGTGCCCCATATAAGTGTCCTTGTATATGAGGGATCACTAACTACTAGATGCTGCCTGTTTTTGTACAAAGTTTTATTGGAATACAGCTATGCTTGTTTGTTTATACACTGTGGATGCTTTTGTACTATAAGGGCAGAATTGAGTAGTTGTAACACTATGTAGCCTGAAACACTAAAAATATTTACACTCTGCCCCTTTACAGAGAAAGTTTGCTAACCAATGGTCTATGCTGTTTCAAGTGTAAGCTTTTTAAGACTATAAAAATTTCCACTTGCTAGATTTTCTTTCAATAACTTGTAATAGATTGTTTTCTTCCTACTTAGCAGCAATCTCTCAATCCAGTATCATATGCAAGTAAGTGGGTTTGACAACTATACTGTTATTGACTCCAATGCCCTTTTCCAACGTGTAGTAAAATCAGTTACAGGGAAGATAATTTTTTCATCTTTTACAACTTAAACCTGGTCTTAATTTTTAGAGAAATAATTTAATGATATGATAATTTGTATATGGTAGTCATACTTTTTGGTTATTAACATTCATAACTTTTCTTGCAAGAATTTGGGCACTTCCTAATGAGTTAGTGGGATCCTGATAGACTTTATCACATTTACAAAAAATGTTAGATCAGGACTAGTGTAAGCAAAACATAAATGTATTAGAAAGATATTACGTATCTTATAAAATCAAAGGCAGTCCTAAATGACCAGATCATGTGAATAATATAAAGACATTCCAGCAAACTGAGCAGTGGGATTTTGTGAACTATTTCATTAAGACATTGCTATTGAATAACTACTCCAATAGCATTCTCTCCCTGAGTTTCTACTTGAGACTCAAATTCCTGAGAGACAGTTCCATTTGTCTATCTCATGTTTTATATCCAACTAGAGTGACAAAAGTTTGTTTATAATTGATAGCCCCACAAAAGTCACAGGGAAAAGGCATTTTATAAAATAAGGAACGGTATGAAGAATTAAACAAAAGATCTTCATGAAGGCTTGTAAGCAAAGGGAAAAACATACTTAAAGCTGTAAGTGGTATAAACACATAGGATCTACTATGAAAACGGGAATACTCAAAGGCTAGAACTATAGATATTTGAAAATTGTAGAGCTAACAAAACAAAAAATAGAACTTTATTTAGAAGTAAGGTCAGGACTTTGTGGGACATATAGTCTTATGACAAGTACATACTATTGTAGTGTGAAAGTAGCTACAGACAACATGTAAGCAAATGGGCTTGGTTATGTGTCAATATAACTATATTTAAAAAACATGTGATACATTTGATTTTACTTCAAACCATAATTTGCTGTCTCCTGTTCTGGGTCCATGCTGCCCAAGGAGATTGGATCTATGCCAAGGGTTATGCAGAATGAACCCATGGGATGTAAGGGAGAGTAGAGCTTTTCTTTTTTTTTTTTTTTTGTCTCTTAGGATGTTTTCACTTGTATTTTTCTTTTCCTTTAAAAATTTCAGTTCTATATGTACATTACTGTATATACTTGTGGAAAAAAATATGATTTGATTATAAGTACATCTGTAAATGTTTTGTTCAAATTTGATCAATATTGCTTTACTAGGGACACATGGTTGGCTCAGTCAGTTGAGCTTCTGACTCTTGATTTCAGTGCAGGTCACAGTCTCATGGTTCATGGGTTTGAGCCCTGCATTGGGCTCAGCACTGACAGTGCAGAGCCTGCTTGAGATTCTCTCTCTCTCTCTCTCTCTCTATCTCTCCCTCTCTCTCTCATTCTATCCCTCCCATGCACTCTCTCAAAATAAATAAACTTAAATAAAGTGTGTCACTAATATAAGTATACTACAAAAATATATGTGTGTGCATGCATACACACGCACACACAACTGCTCTAGGCAATAGGGAATAATTGAATAATTGTACTTTTTAAAATCATTGGTGTAGCTTAATCAGATTTGCTTTTCAGAAGGATAATTCAGTAAGCTGTATTTTCATTATATTTAGTTTCCTTACCAGGAGTATAGCTATCATTTTCTTCTTAATTCATAAGATGTTTTAAATTTTATTTCTTGGGGTTCCTGGGTGGCTCAGTTGGTTAAACGTCTGAATTTGGCTCATGTCATGATCTCGCGGTTTGTGGGTTAGAGTCCTGTGTCGGGCTCGGTGCTGACAGCTAGCTCAGAGCCTGGAGCCTGTTTCAGATTATGTATCTCCCTCTCTCTGACCCTCCCCTGTTCATGCTGTCTCTCTCTCTCAGAAATAAATTTAAAATAAAAAATAAAAAAATTATTTCTTCTATCTTTGTCTATCTTAGTTTTATCAAATATGTATCCTGATAGTTACCCCACTTTGAAGCCATAAAAATCATCAGTATAATGATACTAAAAGATGATAAAGAATTTTAGTAACTTGATGAGATCCTGTTGACTAAAATCAGTGCAATTTTTGGTGTCACTTGGAGAAAACAGTGAGACTATTCAGTAGACCAAGTTTAATCCTCATGATAGATGGGATGAAGTGATTAAATGGCAAAATCTCTGAACTGCTATTGCCAAAAGAATATTAAAAGGGGTAATACAATATGTCAAGACTTAATACAATGGAGAAAATGTACATTTTAAAAATGTAACTGAGTCAAGACTTCTTCCTATAAGAGAGAGTGGGACACACATTTCAGAATTGATATAGCACAACAAAGAAAACAGGAAAGAGCTCATCAAGCTAAAAACAGTTCAAGACTAAGGAAACATCCATCCATTATGGTTTTAACATGAAAACGTATAGTTTCTTGAAAATAGCACAGAAAAATTATTTTCTATAGACATGTATTAGGGAAACCTCACTCACAAAGAAAAAATAATCAAGCATTCACATATTTCATAACTAAGTCCTAGCAAAGATGATCTATAGGAAGAGTATATAATATCAGAACATATGCTACCCTCTTGGCCATCAAGTAAAGTGCTTGAAAACTTGATCATCCTCCGAGTGACCCATCTTGAACCCTGACCTTAATATCCCTGTTACTCTATCTCAGGCTCTCACCCTCTGGTCCCATCCTGGATATCACTAAAACCAAGAATTACGTCAACCAAAAATTAAGACCCTCCATTTTCATTCTTCTTGCTCATTTGCACAGTGTCTCTATGCAATAATCTTTCTACCTTATTCAGAACTGAAACCCATTGACTCTAATAAGTAATAATATCAATTATCTCTCTCTAGATTGGGTTCTTGGATTCCTCATCACAATCACTTTTGCACAAACACTCAATATCTTGCCTAAAACTAACATTGTCAATCAAGATTTTGTTAAATAGCATTGTATGTATTACTGCTGCAATACCACAGCCTGTTATTTTATGCTAAATGATGTGAGATGGATGAGCGATATTGCTCAGATGTAAAACAGGACATTGAGTAATGGTGGGAAGCTTCCTGGAGGCAGTGTGGCTTGATCTAGAATTTCATAATATCTAGAAACTGGATGGTTGGGAAGACATTTGTAGGAGGGAGAATCTCATAAGTACACCTGGGATAACTAAAATATCAGTTTAGGTCTATGTACAAGGGGTTAACATTAGGGGAAAGTCCAAAAATACTCTGAAAATATAGGGTTTATCTTTGTATATACCAGTTTGAAAGGTTACTAAAACTTATAGCAGAGACCACTAGGCAGGACACACATTGAACAGCAATTTATTTTTAAGTAAAATAATAGCACTTTTCAGGTAGTGACAGCATTATTTTATCAACAAAAAATATCTCTAAATTTTGTGTACTTGATTATATTTAGTCTCTTAAGCATATATATATATGAAAATTATAAAATTAATTAAGTTAAATGTTTAGTATTTGATTAAGTCTCTTTTATGTAATGTTGTACCCAATCATTTTTGACTCCAATATATTTAGCATGACATGGTAAACAAGATTAAAAGCACAAAAGCTACTTACTGAGCTCAATCAGCATTTTCTCCATGATCTGCATTTATTATAGACTTTCATTTGCAACTTGGCATAAATTGAAATGTAAGTGTATATATTAAAGACAATTAATCATGCTATGTTAGTGGTTTCCTATATTTTGATCTATGACCACCATCTTCAGTATTAATAACTTCTGTATGATATTTCAAGAGCTGAAAATGTAATTTCAAACACTGGAGCAAAATTCAAGATTTTCACAGCTACATATGGAAAAGACAAGAGTCGACACAAAATTGCTGTGCTTAAGAAATGTAGTAATGACAGTGTTTTAGATTTTACTTCTAATATTCAAAATTAAGCAGTGCATTTATAAAATCAAATAAGGATTGATGTATATAAGCCTTTAACTTAGCAAAAAACAATTTTTAAGAGTTTCATCAGAATGTTTACTCCAAAGTATGTTTTATGTCCTATGGAGGTAGATAGAAAAGATGAGCCTACGCGGAACCAACAGGCATAGATTAAGTTCTGAAAATTCTTTAGTCTCCTAATTTTAGATAATATCTGAGGACTACCTCTGGCCTGGGACCTAAGTAAAGATGAGGTGGAGAGATAAATTTAAGATGACACTGATTCTTTGTCTAGTCAGGTAGTTTGTTAATGGCTAGTGTAGAGATTTCTGTCTATATGTACACGAGTTTTATAATCTATTAATTCATTCTGAATAAAAATGTTGATGTACTTAGTCAA
Organism: Hyaena hyaena; assembly: GCF_003009895.1. Classification (NCBI taxonomy): domain Eukaryota; kingdom Metazoa; phylum Chordata; class Mammalia; order Carnivora; family Hyaenidae; genus Hyaena; species Hyaena hyaena. Next base: position 188,251 of record NW_024080696.1, read on the forward strand.
AACTGTCAGAATTTGCAATCTGCTATGTTCTTGTAATGTGCATTTATAGTATCAGATTCACTGAACCTATTAAGATACAAGGGAGACAAGGTTTGGATCAAGGGTCACAGCTTACTTACAAACATATGGACACAAGTTGCACACACACATGTGCGTGTGCACACACACACATACAGACACACAACTTTCTGTGTTATCAATAAAAGCTCAAGATTATAAGAAAATTAGAAATATAAAAACAAGCCTTTAAAATAAGATCTTTAAAAATAACTCAGAATAAATTAAATAGAAGTATGTAAAAGCTCTTCTGACATGAAAAAGGAACCGAGGTTTTAATCCAAAAAGATTTTTTCTAATAATTAAGATAATAAAACCCACGATTCTATAGTACTTGAAAAATTACAGTAAACTTTTGCATGGATAAAATCTCCCAAATAAAAACTTATGCCCCCAAAAAACCCCAATACAAAATCTTGTTTACATTAGACTTTTTCCCTCCAACTGTGAATGCTGAAAGAAATCCTATTGGTTTGAGGAAGAGTTTTGTATTCATAAGCTGAGAGCCTATATTTATTCTCCTATGGTTTACGTATGAAGGTCAATAGGAATTCACTGTTAAATATGTAGGGTCTAAGACTATATATATATATGTTTATATATATATATGTTTATATATATATGTTTATATATGTTTATATATATATGTTTATATATATGTTTATATATATATGTTTATATATATATGTTTATATATATATAGGGTCCTATATATGTGTATTCCTATCTATATCAATATATTTTCCAACAGTATTATATGTAAATATACATAGGTATGAATACAGACTATGGATATAGATATATTTACATACATACATAATCAAGCTATAAGAAAGATGAAATAAGAACTCTGAAAAGTCCTATTAAAAGAAGATATGGGAGATAGGAATAAAAAATATTTAAATAATATGGTGCCTGGGTGGCTCAGTTGGTTAAGCATCCGACTCCTGATTTTCGCTCAGATCATGATCTCAGCATTCAGTTTGTGAGCTCTGTGCCAATGGCATGGAGCCTGCTGGGATTCTCTGCTCCCCCCGCCCCCATCTCATGCTTTCACTCTTTCTCAAAATAAATAAACTTTAAAAAATGTAAATACAGATACTTTGGAATAGGAAATATCTGTGACTGAAAAAACTGTGGAAAGCAGAATCAAAATATTCTTGAAAAAATATTTAAATATATTTAATATATTATTAAAAGTAATTACTTTCTGCTACTATAAGCCCACATTAAACTAACAGTCTCAAAATGAGAGTGAAAACACACCAAATCCCTCATCTTAAATAACAAGAAGTCAAATGCTGTATCATTTTTTTTGGTCTTTATTCACTAAAGAAAAGCTAAGACAATATTATTGATACAAATCCAATATACTATCAGATGGTTTGTGTTTGCTATTATAAGCAGCAGTATAGTATAGGGCTAAGAACACAGACCCTGGAGACAAACCATCTGAGACTGTAAACCTGGTGTAATCCTTGCTGGTGTCTGACAGTGTTTCAAAACTCTGAGCTTGAGTTTCCTCATCTATAAAAGGGGGATTATAATGTACCCACCCATAGGGTCATACTAATGATTAAGTTGGTTAAATTTTTTTTAAGTTTATTTATTTTGAGACAGAGACAACATGAGTGGTGGAGGGGTAGAGAGGGAGGAGGAGGAGGAGGAGGAGAGAGAGAGAGAGAGAGAGAGAGAATCCTAAGCAGGCTTTGTACTGTCAGTGCAGAGCCCAATGTGGGGCTTGAACTCACAAATAGTGAGATCGTGACCTGAGCTGAAATCAAGAGTCAGATGCTTAACTGACTGAGCCACCCAGGTGCCCCATAATTCAGTTAGTCTCAATAAGAAAAACTGTTAGAACAGTACCAGAACATGGAAACCATAGGGAAGAGTTTGTTGTGTTATTGTTAAAAGAAAAGTATATCAGATTGTGTGTTACTTAGACAAATTTAAACAAGATGCTAAAAGTCAAGAGTTAGGGAAAATATATCTTCTTTATCCACTTATCAGTTGATGGACATTTGAACACTCTCCATGGTTTAGGTGATGGGTACTAAAGAGGGCACTTGTTAGGATGACCACTGGGTATTGTATATAAGTGATGAATCACTGAATTCAGCTCCTGAAACCAATATTGCAGTGTAGTTAACTAAAATCTAAATTAAAAAAAAGGAAAATACATGAGAGTTGAAAGAAGAAAAAATATATATAATTATTAATACCTAAAGAAATAATACAGCCATGGAAAATAAAAGTGAAAAAGTCAAACAGTAACATTCATAATAAAGATTTATAAGTGTGGACAGTATATTTAAACATATATTAATATTTATTTTTAAGACAATTGGAAATTCAAGGAGAAATGGACAAATGCATAAATGTACAGAGAGATTTAAACTGGCCATAAAACTATTGGTCTTTGAGCGTAACAGATTAAATGGATAAAAATATATAAATGATTTGAATAATTTAGTAAGGCTAAATGGTATTTATACCTCTTTGATGTTTGTGTTCTATCACAAATACACTTCCTTTATATCCACATACCTGAAGAAAGTTGCCAGAACTTGGGATAAACCAGATGTTTATCCCAACAGAAATAAATACCACACTCAAATTATAATAATTTGAGGAGAGTCTATTCACCAAGTGACTATTTACAAAGGTGGTTTAGGACCAGAAGGAAGGCGACGGTAACCCAGGGCTGGAGGCAGCAGGCACAAGAGATTAGCAGAGGAGAGATGTTATAAACCCAGGAGGGTAACTGGGTAATAAACACTCCACCTTTGTTCTTCTCCCCTCCTCCATTCCCCTGCTGTGACTTCCCAATGGACAAAACCAACTAGAAGCCAGAAAACTAAGATATCCATTGATGCAATTCCATATGGGCCAGACATGTGAGACAGAAAGTAGAAGGGAGGAGGTTAAGAATGAATCTGGAAAGACAAGATATGTGGCAGAGAAGTAAAAAAAATCCCAATAAACTCCAAAAGCCAAGGAATGCTCTGAACACATTTGTTACAGACACCAATAAAATAAAAGGTAAAATTTTAGTAACAATTGTAAGTTAAAAAATGAACCCACCTTAATTTCTTCATTCACCATCCCTTCTTGAAACTCCTTATTTCCTAATTTTTTTTTTCCAAATAGCATTAGTTCCTATAATAGTTCTTTCAGGAATGCCTTTAATATTAAATTCTGTCTTTGCTTCTGTGAGACAATGATAAACAAAGTAATCCAGGAAGCAAATATTAACATGTTCATAAACCTATATAAATGTTGACTATAATAGTATTAAGTTGGGGGGCTTAAAAATATGAAATTTATGAAACAATAATATGAAAGGTAGAATTAGGATGCTCAGAGTTAAAGCATCTGAAAAAGATATTTACAGCATTTGAGAGAATAAAGATATTGATTCTTCATTGTAAAGTATGAACCTTAAAAAAATTGATGGTAATGAAAAAGATTACATTTAAACCAATACAAAGGAAAACAGAATAAAAGAACACCTAATCAAACAGAAGCTAGGAATAGAGAAAAAGAGGACAAAGAAAAACAAACATGATAAATAGAAGATAGAAATTAACATGTCAAATATCAAAATAAATGAAGACATTTAAATAACTTATTAAGGAAAATTATATCTAATTACACTGAAAATATAATTCACTTTCATTCTATTTATAAGACATGTACTTAAAATCTAAAATCATTGGGAACAAAGGAATGGAAAAATATTTTCCAGGGAGAAATGTTATCGCCAACATTTGAGAAAATTATAAGTCTATCAGTACGGTAGACAAACATATATATGCGTATATATATATGTATAGAATGCATACACATATATATGTATATAATAGGACATTATACAGAACATAAATATACAAACTGAATATATATTAATATGAATAATTTAAAATATGACTTTGAAAAAACATTCTGCTTAATTATGCATGTGATATAAAATTTATATTCATTTAAATCCATAAATCAACAGTATGATGCATTTTTCTATAACAATTGAAAACACTAGAAAGATACATTTCTTTTTTTTCCTAATGATTCAAGTTTTGATTTAAATTCCGATCAGTTAACGTATAGTGTTATATTGGTTTTTGTATCCTTTGAGTAAATACCTGGTAGTGCAATTGCTGGATCATAGGGTAGCTCTGATCTGCAGAGAACTTCCATACTGTTTTCCAGAGTGGCTGCGCCATTTTGCATTCCCACCAACAGTGTAAGAGTGTTCTCCTTTCTCTGCAGCCCCTCTGACACCTATTGTTTCCTGTGTTGTTAATTTTAGCCATTCTGACAGGTATGAGGTGGTATCGCATCATAGTTTTGATTTGTATTTCCCTGATGATGAGTGATGTTGAACATCTTTTCATGTGTCTGTCTGCCATCTGGATGCCTTTCAAAAATATCCATTTATGTATTCTATACATTTTTTAACTGAATTACTTTTTGGGTGTTGAGTTTGACAAGGTTTTTATAGATTTTGGATAATAACTCTTTCACAGATATGTAATTTGCAAATATCTTCTGTAGGTTGCCTTTTAGTTTTGTTGATTGTTTCCTTCACTGTGAAGAAGCTTTTTATCTTCATCGAGTTCCAATAATTCATTTTTGCTTTTATTTCCCTTGCCTCCAAAGGCATGCCTAAAGTCAAATATTGCTAAGGTCGAGGTCAAAGAGGATGCTGTTTGTGTTCTCTTCTAGGAGTTTGATGGTTTTGTCTCACATTTAGGTTTTCCATCCATTTTGAATTTATTTTCCTGTATAGTGTAAGAAAGTGGTCCAGTCACTCATCTGCATGTTGCTGTCCAGTTTTCCCAGCACCATTTTTTGAAGACTTTTTCTATTGGATATTCTTTCCTGCTTTGTTGAAGATGAGTTGACCATAGAGTTATGAGTCCATTTCTGGCTTTCAATTTGTTCCATAAGTCTATGTGTCTGTTTTTGTACCAGTACCATAGTGTTTTCATGCCTATAGCTTTGTAAATAGCTTGAAGTCCAGAATTGTGATGCCTCCAGTTTGTTTTGTTTTGTTTTGTTTTTTTTAAATTCAAGATCGCTTGGACTATTCAGGGTCTTTTGTGGTTCCATACAAAATTTAGGATTGTTCTAGCTCTGTGAAGAATGCGGGTCGTATTTTGATACGGCCTGTGTCAAATGTGTAGATTGCTTTGAGAAGGATAGACATTTTAAGAAAATTTGTTCTTTCATGATCCATGAGAGTGGGATGTCTTTCCATTTCTTTGTGTCATCTTCAATTTCTTTCATAAGTGTTCTATAGTTCTCAGAGTACATATCTTTTACCTCTTTGGCTAGGTTTATTACTATGTATCTTATGGGTTTTGGTTCAATCGTAAGTGAGATCAATTCCTTGATTTCTCATCCTGTTGCTACTTCATTATTGGTGTATAGAAATGCAACAGGTTTCTGTATGTTGATTTTGTATCCTGTGACTTTGTAGATCCATTTTAGCAATCTTTAAGTGGAGTCTTTCAGGTTTTCTAAACTATCAAGTCACCTGTGAATAGTGAGTCTTGCCAATATGGATTCCTTTTATTTCTTTTTGAGGTTGTCTGGTTGGTGAGGCTAGGACTTCCATTACTATGTTTATTAACAAAAGTGAGAGTGGACATCCTGCCTTATTCCTGACCACAGAGGAAAAAGTCTGAGTTTTTCCCCACTGAGGATAATATTATCTGTGGGTCTCTCACATATAGCCTTTATGATATTGAGGTATGTTCCATTTATCCCTACTTCATTGAGGATTTTTATCAAGAATGGATACTGTACTTTGTCAAGTGCTTTTTCTGCATCTGTTGAGAGGATCATATGGTTCTTATCCTTTCTTTTATTAATGTGGTGTATCACATTTATTGATTTGTGAATATTGAACCACACTTGCAGCCGAGGAATAAATCCCATTTGATCATGGTGAATAATTCTTTTAATGTACTGTTGGATTTCATTTGCTAGTATCTTGTTGAGAATTTTTACATCCATCTTCATCAGGGACATTGGCCTTTTTAGTGGGATCTTTGTCTAGTTTTAAAAGCAAGGTAATGCTAGCCTTGTAGAAGGAGTTTGGAAGTTTTCCTTTCATTTCTTTCTTTTCTTTTCTTTTTTTTCTTAAACAGTTTGAGAAGAATATGTACTAACTCTTTCATAAGTGTTGGTAGAATTCCCAGGGGAAACCATCTGGCCCTGAACTTTTGTCAGGGACATTTCTTATTACTGCTTTCTTTGCTGGTTATGGGTCTGTTCAGATTTTGTATTCCTGTTTCAGTTTCAGTTTTGGTAGTTTGTATGTTTTAGGAATTTATCCATTTATTCTAGATTGCCCAATTTTTTGGCATTTTTTCCATAATATTCTCTTATACTTGCTTGTCTGTGATGTCGGTTGTGATCTCTCTCCTCTCATTTGTGATTTTATTTATTGGAGTGCTTTTTGCTTTTTGAGAAGTCTGGCCAGTTTATCAATTTTATTCTTCCAAAGAACCAACTCCTAGTTTCATTGATCTGTTCTACTGGAATTGTTGTTGTTGTTTCTATATACTTTATTTCTGCTTTATTTCCCTTCTTCTACTGACTTTAGGCTTCATTTGTTGTTCCTTTTCTAGCTTCTTTGGTGTAAGGTTAGATTGTATATTTGAGATTTTTCTTGCTTCCTGATACAGGCCTCTATTGGGATATACTTCCTTCTTATGACCCCCCTTTGCTGCATCACAAAGGTTTTGGACTGTTATGTTTTTATTTTCATTAGCTTCCTTGTGGTTTTTAATGCCTTCTTTAATTTTCTGGTTAACCAATTCATACTTTAGTAGGATATTCTTTAACCTGCATGTATTTGTGGTGTTTCCATTTTTTTTCTTGTGGTTGACTTCATAGCATTATGGTTGGAAAATATGCATGTTATTAAGGAATGATACATATCAAATTAATAATACAGGTGACCCTTCAGAGAGAGAGAGGGAAATCAGACTGGACTGGGATCAACTGATTTCTCAACAAAAATTAAAACTGACTAAATGTTAATATTTGTTATTTCTAGATATTCAGAAATTAATGTTTATTGCATCACTCTGTGTGTGTGTGTGTGTGTGTGTTTAAGGCAGATAATAAAGAGGTTTGAAAGAGTGAAATGGAGTAGAAGTGGTTGATATTATATATGCTGCCCAATACACTATGAGCTATGCTGCAAAAAAGATCTTGACAGAAACGAAGATCAGGCATCATGGACATACATACGGTCTTAGTGTTCAGAATCTCAGTATGTTAATCTCAATGCTTGGTATCAGAACTTTTAATTCTTTCAGCTTATTATTTCTTTAAAATATATCTTAAACATCTGTTTCACTTGTCATTATATGAAAGACATTAAGATAGACACAAAATATTTTGACAAGTATTAGTCCCAGTGGAGAAAGGGTAACTAATGGCATAAACAATTCCCCCAGGACAAAGCAAGCAAACATTTTCTTGTCTGGAAGGATGAAAGGGACCTTGAAAGTAAAATCCTTACTGCAGCCCTGGTAACTGCAGACAAGCATAGTAGACTTGCCCAACTATGGTAAGAGGTCAGTCTGGTCGCCACTGTCAGCCAGCCACAATGTAAATGAGTGAAGTAGGCCAGGCTTTAGTACTCGTACAGGTAACTGACAGCCTCAGTGTAGGGGACACCCCAGGGATTGACAGAGGCTGTGCTGAGCTGGAGAATAAGTATTCCTTCTGAACAGTCTGTTCCAGTTGATAATTTTATTTAAGAAGATGGTTGTAGGGTTGCTGTGCTTCTGGTTTCTCAAGGGAAGATAAGAATTCTGGTAGTTATAAGAAATAATGACTTTTTGTATGCTGGAAACAAATTTAGATTTATAGCATTGTGCTGGCCAATACCACGAAATAAACAGACCCTGGCTTTGGGTCACCATGGCCTGCAGGCCAACAGTATGAGACCAACTGAGTCAGCAAAGATGGTTTGCTTTACGATGATGTTTCTAGAAGCCTTAATCAGCATCCCTGCACCAAAACGTCTCCGGTCAACCAAACGGAATGACTATCAGATAATCCAGGAAGCCTCCTACCCATAGGTCTATTTTATCGTGTAGGCATTTGTTTGTTTAGCACACTGAGTGCTTTGTGACTGCTCTGCCCATAACACCATTCCTTCAACTCTTTGATCTCTGTAACACCTTTAATTTTATTGAAATGAAAATATACACAAAACTGGATTCTGAATATTATTTTTACAATCTTTTTCACATGCCAGACGGTTTTAACTCATGGCACTAAAATCTAATGTTATAAAAATTAGGGAGTCTAAGAGTTTGAAATTAACCATTCTCTGGATGACATCCTAAATAAGAATAAGGCTGGCAAAAATCTTATGTCAGGAGATTTACAATGAGGACATTTCCCAGGTTATAGCCCCAGGAATGGACTCCATGATGAAAAAGAAGCTAAGCCAGGGATGGCACTTATGAGTGAGCACAAACTGTTCAGAAAGGGCTTTTAAAAAATCTGTGCATCATGGCTCTGTCTTCAGGGCTGAGGATGTACCATGGCACCCACATCGCAGGATTGAGGAAAACTCCCCACCAGAAAAGCATCCTGCAAACCAGAAAAGCATCATGATCTCAGGTCTTCACAGCTAAACCAACTATCTCTGAGATCATTAAGACAAAGTCTTTCTCCTTGTGTTCATTTAATTTCTCTATATCACCCTTATTGTCAGCAACCTGCCTCTCCCCATACATATGTATCTTATAATGGGCATTACATTGGATTAATAGTAAATCAATGAAATAAACCCATTTCAAATATGTTTATTTTACACATGAAACCTAATCAAATAAAAAATTTTCAAGTAAGCACACTACAATATCCTAATTCTCTAAGTTGAACAAAGACTGGGGAACAACATAGGGGAAAAGTAAATTATAAATTAAATTACAGAAGCAAATAAGTACATTGGCAGTTTATTGCCAATTATTACTAAGTGTAATTGGTATTCTAATCCTCTGGATCTCCCAAACCAAATTACCATAATAGTTAAAATGGAAAAAAAAAAATCATGTAGCTACTTCAAGGAAATAATCATGAATGAATACAGTCCTTAGAAAAGCAAATGACTCACAGTGAGTATTCCAGTCTTAACTTTGTGATTACACACAGCAGTCTAAGCAGGCTTGAGCTGGCATGTGAATTTCCCCTTAGTTGCTATATGAACTAGAAACTTAAGTAAGGCTTCACTGTTGAATCAATAACCGGATCAGTGTTTGGTTGTATGTGTTTAATGAATCAATGACTTACTTTTGTTTAAATGCCACATAATTAAGAGACTGGTTTATCATATGTGATGTTTTTATTACCTTTATTATTTTAGCTTCTATTTGCTTTTAAGGAGTAAAGGTATGAAAATCAAAAGAGTAATGAAAGAAAAAATTAGGTGCCAGCATCTTGTGAAAGTATCACAAGAGGTGGTATCAGACACCTGACAACTTTATGGTGTATACAGATGAAACAGATTTTTAAAAATGATATAACTGTATATTCTGTGAATTAGAATGATGTCAGAGAGCTGATTCACTAAAATTACAGTTGAATAGGTTTTATTGCTTTTCTATCTGGTAGCAGAACCAGTAAAAATCAGTCATTCAAAACAAAACAAAAAAACTAAACTGGAGGAAAATATTCTGACTGGGTATTAGGTTAAGAGTACTTTGATACTTGTCTAAGTTAATTTTTTACTTTTTATTAGTATTCTATTTGGGCAAAAAATATACTAAAGGATCATACATCTTAATATGAAGTGGATATTTCAAAATATAAAAAACAAATGAAGAACACAGGTTGATATGTTCTAACATGAATTCTCTATTTTCTAATTCTTAAGTTTTTAGATTTTTGTAAAAAAAATTAACTTGCATTCATAAATCTCTTTCATATATTTACAAATCCTAAATAACTCCTGGTGGATTTTTTTTTCCATTTATGCATTCAGATTAGGGTGTTCTGTTTGGTTAATAAATTGTTTTTATGTGTAAAACTCAAAATATCTGTAATTTGTTTCTAAGTTTTCAATTTCAGTGATTCATTACACAGTTAGTTGACTACCTTACCTAGAAGGACCAGCTATTGACTTTTCAGTGCTTATTTTTCTTAAGATTCTCTATTATCTCCAAGGGAATTGTACACAGCACAGCTTCTTTTTGGAGTGATGTATGTGTTCTTTGGTAGTTAAACTTTCACTCAGTTCTTAATACAACTGAAGACAGAGCTCATTAATCATACCCCAAAGCACAGTACCATGATTATACCTCTGTAGTTTCAAGGTAGTAAGTAGGACCTCTTCTTTTATGTACAAAGAGATTTACTCAACTGGCCATTACACAACTATATCCATTAACTTGCTTTATGTTAACTATTGCTCTGTATTTCAAAATCAGAAATTAATTCTCTCATGTTATATGTGCATCAGAAGAATGCATAGACACACAATTGCTAAAACATTCAGTAGACTAAAATCTTCTAGAAAGACACTAGTTTATTTTTGAGGTATTTAAAAATTATTTCATTTAGCAATATTTTAAATATCAAACTTAAAAAAGTGACTAACTTTAAAAAAACCTAAAGTTTTCAATTATGCGTAATCTATCTTCAAATATATAGGTGCATGTCTGTGTGTACACACATTGAGAACATTATAGAAAAAGTGTTAATTGTAATTATTTAAAAGTTTTATTTTACTAGTAAATTATTTCCTATACTAGGCTCATGTCTTCAGTCTCAGTCCAGTCTGACTCCATCCTGTCTCCACTTTCTGCTTATACTACTCCCCTCCCATAGTGTAAACCCTTCTGATGATCAGACATCTGCCCACAGCCTTGCATCCCCCTCTGCACCACACATTGTCCCTGCTCTGTCTCCAAAATATTTCCACTGTGCTGAAATTTTGACTCCTTACTTAATAAAATCCCTCATATTTTCCCTATTTATTTAAGAATTTTCTGTCTTCTGCTTCATGTTACCATACAGGTGTCTCCCTTCCAATCAAAGTCAATCCATCCTTATCCACTGAATCAAATACCCTCTGTTCTTTCCTACCTGTATGATACAGAAAAAAATGTGTATATATCCTACACACACACACACACACACACACACACACACATACACACCTGGTTCCTGCCACAGAGCTTGTAAAACCCTTCTCATTAAAATGATAAAGGAGCACTAGGAGCATCTCTTGCTCAAATTTTGGTCCTTGACTTATCTATGACTCCCCAAACTCTTATAAATTCCTAAGTGATAAGAATTCCTAAGTGATGAAAGAGCATCTTTTGTTCTAATGAACTAACTCTGTTTGGGTTCTGGAATGGCATCTTGATGGAGGCTAGTCACCTGAAAGTCCAAGACATGGTTAGAAGCTCCACCCCTCATTCTCCAGAGAGAGGAGAGGGCTAGAAATGGAATTAATAACTAAGCATGCCTACGTGAGGAAGCCTCGATAACATCTTCATAGTGTAGGGTTTTAGGAGCTTCCAAGTTGGTGAACACACCCACATAGAGAGGGTGACAGAATCCATCTGTACAGGGTCAAAAGCTCCTGTGCTTGTTTCTTCAGCTGGCTGTTCATCTGTATCCATTATCATATCCTTTTTTTTCCCCTTAATGCATGCTTGTTTTTGAGAGAGAGAGACAGAGCATGAACAGATGGGAGGCAGAGAAAGAGGGAGACACAGAATCCAAAGCATGCTCCAGGCTCTGAGCTGTCAGCACAGAGCCGGATGTGGGGCTTGAACTCACAAACATGAGATCATGACCTGAGCCGAAGTCAGATGCTTAACCTATGGAATCACCCAGCACCCCTATCATAGCCTTTAATAAACTGATAAATGTAGTGTTTCCCTAAGTTCTAGTCAGTCTAGCAAATTAATCAAACCCAAGGAGGGGGACATTGGAACCTCTGATCTATAGCCAGTTAGTCAGAAGTACAGGTGATAAATTGGGCTTGTAACTCGTTTTTGAAGTGGGGATTGGGGACTGGGCAGTCTTTTGGGACTGAGCCCTTAACCTGTGGGATCTGACACTATGTCCAGTTAGGTAGTGTCAGAATTGAGTTAAATTGTAGGACACTCAGCTGTTGTCACAGAGAATTCTTATTGAGGGGAAAAAGCCTCCATAAATTTGGTGACTAGAAGTTATCCAAAGTGAAGTGTTCTATATGAATGTTGAAAGAGACTTACTGGGGAAGAACTTATAGTAGTGGGGAACTGGGTCTTTCCCTACGTAGGAAGGAAAACTTTTTTTCTGTATACTATAATGCTCTCTGGTCTCTTCTTTTACTTCCGATTCTTGACCTTTTCATTTTTATATGTTTTCTATGACCTATCCAAAATACAAATAATTGTAGTCTCTTCCCCTACTATCACTATCTCTGTTTCCATGTATTTCCAATATTGACTCCTCATGTGTCACTAATTTTTCATTTTCCATTTACCTTTCAGCTCATTTCAACTAGGGTCAAAAGATTTGGCAAATAACGCAAAAAGTACAACTGGTTAAATATACAAATGATTTTTAGTATGTTTTGAATATTGCATGTATTTCTTCTGGCAATCCTAATTTCCCATACATCTTCCACCATGAGCCAAAACTACTATGTTTTGATCAGAAATGATACCTTTGTTGTGTGTCCAACTTCCCTAGAAACAAAGAAAGCCCCCTTACCCACCTGGGACAGAGTGTGTTAGGTAATTAACACTTTCTGGGAATAGCTATCCTCAATGACAGATTCCAGTTCTCATGCCTCTTTCATAGGTTAATTTTAAAGTGTGAGATTTCCTTAATTTCTAAGGGTTGCACCATGGGATGAAGCTCCAGAGTGGTAGCTGGTTTAAACAATGCACCTTTTACTGACTGCTTTCTCATCCCTGTATCCTTTCCATGTTGTTCGGCCAGTGTTCCTAGCTCTTTCCAAATAAATTACTTGGACTTAAATCCTTGACTCAATTTCTGGAAGAAGCCAGAGAGAGGCTCAAGTCTGTTTCTATTTCACTTTTCAGTCTATCTTCTGCTCTTGACGGTCTCTTCACTTCCATAGCTTTACCAACTTTGTAAAGATAAATTAACATTTTCCAAAATTTTCCAAATATTTTCCAAAACTTTATCTCCAGCTCAGACCACTCCTTCTAACTTTCAGGTTTACAACTCATATTTGGCATCCATCTGGATTACTCTTCAACATCTCAAAATAGCATGCTCAATTTTCCCCTTTCCTTATTTATGTTCTTCCTTTAAGCTCCCCTCTTTCAATAAATGGCACTTCTACCTACCTAGTTGTGGGTGTGTGTCTGTGTGTGTGTGTGTCTGTGTGTGTGTTTGTGGGGATTTTTTGTTTGTTTTGTTTTTTGTTTTGTTTTTGCAGTAGGTTAAGAAGAGGTATTCTAAACAGTTCCCATTCTCTCACCTATACAGGTAATGTTACCAAGCTTCAGAGACTACCTCCAAAGTGTATTTATAATAGGTTCACTGTTCACTCATGATTTCTGTCACCTTAAACCCTTGCACAATATTATCTTACATTGGAATTCTGCAAATTCCTCCTGCTAGTCTTTACTCTTTGATTCTTGACCTCTTCCAATCCATTATCTACAGAATAGACAAGTGATACTGTAAAAATATAAATTTTGTATTACTCTGCTTATAAGACTTCACTGCTTTCCTATTTTCTTTCAAATAGAGTTCAACTCCTTAACTTGGAAGGTAGGGCCAGACCTAGATGATCCCAGCACAAATATGGCCAGTCTTGCGGGGCCATTATCACTCTGACGCACCAATCTTCTTTAAATTAGTTGACCTTAAGGCTATTTGAATTTCATGCTATTCCTGAAGGGTAATATTCTGTTTCCTCAACTCAGTCTTAACTAATTTACCAGTGTTTCTTGAAATTATACCACAGCCCATAATTATATATTTTTACGACTAGTTATTGAAAGTCTTTCTTCCCTATCAGAATGTAACCTCCATAAAGATAAAGGCCATCCCTGTTTTGTTTCATAATGTCAATATGATGTCCTGGTACATAATGTGTCTGTTTTATGGTACAGCTCAACAACTGAATGAATATACTGAAAGATTCAGAAAATACATGTGATAAGCTATACATATTCAAGGGTTTTAACCTATTTATTCTCTCTAGCTATATAGAATCTAAGAGAAGCCATGCCATCTACCCTTCATGGAGCTTCCATTACATTCCAGGCATTATGCTTGTTTCCCTTTTGATCTTCATAACGTAAGCATTATTATAACCATTTTAAAGATCAAGAAAATGAGTCTTAGAGATGCTCAAAAAGATTATGACTCACATGAATCTAATAAGGATTATAACGGTCAGAGCTGCAATTAAAATTTACATATGGCCTCAAAATCTTTTTCCAGTAATATTTTTTTTACAAATATTTTATTGTCATGTTAGTTTCCATATAACTCCCAGTGCTCATCCCCACAAGTGACCTCCTCCATGCCCATCACACCCCCTCCCTCCCATTCCCATCAGTCCTCAATTTGTTCTCAGCATTCGAGTCTCTCATGGTTTGCCTCCCTCTCTCTCCCCGACTATTTCCCCCCTTCCTCTCCCCTACGGTCCTCTGTTAAGTTCCTCCTATTCTTCCTATACGTGCAAACACATGGCATTTGTCTTCTGTCTGACTTACTTCGCTCAGCATAACACACCAAAGAAGGCTCTTTGACTGTCCAGGGCCTATACATTCAGAAAGTGTTCTTTGAATGGTATCTCTTGGTCTCTCTCTCTATTTTTTTTTTTTAACAAATAGTTTATTGTCAAATTAGTTTCCACGTAACACTCAGTGCTCATCCCCAAAGTGCCTTCCTCCATGCCCATCCCCCTCCCCCCCACATCCATCAGTCCTCAGTTTTTGTCAGCATTCAAGAGTCTCTCATGGTTTGCCTCTCTCCCTTTCCCCCACCATTTCCACCCCTCTTCTCCCCCTTGTTCCTCCGTCAAGTTCCTCCTAATCCTCCTATACGTGCAAACATATGATATTTGTCCTTCTCTGCCTGACTTATTTCGCTCAGCATAACACCCTCAAGGTCCATCCATGTTGCTACACATGGCCAGATTTCATTGTTTCTCATTGCCATGTAGTATTCCATGGTATAGATAAACCACATCTTCTTGATCCATTCATCTGTTGATGGACACTTAGGCTCTTTCCATGTTTTAGCTATTGTGGAGAGTGCTGCTATGAACATTGGGGTACATGTGCTCCTATGCCTCAGCATTTCTGTATCCCTTGGGTAAATTCCTAGCAGTGCTATTGCTGGGTCATAAGGGAGTTCTATTGTTAGTTTCCTGAGGAACCTCCACACTGTTTTCCAGAGGGGCTGTACCAGTTTACATTCCCACCAACAGTGTAGGAGGGTGCCCGTTTCTCCACATCCTCGCCAGCATCTAGAGTTCTCTGATTTGCTCATTTTAGCCACTCTGACTGGCGTGAGGTGGTATCTCAGTGTGGTTTTGATTTGTATTTCCCTGATGAGGAGGGATGCTGAGCATCGTTTCATGTGTCTGTTGGCCATCTGGATGTCCTCTTTGGAGAAGTGTCTGTTCATGTCTTCTGCCCATTTCTTCACTGGGTTGTTTGTTTTTCGGGCGTGTAGTTTGGTGAGTTCCTTATAGATTCTGGATATTAACCCTTTATCTGATATGTCATTTGCAACTATCTTTTCCCATTCCGTTGGTTGCCTATTAATTTTCTGGGTTGTTTCCTTGGCTGTGCAGAAGCTTTTAATCTTGATGAGGTCCCAACAGTTTATTTTTGCTCTTGATTCCCTTGCTTTTGGGGATGTGTCAAGTAAGAAGTTGCTGCGGTGGAGGTCAAGGAGGTTGTTTCCTGCTTTCTCCTCTAGGGTGTTGATAGTTTCCTGTCTCACGTTCAGGTCCTTTATCCATTTTGAGTTGATTTTTGTGCATGGTGTGAGAAAATGATCTAGTTTCATTCTTCTGCATGTTGCTGTCCAGTTCTCCCAACACCATCTGTTAAAAAGGCTGTCTTTTTTCCATTGGATATTCTTTCCTGCTTTGTCAAAGATCAGTTGGCTGTATACTTTTGGGTCCACTTCTGAGTTCTCAATTCTGTTCCATTGGTCTATGGGTCTGTTTTTGTGCCAATACCATACTGTCTTGAGGATGACAGCTTTGTAGTAGAGGCTGAAGTCTGGGATGGTGATACCTCCCGTTTTGGTTTTATTTTTCAGTATTACTTTGGCTATTCGGGGTCTTTTGTGGTTCCATACAAATTTTTGGATAGTTTGTTCTAGTTTTGAGAAGTATGCTGGTGCAATTTTGATTGGAATTGCATTGAATGTGTAGAGTGCTTTAGGTAGTAATGACATCTTAACTATATTTATTCTTCCTATCCATGAGCATGGAATGTTTTTCCATTTCTTTGTGTCTTCTTCAATTTCCTTCATAAGTTTTCTATAGTTTTCATCATACAGATCTCTTGTATCCTTGGTTAGGTTTATTCCGAGGTATTTTATGGTTTTTTGTGCAATTGTGAATGGGATCAGTTTCTTGATTTCTCTTTCTGTTGCTTCATTATTGGTGTATAAAAATGCAACCGATTTCTGTACGTTGATTTTGTACCCTGCAACTTGGCTGAATTCTTGGATCAGTTCTAGTAGGCTTCTGGTGGAGTCTGTCGGGTTTTCTATGTAGAGTATCATGTCATCTGCGAAGAGTGAAAGTTTGACTTCCTCTTTGCCAATTCTGATGCCTTTGATTTCCTTTTGTTGTCTGATGGCTGATGCTAGGACTTCCAGCACTATGTTAAACAACAGTGGTGAGAGTGGACATCCCTGTCGTGTTCCTGATCTCAGGGGGAAAGCTCTCAGTTTTTCCCCGTTGAGGATGATGTTAGCTGAAGGCTTCTCATAGATGGCTTTGATGATGTTTAAGTAGGTTCCTTCTATCCCAACTTTCTCGAGAGTCTTTATTAAGAAGGGATGCTGTATTTTGTCAAATGCTTTTTCTGCATCTATTGACAGGATCATATGGTTTTTATCTTTTCTTTTATTGATATGATGTATCACATTGATTGATTTGCGAATGTTGAACCAGCCCTGTAACCCAGGAATGAATCCCACTTGATCTTGGTGGATGATTCTTTTGATATGCTGCTGGATTCGATTTGCAAGGATCTTGTTGAGAATTTTTGCATCCGTATTCATCAAGGATATTGGCCTATAGTTCTCTTTTTTTGCTGGATCTCTGTCTGGCTTGGGAATCAGAGTGATGCTGGCTTCATAAAATGAGTCCGGGAGTTTTCCTTCGACTTCTATTTTTTGGAATAGCTTGAGAAGAATTGGGATTAATTCTGTTTTAAATGTCTGGTAGAATTCCCCAGGGAAACCATCAGGTCCAGGGCTCTTATTTGTTGGGAGATTTTTGATCACTGATTCGATTTCTTCACTCGTTATGGGTCTGTTCAGGTTTTCTATTTCTTCCCGTGTGAATTTTGGTAGTGAGTGTGTGTTTAGGAATTTGTCCATTTCTTCTAAGTTGTCCAATTTGTTGGCATATAATTTTTCATAGTATTCCCTGATAATTGCTTGTATTTCTGAGGGGTTGGTTGTAATAAGTCCATTTTCATTCATAATTTTGTCTATTTGGGTGCTCTCTCTTTTCTTTTTGATAAGCCTGGCTAGAGGTTTGTCAATTTTGTTTACTTTTTCAAAAAACCAACTCTTGGTTTCATTGATCTGTTCAATTGTTTCTTTGGTCTCTATGTTGTTTATTTCTGCTCTAATTTTTACTATTTCTCTTCTTCTACTGGGTTTAGGGCGTTCTTGTTGCTCTGCCTCTAGCTCCTTTAGGTGAGCTGTTAGATTTTGGACTTGTGCTTTTTCTAATCTCTTGAAATAGGCCTGGAGAGCAATGTACTTTCCTCTTAGGACTGCCTTGGCCGCATCCCATAGATTTTGAATTGTTGTGTTTTCATTTTCATTTGTTTCCATATATTTTTTAATTTCCTCTCTAATTGCCTGATTGGCCCATTCATTCTTTAGAAGGGTGTTCTTTAACCTCCATGTTTTTGGCGGTTTTCCAGACTTCTTCCTGTAATTGATTTCAAGTTTCAAAGCATTGTGATCTGACAGTGTGCATGGTATGATCTCTATTCTTTTATATTTATTGAGGGCTGCTTTATGTCCCAGTATGTGATCTATCTTGGAGAATGTGCCATGCGCACTTGAGAAGAAAGTAAATTCCCTGGCCTCAGGATGTAAAGTTCTAAATATATCCGTCAGATCCATCTGGTCCAATGTGTCTTTCAAGTCCATTATTTCTTTAGTGATTTTCTGTCTGGTTGACCTATCCATTGCTGTAAGCGGAGTATTAAAGTCCCCTGCTATTAGCACATTCTTATCTATAAGCTTGTTTCTGTTTGTGATTAATTGTTTTAGATATTTAGGTGCTCCCATATTCGGTGCGTAGACATTTATGATTGTTAGTTCTTCCTGATGGATGGACCCTGTAATTATTATGTAGTGCCCTTCTTCATCTCTTGTGATTGTCTTTAATTTAAAGTCCAGTTTGTCTGATATAAGTATCGCTACTCCGGCTTTCTTTTGATTTCCTGTAGCATGATATATATTTCTCCATCCCCTTACTTTTAATCTGAAGGTATCTTCCCGTCTAAAATGAGTTTCTTGTAGACAGCATATTGATGGATTTTGTTTTTTAATCCATTCTGCTACCCTATGTCTTTTGATTGGAGCATTCAGCCCATTTACATTCAGTGTTATTATTGAAATATGTGGGTTTAGAGTCTTTGTATCTTTTGTAGGGTTCATGTTTGTGGTGGTGTCTCTGGTATCTTTGTTCCTTGCAACCTTTCCTTCAGAGCATCCCCCTCAGGATTTCTTGTAGGGCTGGCTTCGTGGTGAGAAATTCTTTCAATTCTGTTTATTTGGAAAGGTTTTTATCTCTCCTTCTATTTTGAATGACAGGTTTGCTGGATAGAGGATTCTTGGCTGCATATTTTTACTGTTCATCACATTGAAGATTTCCTGCCATTCCTTTCTAGCCTGCCAAGTTTCAGTAGATAGGTCTGTCACCACTCTGATAGGTTTGCCTTTGTATGTTAGGGCCCTTTTCTCCCTAGCTGCTTTCAAAATTCTCTCTTTGTCCTTGTATTTGGCCATTTTTCTGTTGGTCTCTCTTGTTGAGACCTTGGTTATTTTATTTTACTACTTATGGTGGTATTTGGGACTCTCCACCATATGTACTTTGGCTTGTTTCTTGAGGTAGCCCTGGAGAAGAAAACAGACAGACAAACACACAGGGAACAAAGGCACAGAAACACACAGACAAATCCTACAAACACGCAAACTGAAAGGGAAAATGAAAAAGGAAAGAGAAAAGAGGGAGGAGGGAAGGCAAATAATAAAAAATAAAAATACATAAAAAAGAGAAAAAGTAGAAAAGGAAAAAAGAAGAAATCCAATAGACTGAGAGCAGTTTAAAGCATATAACCAGATTTCCCAGCTACAAATAAATAGCTGGATGTATGCAGCGCTGGTTGAAGAGCATAAAGAAAGAAATGACAGGGCGGAGATGAGGTGAAATTGGAAATGAAATGAGCAGGCAGAAGGAATAAGAAGCTTTTTTCAAAGAGCGAAAGAGTGGAATATGGTTGAAGAGGCGAAAGAAATGACGATGGTGTTATCCAGAGAAACTATATAGTCTGATTACTCCAGAAAGAAAGAGATGAAAAGGTAGGGAGGTGTAAAATTTACATCTAGAGAATGGATTAAATGTGACTGTTTAAGCAAGCCAGTGATCAGAATTCGTCTTGCCCCGACTCCCGTAAGAAAAAAAAAAAAGGAGGAGGAGGAGGGCAGGTATCTAGCAGGGATGGGTGTGGTTTAATCCAATGCTTCCCAAGGCGTCTGCCTTGGCGGTTGTGGGGAGAAGAGTGGTGGTGCTCCAGTCCCTTCTTGAACCAAACGCTGCAACTCACTTTTTTGGGTGTGTAAACTCCCTGTGCTGGGGGCGCAGCCAAGGTGGACCATGCTCTATACCCCAGGCCAGGCCTCGTTTCCAGATCCCAGTCCATGCACCCCACTGAAATTGCTGGAGACACAAACTCGCAGGTGATCCCCTCAGGGCAGTTCCAAGCCTCTTGCCTCCCCACCGGGGACTGAACCAGAAGCCGCTGCTTCCATCTCCTCCAGGTCGGATTGGTGAGCGAGGAGCAGGTTCATCCGGGGGTCTCCTGGGACAAGTGCGTCTTGCCTAGCGTCAGCTGGAGAGCAGGAAACCGGGTCCCTCTGCATCCCAAGCAGAGGTTTTTCTGTTCCCCAGCGACAGGGACA
Source organism: Hyaena hyaena (assembly GCF_003009895.1). NCBI lineage: Eukaryota > Metazoa > Chordata > Mammalia > Carnivora > Hyaenidae > Hyaena > Hyaena hyaena. The sequence continues at coordinate 208,729 of NW_024080696.1, forward strand.
GTGTCTTGAGCATTTTTTATCACTCTCTTTCCCCTCTAAACTCCCCGCAGAGGGGGATCGCCCCCATCCCTCTGTGTCTCTGGTCCCGGCCTGATTTTATCTTCCCCAGTTTGCACTCAAGTTAGAAGGTTTTCTCAACAGACTCTGTCTCCTTTTCCTCCCAAACTCCTGGATTCTGTAAGGTTTCAGATGGCTTCAGATCTTTTCCGTGCAAGATATGGGGTGAGTGCAATGTACGGAGTTCCCTACTTCTCCACCATCCTGCCCCCGACCCTCCAGTAATATCTTAAAAATTTCATTGAATGATATCTTATGTCAACTTGGTGTTTTAACAATAAGAACTGATCTCAAAGATTTTGTTTATTTTTGTCTCACTGTTTTGGATCTCAGAGATTTTAGAATCTATTAAATTTGAAGAAATTTTGTTATGAAATATTTTCAGCAACTTTCCTATGATTTTCATAATGAAGAATTCTGGAAATAAGACATTATTGCTCATATATTAAAATATGTAACATTGTAGATTGACACTACCTTCTAGGCAGATATTTATAGCAACACAGAAAACAACGCTGTGTCAGAAGAAACAAAATAACCACAGCACCTATGGTCACCTATGGAGATAAGTTTGCAATTTATCTCCATACTTACCTAGTGTGGGGCATTTGGCAAGTGACTTATTCTTTCTTTACATTTGTTAAATCTTCCATAAAATGTAGATGATAGTAGTATTCACCTCATGAGTTCAATTGTGAGAAATACATTAAGTTAATGTGTATAGAATGCTTAAAATAGTTCTTGGCACATAAAGAGTGGAGTAAATATTAACATTGATTATCTGCATCTGAAAATGCACTGTTAATAGTTTGTCACCTATTAGTTTAGTCAGCCATTGTAAGACACTATATAATAGATTTTTAAACTCTATTAAGGCAGGTAAAAATAATTTCATCTTACTTGAGATGAGGAAAACAGACACTAAAATAATACATGAATGAATAAGAAATTTTAGATGGCGACAGTTGCCATGAATAAAATGAAACAGGAAGAAGAATTTGTTTTCCATTAATTCTATATTAACTTTAATTGAAGTAAACTCCATATCTATAATTTGATTTGGGCCTTTCAATCTAACAGAGGAATATGTTAATATTGGTATTTACCATTAGACTATTCTCTTCATTTTAGTTTGCTCATTATTCTCAGTTATCTCATAATTTTGACTTAATGTTAAAAAGAACATATACTTTGTTCTAACTGCAAAAACCATTTGAATTTTAATCCAAGTTGATAATCACTCCCACATGCATTTTGTTCTGAATGTCTTTAAGATGAAAAAACAGTTGGTCTGGTTAAATCTCTTTAAAAATTCAAATAACCCGAATGTTTTGTGTTTAAGTTAAATCATGTAGACCACTTGATGTCTGATGGAGTAAACTGCAGTGACCAGAGACTTCATCATTGAGTACCCACATCCTTTGTTCCTTTGTGCCATTCCTTTGTCTGTTTGTCCTAATGGGAGGAGAAGGAGAGAGGGTGCATTTACATAGTATCAGAAACAAACTCTAATTTGACTGCACAGAGAGTTTATCGTGAACAACTTTATTATTATTTCCATACTGAAATCATTCTTATCAGACAGAAAGTGTTAGTAAGTAACCCATATGGGGGAAATAAAATTTGCCTTAGAAAATTTTTCTTATGACTTCTCTTGTTCTCTTATTGCCTCCAACATACATGGAAAAGAATTGGTCTGAGCTACGCATTCCCTCATTGCACAAAATAGGCACTAAACGTGTGTAAAACACTGCTTTTACTGTTTCTTCAGACAAGCTATAAGACCATGCATGCTTACACACTTCAAATAAAATTAGAGATGAACAAATGTTTTTAAAACCTGAAGATACAAGACCACATATGCTGAGATTCTATTAAAAACTGAAACCATAATTGGCCTGGGGGAGACTGGAATGCTTTTGTAGTGAGCAATGAGCAAAAATGATTTCTGAAAGAAAAAAGGGTCATTCATTTCCAGGAAAATTTAATTAAATTAAAAAAGGAAGGCATCAAGAAATAAAATTTTATAACACATGTATTAGGAAAATACTTTTGAAAAAATACAAGAGAAATTTCTTTGCATTTCACATGTCAGCAAATAACTCATTTTCCCATTCTGATTCGATAACATTTGGACAGAGTCAAAAGAAAATATAAAGTGTTCACTGGAGGTGTGAAGAGGTCATAAACTTAAACCATAAAATATTTGGAGATTTTAGTCTTTGAATCCTGGCTGCATAGTTCAGTCATGACATAATCAATCTCCTCTTAAAGAGAAAACAACATGCATTTTAAGAAATTCTCATCTAACCAGTGGGGAGTCCCACTGTCGTGACTTTCTATTTCTTCAACTGTTCTTGTCCCTAGATTCAGGGATGTGGAAACAAATGACTTAGAAAATCTTATTCTAAAGTGTAAAGAGGCATCGCCCTCCTTCTGTTCGAAGCGAATGGTCTTCCAATGCTCTCCCTCCCACTCTGGTTTACATCTTCAGGGACTGTGCTGTAGCTAATAATCTGTTTCTATGCATTGTCTAAAACCATTTTGTCACCAGTGGTTTCTTCTGCTTATAAATGTGCTTAAATTTTTTGTCATAACTATTAAAAAAAGTTTTCTTTTGATATGTCTCCTCCTAGATAAACATAAAGCTTAAGTGCCTTCCAGTCTTTTGAGGCCACTTCTAAGTACTGCTATTCAGCTTTCTCCCCTTCCTCATTTCCCAAATCTCTCCTTCACTGGGTACAATGTGGTAACATTTTTCCAAGTCACTAAAGTTGCTTTGCTAAGATCATTAAGAATTTTGGATGCTGACTGCAAAGACCAGATTTTAGTAAATATCCTGACCCCTGTCCAGCTAAAATGCTAAGAATGTGTTCAAGCTGTTTCCAACAAACAAATCAACCGTCCATTTTGGAGCTGGACTGTAAGGGACCTGACATCAATCAATCCTTATCTTCTGTTTGCTCCTATAATGGAGAAATAAGTGTTATGGCAATAAGTGAGTACAGCAAGAGAGAGTCTAATGTGATTTTCATTGTTCCTTCAATTAAAGTATGCAATTACTTTACCTTGCTGTACTTTATATTCACAGCATCATTTACATTATTAAACACTTACCAAATACCATATGACATAAGCATTTCAAACAGTAAAATAAGTAGGTCAGCAGAAATCAACACATTAAAGGAACTGGTAACAGCCTTTAAAAGATGAATGTCTAGTAGTCTTAAAAGTTTGTTTAATTTCTCATCATCTGGGGGCCCCTAGGTGGCTCAGCTGGTTAAGTGTCCTACTTCAGCTCAGGTCATGATCACACAGTTCATGGGTTCGAGCCCCGCATCGGGCTCTGTGTTGACAATTACCTCAGAGCCTGGAGCCTGTTTCACATTCTGTGTCTCCCTCTCTCTCTGAACCACCTCCCCTGCTGTTTCTCTCTCTCTCAGAAATAAATAAAAAACATTAAAAAATTAAAAAAAAATAATTTCTCCTCATCCAATTCATATTCGTGTAACATCTTCATTAATGATTAATTAAAAATTACTTTGAGAAAAAAAATGGGCATTAAGAGAAAATCTGAAAGGCTGTAGAGTGTATAAATTGTTTGATCCCTTAAATACAAAATTTAATTTCATTCTAGTCCCATGAATATGGAAAAAATGTTTCATGTAAATAAAAGTAAACCCTTACAAGATACAGCAAGGATCTATTAATATCACTCAAACAGAACTAAAATTTTGAAAAAAATGTTTACTTAATTATGGTGTGTGTTTGTCTATATATATATATATATATATATGCATATTTCATGCAAATTTAGAAAGTCAGATAGATTTAACCAATCAAAACAGAAGATGTTCTGTTCTAAGACATGTCTCTGTTTCATAGCTTAAGTTTGATCTATTTTAAGACAAAACTGCTACATGCTGTTATTTATTTCCAGGTGCAACAAAATCCATTTAATTTGAAGACTGATTAAAGTAGAGAAACCTAATGACAAGGAGTAAACTAATGCTCTACCAATCAAACTAAGGCCTGACACAGACTGCCAAAAACAACAGAGAACGCTCTGTAAGGGAAAATGTCAGAACTGATATTAAACATTTATACATAATTTGTTACTGTCATAAGTCATGAAATTAAAGAAGGTAACTTAATATTTTGACCCCAAGCCATATTAATTAATCCTACAGTTGATATTTTCCTCTAAAAGAGTTAACTTACTAAATTGCATCAGTAAAAATGACCACTTAAAAATTCTTTTATATTCGTTTTATGTATATGTTTCAGAGCACACGAAGAATCATACAAAAAATTAGGGATAAATTAGAAAAGTTATTTATGCCATTTCTGCTCATCTATAATTAATTTACAATGAAATTGTTTGAAAAAAGTTATGATACTATCAACTTTTTTAAGACTAATATTAAAATTTTCATTTATTTTTGTCTCAGAGATAAATGAGATAATGAAGGTTTGACTTACCTTCTACTTGGACAAATGTGACACACTGTGCTAAAATTGTTTAAATGCTTAAAGACCAAAATGCTACTGAAGATGACGTATCTCTTTGAATGCAAATTTCTCCTATTTTTTAGGATTTGTGACACTAAAAATAAGTTTATATAATTCAAAATTTTCTGACTTCTTTTGCCAATACTATGCATTACAATTTAGAATGATCAAGATTAATCTTAAATTCTAAGTAGCAAGTATTACTGATTAAGCCAAAGAATGTATTTTTTTTAAAAAAATTAATGTTTGTTTATTTTTGAGAGAGAGACAGAGTGTGAGTGGGGGAGGGACAGAGAGAGAGGGAGACACAGAATCCCAAGCAGGCTCCAGGCTCTGAGCTGTCCGCACAAAGCCCAATGCAGGGCTCAAACCCACAAGCCACAAGCTTATGACCTGAGCCAAAGTCGGGAACATAACTGACTGAACCACCAAGGCACCCCCAAAGAAAGTTTTTTAAAACTGAAGATTAAAGCCTAGGGCAATTTTCTGTCAGAAATGTATTCACTTTACAACACTTAATCACATATTGTTTGTTTTATATTAAAGATAATACAGAAAGTAGTACAGATACACAGCAGCCATTCAGATAATATCTGTTTTCCTTACGTTAATGATTGAGTTCTTAAAAAGAAAATCACAGGCTCCAAATGGCATCACCTAGGCTGAGTCGCCAACTCAGGGCTTAACACCTAATCTAACTGCAGTTTCACCCACCCCCAAAAATATGTCTTAACCAGTCAGTCAAGAATTTTCTGATCAGCACCAGTGAGGTAATCTGTCACATGGGCCTTCTCCTTCTACCAAAGTAAGATGAAGTAATCTGCCTGAAAAGATTGTCTGTTTTCTCTTAAAAAAAAAAATAATAATAATGTTTTATTTCTGAGAGAGAGAGAGAGAGAGAGAGAGAGCATGAGCAAGGGAGGGACAGAGAGAGAGGGAGACACAGAATCTGAAGCAGGCTCCAGGCTCTGAGGTAGCTGTCAGCACAGAGCCCGACGCGGGGCCCAAACCCACGAACTGTGAGATCGTGACCTGAGCCAAAATCGGACGCTTAACCAATAGAGTCACCCAGGTGCCCCTGTTCTTCCCTTTAAAGGAAAATGGACTTGCCTAGAATAATCCTTTACTTTTGCTAATAGCTTTCTTGCCCTGCTCTTCTTCCTATAAAAAGTTTCTATTTTGTACAGCTCCTTAGAGCAGGCTAAGGCTATGTGCTGTCAGCACAGAGCCTGACACAGGGCTGAACTCACGACCTGTGAGACTGTGAACTGAGCCTAAATCAGGAGTCAGCCACTTAAATGACTGAGCTACCTAGGTGCTCAGAGTCTACCATTTAAAAGTTGTTAGAATGCCTACCACTAAACTCAGCGACTGCCATGTTAGGAAGATTTGGTTATGCAATGAGTTAGATTGACACCAGGTCACCACCATCCTTAAGGAAGTTTCCATGCAGTGAGGCATACTACAAAGCACCCACAAATTCCAACCCTAGGGCAAGTCCTATAGGTATTAGTTTTGCTTTAATAAACCCAAAGTCCTAGCTGAAACAAATCAGATCCTTTGTATTCAGAGTTGAGAGGGCCACATTCCAGCACACCTGCTTGTTTTATGTCTAAGTACGTAGTCCTGGAGGTAGCAGATATCTGGCAAGATAAAAAAAAAAAAATACTAAAATATAACATGAAATTACAGTGGCCATTTTGGAGAGCATTCCCATTAGGTAAGATCATTTAAGAAGTGCCCTCGAGGGGGGCCTGGGTGGCTCAGTCAGTTAAGCATCCGACTTCAGCTCAGGTCATGATCTCATGGTTTGTGGGTTCAAGCCCCATGTTGGGCTCTGTGCTAACAGCTCAGAGCCTGGGGCCTGCTTCGGATTCTGTGTCTCCCTGTCTCTGTCTCAAAAATAAACAAACATTAAAAAAAAAAAGTTTAAAAAGAAGTGCCCTCAAAAGCAAAGGTTCCCAAAGGAAATGGAATAGGATCCTTCTTTTAACTGACAAAGAGAAGCCTCCAAAAGGTTTACAGTTTCACTACAAAGATTCACTGCAAAAAGCTAATAAAAAATTAAAGAGAAAGATACCTAAAATTAAAGCCCAGACAACTGATGTAACTCCTACTGCTGCACTCTCTCCTGGGAGCACACCTCCTATTGCTCCTTTGTTTAAACTGCTTTTCCACCCTTAAAGAGACTTTTAAACTGAGACCTTTTAGAATAGGACCATTCTAGGCTAAGGAGATCCTCTTCAAGTATCTTTCACTAACTGGTCAGAGGCCAAACTAAGAACCACAGTTAAGGAATTTCTTAAACCTAAGGAGGATGGAGGATGATGAAGGGTTTTTGGAAACAAAATCCCTCCTGAGCCCAGCTGAGAAAGGGAAATAGCATTTCAAGTTGTCCCTTCCTCTACAAATCCAGAGCCATTGGTTACTGATCCTTTCTCTCCTGGAAATACCTATTTCCTTCTTGCTTATTTCTCTTCATGTCCCAAAAATGGGGCTTAATTTTTGACATGCAAGTTGTGGACTGTTTCCCTGGCTATCTTTAAGAATGACTCTAGATCTTATGAAGATAGTATCTTTCGCACACTCATTGATGAGACCTCTTAAGTCCTTTAGGTTCCTTAGTACTCCCAGAAATATTTACTCTTTGTCTTGGATGAAGTCCAGCAAGATATTAGAAAGGATTTAATAACTCTGTGATTGGAAATTTGGCCAAATTGGAAGCTGATATTCGGAACCTGATACAATTTTGATTTTTTTTCTGTTTTCTGCCCTAAGTTCAACGTACTAGAGGAAAAAAAAAATGTTCTCATTACTCAGCTAGATCTGTCCATCTTTTGATATGATTCAAGGGGTGAAATAATTCTTTAAGGAATTAAAAAGAACTATCCTTATTTTACAAATCTAGTCTTTTATGTTTTATTTCTGAGAGAGAGAGAGAGAGAGAGAGAGAGGCAGCGTGAGCAGGGGAGGGTCAGAGAGAGAGGGAGATGCAGAATCAGAAGCAGGCCCCAGGCTCTGAGCTAGCTGTCAGCACAGAGCCTGACGCAGGGCTTGAACCCACGAACCGTGAGATCATGGCCTGAGCTGAAGTAGGATGCTTAACCGACTGAGCCACCCAGGCACCTCACAAATCTAGTCTTTATCATACCAGAGGTATGGTACCAGAAATAATTCAGAGACAAACCATCTTTCTCAGTTCCAAAACCTCTTCTATTTATTTCAAAAAGCTTCTGAATATTATAAAAATTGTGGCCCTGAGAGAACAAAAGTCCCCATAGGAAGACTTTGCCTTTTTTTCCTTATGCATTAAAATATAAATTGTTTAATGTTCTATCTGGCCTTCTCCAACAATTATCATCTCTATTCAATACAAACTTCAGGAAGGTAATTCTTTCTTTCTTTCTTTCTTTTTTTTAACTAGTTGACACACAGTGTTATATTAGTTTCATGTGTACAACATAGTGATTCTACAAGTCTATAGATTATCCTATGCTCACAAATGAAGCTACAATCTGTCACCATCACACCACCATTACAGTACCATTGACTATATACCCTTTGCTGTACCTTTTATTACAAGGACTTCACTTCATAACTGGAAGTCTTTATCTTCTACTCACCTTTACCCATTTTGCCCATCCCTCAAAACTTCTTCCCTTTGACAGCCATCAGTTCTCTGTATTTACACATTTGTCTCTATTTTCTGTTTGTTTTTTAAGTTTTACATGTAAGTGAAATCATATGCTGTTTGTCTTTCTCTGATTTATCTCACTTAGCATAATAATCTCTAGGTTCATCTCTGTTGTTGCAAATGACAAGATCTCATTCGTTTTTATGGCTGAAGAATGTTCTGTCTCTATATATGTCTTTTTTATCCATTCATCTACTGATGAACATTTGGGTTGCTTCTAGACCTTGACTATTGTCAACAATGCTACAATCAACAAAAAAAAGGTGCATATAGCTTTTCAAATGAAGTTTTTGCTTTTTCTTTTGGTAATTATCCATCAGTGTAGTTATTGGATCATATGGTATTTCTGGTTTTAATTTTTGAGGAACCTCCCTACTCTTTTTCACAGTGTCTGCAGTATTTACATCTCCACCAACAGTGCAGAGATTTCTCTTTGCTCCACTTCCTCACCAGCACTTATTATTTCTTGTCTTCTGATTCCAGCCATTCTGACAGGTGTAAAGTCATATCTCATTGTGGTTCTGATTTGCATTTCCCTGATGATGAGTCATGTTGAACATTTTTTTTTCATGTATCTGTTGGTAATCTGTATGTCTTCTTTGGAAAAAGTTTATTCAGGTCCTCTGCTCATTTTTTAAATCAAATTATTCATTTAGAGTTCAGCTGAATGAGTTTTTGTATATTTTGGGTATTAACCCCTTATTGGATATATCCTTTGCAAATATTTTCTTATTAAGTTGGCGGTCTTCATTTTGTTGATAGTTTGCTGTGCAAAAAGCTTTTTATTTTGCTACAGTCCCAATAGTTTATCTTTGCTTTTATTTCCCTTGACTGGGGGGACATATCTAGAAAAAATGTTCCTAAGACTGATGTCAAAGGAATTACTGCTAGTTTTGCTCTAGGAGATGTATGGTTTCAGGACTAATTCAGACGTTTAATCTATTGTGAGTTTACCTTCGTGTATGATATAAGAAAGTGTCCCAGTTTTCTGAACACCATTTATTGAAGAGACTGTGTTTTCCATATTGCATATTGTTGCCTCCATTGTCATTGATTAATGATATAAGTGTGGGTTTACTTCTGGGCTTTCTATCCTATACTACTTACCTATGTGTCTGTTTTTGTGCCATTATGATATTGTTTTGATTATGGTAGATTTTTACTATATCTTGAAATTTGGGACTGTGATACCTTCAGTTTGTTCTTTCTTCTCCAAATTGCTTTGGCTACTAGAGATCTTTTGTGGTTCCACACATATTTTAGGATTGTTAGTTCTAGTTCTGTGAAAAATGCTGTTGGTATTTAGATAGTGATTGTGTTGAATCTATAAATTGCTTTGGTTACTATGGACATTTTCAGTATATTAATTCTTCCAACCCATGAGTATGGAATATCTTCCCATTTGTTTGTGTCCTCTTCAATTTCATCAGTGTTTAGTAGGTTTCAACAGAGAAGTCTTTCACCTCCTTGGTTAAATGTATTCCTAGGTATTTTATTCTTTTTGGTACATTTTAAATGGGAATGTTTTTTCAATTTTTCTTTCTGCTACTTTTTTTATTAGTGTATAGGAATTCAACATGTTTCTATATTAATTTTGTATCCTGCAAGGTTACTGAATTGACTTATTATTCCTAATAGTTTTTGGTGGAGTTTTTATAGTTTTCTATTTATAGCATCATGTCATCTGAAAATAGTGGCAGTTTCACTTCCTCCTTACCAATATTAATGCCTTTTTTCTTGTCAAATTGCTATGGTTATGAATTCCAGAACTGTGTTGAATAAAAGTGGCAAGAGTGTATACACTTGTCTTGTTCCTTATCTTAGTGAAAAATAATGATCTTCTATTGAGCATAATATTAAGTTGTGGGTTTTTCATGTGGCCTTTGTTGTGTTAAGATATATTTCCTCTAAGCACTTTGAGTTTTTATCATGATCAGATACTTAATTTTGTTAAATAACTTTTCTATATCTACTGAGATGATCATATGATTTTTATCTCTTGTTTTCTCAATGTAGTGTATCTCATTGATTTTCAAGAATTGAACCATTCTTGTATCCCTGAAATAAATCCCCCTTGAGCATGGTGAATGATTCTTTTAATGTATTATAGAATTCAGCTTGCTAATATTTTGTTGACAATTTTTGCATCTATGTTCATCAAGGATGTTGGCCTATGTATAGTTTCCTCTTTTTTGTATTCTTTATCTCGTTTTGGTATCAGGGCAATTCTAGTCTTATAGAATGTTGTTTGTAAGATTTCCTTCCTCCTCTTCTTCCTCGTCCTCCTCCTCCTCTTTGGAATACTTTGAGGAGAATAAGAATTAACGTCTTTAAATGTTTGTTAGAATTCACTTGTGGTCTACGGCCATACCACCCTGAACGCGCCCGATCTCGTCTGATCTCGGAAGCTAAGCAAGGTCGGGCCTGGTTAGTACTTGGATGGGAGAATTCACTTGTGAATCCATCTAGTCCTCGACTTTTGTTTGTTTTTTCTGATTCCATTTTTTTTTTTACTAGTAGTCTGTTCAGATTTTCTATTTCTGATTTAGTTTTGGAAGATTGTATGTTTCAAAAAATGCATCATTCATCTAGGTTTCCTCTATGTCCAAATTGCTGGCATATAACTTTTCATAGTATTTTCTTACAATCCTTTGTATTTGTCTGGTGTCAGTTATTTCTCCTTTTCTTATTTTATTTGAGTCTTCTTTTATCTTGAAAAGTCTGGATAAAGATTTACCAATTTAATAATCTTTCAAAAAAATAGCTTTGGGTTTTACTGAACTTTCCTACAGGTTTTTAGTCTCTATTTCTGCTCTAATCTTCATTAACTCCTTTTTTTTTACTAGTATTGGACATTTTATTTCTATTTCATTTAGATGTAAAATTAAGCATTCATTTGAGATCTTCATTTCTTGAGGTAGGCATATATCACCATAGTTTCCTGTTAGAACTGCTTTGCTAAAAACTGAAGATTTTGGACTGTTGTGGTTTTATTTTTGTCTCCTTATTTTTGTTGTTGTTGATTAACTAGTTATTTTGTATCACATGTGTTTGTGGATTTTTCTTATAACTGATATCTAGCTTCATATTGCTGTAGTCAGAAAAGATGCTTGATATGATTTCAATCTTCTTAAATTTACTGAGATTTGTTTTGTGACCTAAAATGTGATCTGTCCTGGATAATTTTCCATATGCACTTGAAAAAATTATTGTGATGATTCTACTGTTTTGGGATATAATTTTCTGTTTATATCTGTTAGGTCTATCTGGTCTACTGTATTGCTTAAAGCCACAGATTTTCTTATTTTCTAACTGGATAATATAGCCATGATGTAAGTGGAGTGTTAAAACAAAAATTAACAGACATAAAGATTAAAAAAGGATAGAATACAATAGTATGAGACTTTATGTATTTAGGTGCCTTGTTGGCTGCATAGGGATTTGCTGTTGTTTATGTCCTCTTGTTGAATTGATCCTTTTATCACTATTTAATGCTTTTTGTCTATTTGTTATATAATTTTTAAAAATTTATTTATTTATTTTGAGAGGGGGGCAGGGGTAGTGAGGGAGGGAGAGAGAGAATCCCACAAAGGCTTCATGCTGTCAGTGCAAACAAAGTCTGATGTAGGGGTCAGTCTCACAAACTGTGAGAGCATGACCTGAGCTGAAATCAGGAATCTGATGTTTAACCCACTGAGCCACTCAGGTGTCCCCATGCTCGCTTACTTTCTTTCTATTTTCCAAGGTAAATGTTTTTCTATCTTTTTACTTTCAGTCTGTTTATCTTTAGGTTTGACTGCATATAGATAGGCATTGTTTTTTAACCCATTCTACCACTTTATATTTTGATTGGAGCATTTATACCATTTACCTTTAGAATAATTATTGACAGTTATATACTTGTTGCCATTTTGTTAACTGTCTTCTGGTTGTAGTTCCCCATTCCTTTCTTCTCTTGCTTTCTCCCTCTGTGGTTTGATGGATTTCTTTAGTGTATCTATTAAAAGTTTTTGATTTGTGGTTACTATTGACTTCATCTTATAATATGTATAGCAGTGACATTAAGTTGAGAGTTGATTAAGTTCCAAACACATTTTAAAAGGACTGATGTTTTATTCCCCTCCATATTTTATGTGTATGTGATATTTCATGTCATTTTATTTTGTGTATCACTTGACAAATTTTTGTAGATATACCTGATCTTACTACTTTTGTGTTTTATCCTCCATACTGGCCTTATGAGGGATTAATCTACTACTTTACTATAGGTTTTTGTGAAATTCTTTCTTTTCAAAATTTTCTTCTAGTTATGGTCTTTCATTTCCACTTGAATAATTCCCTTTAATATTTATTCTCAGGCCAGTTTAGTGATGATGAACTGCTTTAACTCTTGTTGTTTGTCTGGGAAAACTCTTTACCTGGCAAAATTATCATTCAGAATTGAAGGAGAGAGTATTCCTGGTTGAGTAGCACTTTGACTATATCATGCCACCCCATTCTGGCCTGAAAGTTTCTGCTGAAAAATCAGCTGATAGCCTTATGGAGTTTCCCTTGTATGTAACTGTTTGCTTTTCTTGTGCTGCTTTTAACATTCTCTATCTTTTTACCATTTTAATTATTATGTGTCATGAGGTGGACCTTCCTGGATTCATCGTGATAGGGGATCTCTGTGATCCCTGGACCTGAATGTTTGTCTCCTTCTTCAGGAAGGAAATTTTCAACTGTTCTTCAAATAATTTTCTGGCACTTCTCATTCTCCTCCTTCTGGGACCCCTTTAATGTAAATATTATTACATGGTGATGTTACAAGTTTCCTTCAATGTATTCTATTTTTTTACTTTTTCCTGTTCACTTGATTGCTTTCCATTACCCTGTCTTTCAGGTTGCGAATCCATTCTTCTGTGTCCTCTAATCTGTTGTTAAATTCTCTGTAGCATATTTTTCATTTCAGTTATGGAATTCTTCAACTCTGAATGGTTCTTTTTTCTATTTTCTATCTCTTTGTTGAAGTTTTCACTGAGAACATCCACTCTTCTCAAGTCCCATGAGTATCTTTATGACCATTAACTTGAACTCTTTATCAGGCATGTTGCTGATCTTCCTTTTATAGCTGTTTTACTGTGATTTTGTCTTGTTCTTTTATTCGAGACATATTTTTTTCATCTCATTATTTTGTCTCTCTGTATTAGGTAGGTCAGCTATATCTTTTTTTTATTTTAAAAAACTTTTTTAAAAAATATTTTTATTTATTTCTAGGAGAGAGAGAGAGAGAGAGAGAGAGAGCGTGAGCAGGGGAGGGTTAGAGAGAGAGGGAGACACAGACTCTGAAATAGGCTCCAGGCTCTGAGCTGGCAGTCAGCACAGAGCCCGACGTGGGCCTCGAACCCACGAACCGCGAGATCATGACCTAAGCGAAAGTCGGACGCTTAACCGACTAAGCCACCCAGACGCCCCAAGGTCGGCTATATCTTGAATGTGTATCCTTGTATAAAATAGATCCTGTGGTGCCTCATAGCTAATCCCTCCTCATCACCAGCCTTGTGTGGGCTGCATACACCCTCCTATTGTGGCCGAGTCATGACTACCTTTTGCCCAACTGGCTGAAATTAAACCTCTTTACTTGCTGTGGGCACACTGTACAGTTTGCTCCTCAAACTGTTGAGAGGTCCAACAGAAGTCACTATAGCTCATTGGTGGGCAGGGCCAGTAGCCAACATAGTTGTAATTAGCCTCTCTGCCACAACTGCAGGTCTGTTGAAGGGCAGAGCTGCTAAGAGGCCCTGCTGTAGAAACGGTGGGTAGGCTGGTATACAGGGTTGTCTCTATGCCTCCTCAGGTCAGGAGTCACTTTGTAGTGGCACTGGTCCTGGCCAGAGTTGCCTGACTGGTGTAGTGTGGCAGGAGCTACTATGGAGGAATGGTGGGCAGGTCATACAGGGCTAGCAAGGTAGATGAAGAGTTTTAACACTGGCTCCCACAAATGTCCAGCTCTGTAGCCTGGGTAGGGGAAGAGAAAGGGTGCCCACCCCACTTTTATTCCCAGAGAAGTCTCCTGCAAATTCTTGCCCTTCTGGCATGCATTCTAAGATCTGTCAATAAATTTCCTTCATGTATATCCCAGGCACTTTTCAAACTACTTTTTCTGTGCTGTGCTAAGTTATTCAGTTTGCTGGCTCTTCAAGGTGGGGATTCAGTTTTCTATTGCCCTTCAGCTCTCCTAGAATCAAGCCCCACAAGTTTTCAGAGCCAGACATTATAGGGACTTATCTTCCCAATGCTGGGTCCAAGGTAGTTCTGGTGTCCGATCCTCTTGCTTCTGCATCCTTGTTATTTGACAACTGTTTGTGGTTACTTGCACTGGGGATTTGATGCCCAACGTCATTTCAGACCCTCCTATGCTTTTTGATGTGGTCATCTCTCTATATAACTGGCTGTGGAAGATCTGTTCTGCCAGTTTTCAGGTCATTTTGAGAAGTAGTTTAGAAACTTAGTTGTTATCTTGATGTGTCCCTGAGATGACATGAGCTCAGAACCCTCCTAATCTGCAATTTTCCTGCTACTCTCTATAATTTGAGTCTTCTTAAAGGCACTATGAAGGGTAAAGGGATGTAAAAAATGAAAAATGAGGTTTGGCAGGGAGCTGGAAAGACCCAAGAAACCATTGTGGATTCTCCATAAGCCCGAACTGTTCTTTAACTTAGAGTCACTGTTTACCTATCTTAATTTCTGATCCAGGAACAGACTATTTCCATGTTGCAATGATGTCACGATGGCAATTGTCTGGCAGTTAAGGGTTTCTTTCCTTATTTATTTATTGAAGTAGAATGTGGCACATGTAGATGAAGTTCAATATTGCAAATGTGATATAATAATGAAGCCTTAGTATTATTTGACTATACTTCCCATGTAATTTACATATCAAATATGCCTAATTGGTTTAGCAAATCCTTTGGTATATTCCAGGTAAAAATATTTTTAAAAGGATTTTTAAGCATTTGATTAAATAGAATTGCAGATCATTATGAAATTTGATTATAAAATTTTGTTTACCTTTAAAATATTATCAGAAGCAAGCAAAAGTCCAAGAAAACTTTTCCTTTTAACAGAGAAAAAACAAATTCTAAATTTTTACCAGCTTACTTTTGATTTTAAGATGCATTTTTAAATAAATTCATTTTAATCTTGGCCAGCTTAACTACACATTAAAATTCCTTTTCAAATATTCCTTTTCTACAAACCTTCTACAACTGTTTTTCTCCTACATTTTTATTTTGTCCTATATTTTCCCTCTCTAAACAACCAGACTTATTTAGGACAAAATTATTTTCTTTGCCCTCAACAAAAATGCATCTCCATTTCTTATACCCTTTGTTACTGAAAACACATCTCACTTTTCTGGCACATGGAGATATATTTCTTATTATGTTCGGTGGCTTTAATGGCATATATAACTTAGTTTTCACTAGCAATTAAGTTTCTAAGTTTTAAGAATTCAAAGAAGTAACCAATTGCGAACTGTTATACCAGCATTCTTTAATTTGACATATTTATGAATATACTTCATAATTTCTAGAAGCCTATATTTTTTCCAGTGTAGCAATAACAGACCCAACTATATATATTTACATATATAGTTTTAGCTTCTGTGTAATAAGAAGCCAACAGTAGATAAACCTATGTTGAGTAATTAATGCTTTAGTATTTTTTAGTATTTTTTCTGATTAGGAAATGATCTAGGTATTTGATGAATTTAACTTAACTATTCATCATTTAAACCAACTCAGAAAAACTTCGAGGTTTTAAGTTACCAGAAAGATTTTGAAAAACTGTTTAAGCTGACATAAATATGGATAAAAGTACATTCACAAAAACATTTTATCTTGCTTACATCTATTTAATTCACTGTTCTTAATGATTATGTTTAGATTATCTTATGTGTAATAATGTTTTTGTAGGTAAAGTCAGACATTATGCCAAGATATTTTATTATCGACAGTTCTTGTGTAAGATAACTAAACTCATTCGGCTAGTAAACACTGGTAAAAGTTTTATACTTAATTTTGATAACTCTAAAGACATGTAAGCTTTAATGAGACATTCAATCTTAAGCTGGCTTCATATCAAATATATTTTTTTAATGTTTTATTTATTTCTAGGAGAGAGAGAGAGACAGCGTGAGCAGGGGAGGGTCAGAGAGAGAGGGAGTCACAGACTCTGAAACAGGCTCCAGGCTCTGAGCTGGCAGTCAGCAGAGAGCCCGACGCGGGGCTCGAACCCACGAACCGCGAGATCATGACCTAAGCGAAAGTCGGACGCTTAACCGACTAAGCCACCCAGGCGCCCCATATATATCAAATATTTTTTGAGGTCATATGAACTTATTGAATGACATTTGGGTTAGCATCTATCTTTCTGATGGTTTTAGAGTGACTAACGCTTACAGGTGCTTGCCTTCAAACCAACTAAATAGAGCTCTTGTACAAATTAATTCTAGTAATACCACCTAGGGTAGAAAATACCACATATCTACACAGATAAACATGCAAACAGACTTCAGCTACTTTATTGATTTCCTGTAAAAATTACTGTCATTAAATACATACAAAATTCACTAGTTATAAAAACTCAGTGTGACTTTATTTTTTGGATAGTTGGATAAGTTAACATTATCTGTCTAGATGCCTAAAGGTTTTTCTAATATTTGTGAAGACATTTAAGATTTGTATTTATCCTTACCAAGTCAAGTTCTGAATGACCTTTCTCCTCTTTTATTTGTATTTATGTTGATAAGAATTACTTCCTTGGGGTTCCAATCCAAGGTAGCAATGCTGGAAGACCCTGAACTCAACCCCTCCTGGACATGCCAAATCTAAACCTTTCTAGAGAGTAATACCTCCTGAAGAAGTACTGAGGGCTTACTGAAAAGCTTCTGCTCAACAAAAAATAGACCACATAGATAATAGCATGAGAGACAGACACACAACAACAAAGGAAATACCCCCGATGCCAAGAACTGCAGTGAGGGAGATACATGTACCCTGGGACACAGAAAAAAAAAAAAGCCACAGATTAAAACAGCAATCAGAATATAAAAGATCCGGCCCTAGAACTTTGTCAAACAGAGGTAGAGCTGATGGAACGAACTCTCTGGGTCTGAGGAGCTGGCAATACCCATGGTTTACATTTTCCCTCCATCTTAACAGTGCATATGGGAAGAGGGTCTTGATGCCATAGGAGGCCTGCTGCCTCAGCAAGCCCTGGACCCTAGCCCACACCCAGCAGATGCCCTGGAGCAAAGAAAAGGCTCTAGTTTAAGAGTAACTAGGATATAGAAGAACTATCCCAGAACCCTGCCAAATGATGGGGTAGCACTGGAACTCTCTCTGTGTTGGAGAGAAGGGTAAGCCCCATAGTTTATCACACTCTATCTCAATTACAGGCTCTGGATTTCATAGCTGGCCTACCACCTCACTGAACCCTGAGTCCCTAGCCTACACCATATGTACTTACATCTTCCCATATATATGCACCACTACATATCCTACACCTATGTCAGCTATCCTCCCAGGGTGCCCTCTGGGTGTAAAGCCCCAATGCATTCCCAGTCCATCTCCAGTCATCCCAAGTCACCAGCCACACAGTCTACACAGGGGATGACCGTACATAAGACCATTCCGTTAGTTTATGAGAAGGAGCTGTTCTGCCTCATTCACAGAAACACACACAGAAAATCAAGCAAAATGAGGACACTGAGGAATATGCTCCAAATGAAAGAACAAGCCAAACCTCAAAAAATAACTAAATTAAACAGAAATAAGCAATGTGAATGACAAAGAGTTTAGAGTAATAATCATAAAGATGCTCAGCAGACTGGAGAGAAGAATGAAACAACTCAGAGGAAGCTTCAATAAAGAGATTGAAAATATAGAAAAAGAACCATAGTTGGAGAATACAATAACTGCAATGAAAAATACACTAGAAGAAAACAACAATAGATTAGCAGATACAAAAGACTGGATCAGTGATCTGGAAGAGAAGGTAATGGAAAGTAATCAAGCTGAGCAGCAAAAAGAAAAGTGTTAAAAAATAAGGATAGCTTAAGGAATATTTGGGTAACATCAAGCAAACATCTCCTTTACGTAAGGAGAAGAGAAAGAGAAAGGGGTAGAAAAGTTATTTGAGTACATAACAGCTGAAAAACTCTCAATCTGGGGAAGAAAACAAAATCTGGTATCAGGAAGAACAGAGAATTCCAAACAAGACGAACTCAAGGAAATCCACACCATGACACATAATAATTACAATGCCAAAGTTTAAAGATAATTTTCAAACAAAAACTTCCAAAGGAAACCCCATAAGGCTACCATCTTATTTTTCAGCAGAAACTTTGCAGGCCAGAAGGGAGTGGCATAATAACATCAAACTGCTGAAAGGAAGAAAAAACTATAGCTATGAATACTCTACCTGGCAAGGTTATCATTCAGAATGGAAGGAGAAAGGTTCCCAGGAAAACAAAAAGGAGTTTACTACCACTAAACTAGTCATATAATAAATAGTAAAGGGACTTATTTAAGTGGAAAGTAATTCAAACATGTAAAGAGGAGTTAATATCTATTCTTTTCAAACTATTCTAGAATACAGAAGAGAAAGGAAAACTTCCAAATTCATTCTGTGAGGTCAGCATTACCCTGATTCCAGAACTAGACAAAAAAAAATTACCAAGAAACTACAGGCTAATATTTATAATGAAGACAGACACAGAAATAAGCAACAAAATATTAGCAAACCAAATTCAACAGTACATCAAAAGGATCATTCACTATGTTCAAGTGGGATTTAGTCAGGAGATGCAAGTTGTGGTTCAATATTTACAAATCAGTAAATGTGATGCATTTACATTAACAAGAAAAATAAGAACCATACAATCAGTCTAATAGATACAGAAGAGCATGTGACAACATATAATATTCATTCATGATAAAAATTCTCAACAGACTGGATTTAGAAAGTAATAAACCTCAACATATTAAAGACCATATATGAAAAACCCACAGTTAATATTATACTCAATGGAGAAAAAAAAATTGAAAGTGTTTCTACTAAGTTCAGAAACACAAGGATGCCTACCTCACCACTTTTATTCAATGTTGTACTAGAAGTCCTAGGCACGGCATTCAGACATAAAAAACTTATAAGGAATAAGTAAAACTGTTACTATTTGTAGATGATAGGATACTATAAATAGAACACCATCAAGACTCCACCAAAAGGTTATCAGAACTGGTAAATGAATTCAGTACAGTTACAGGATACAAAATTAATATACAGAAATCTGTTGCATTCCTATATGTTAATTACAAAGTACAAAGAAAAATTAAGAAAACATTCCAATTTATAATTGTACCAAAAAGAATAAAATATCTAGGAATAAAGTGAATTAAGGAGGTGAAAGACTTATATGATGAAAACTGTAAAACACTGATGGAAGAACTGATGATACAAACACATGGAAAGATAATTCTATACTCATGGACTATAAGAGTTGATATAGTTAAAATGTCCATACCACCCAAAGCAATCTACAGATTTATGCAATCCCTATCTAAATACCAACAGTATTTTTCACAGAACTAAAACTGTCCCAAAATGTGTAATAAAAGACCTCTAATAGCCAAAGCAATCTTGAAGTATTACAATCACAAATTTTGAGATAAACCATAAGCTGCAGTAATCAAAACAGTATCACACTGGAATAAAAACAGACACATAACGAATGGAATAGGATAAAAAGCTCAGAAATAAACTCACACCTTTATGATTAATTGATGACAATGGAGGCAAGAGTCTACACTGGGGAAGACAGTCCTTTAAATAAATGGTTGTTGAGAAAACTTTCCTATACCATACACAAAAATAAATTCAAAATGGATTGAACATTTAAATGTGAGTCCTGAAAACATAAAACTCCTAGAAGAAAGCTTGGGCAGTAATTTCTTCGACATCAGTCTTAGCAACTTATTTACAGATTGGTCTCTTCAGGCAAGGAAAACAAAAGCAAAAATAAATATTGGGACCACACCAAAATGAAGAGCTTTTGCTCAGCAAAGAAAATCATCAACAAAACAAAAGGCATCATACTTAATGAGAGAATAAATTTGTAAATAATATATTCAATAACAGGTAAATATCCAAAATATACAGAGAATTTCTAAAACCCAACACCAAAAAGTGATCAATCTGATTAAAAAGCTGACTGAGGATCTTAATAGACATACCAAAGAAAACATAGATGGTCAACAGGTACATGGAAAGGTGCTCAACATAATTAATCATCAGGGGAAATGCAAATCACAACTAAAATGAGACACCACTTCACACCAGTAAGAATTGCTAGTATCCAAAAGATAAAAAATAACAAGTGTAGTAAGGATGTAAAGAAAGGAACCCTCTTGCACTGTTGGTGGCAATGTAAACTGTTATGGCCACTGTGAACAAAGTATAGAGATTCCTCTGGAAATTAAAAATGGAAGTTCCTAGGACTGAGTACTTCTACCACTGGGTATGTACCCAAGGAAAATGAAAATACTAATTCAAAAATATAACACTTCTATGTTATTGCAACATTACTTACAATAATCAAGATATGGAAACAAGCCAAATATCTATCGAGACAAATGGATACAGAAGATGTGATACACACGCACAGACACACACGTGCGCACACACACACAGAGGAATATATTCAGCCATAAAAAAATGAGAATTTGTATTTCTGACAATATGAATGGACATTGAGAGGATAATACTGGTATAAGCAGCTATTGTAAGTCTCTAATACCTTATACTCAAGACTATTAGCAGATTAAAGAAGTCTTCCTGGATTCCAATTTGAAGGATCTTGTTGGTCACAACCTGTTGGCCTGACAATCATTTTGGAAACTTCATCAGAGCAAAACAGCTCTCATGCCCACCTGGAAAGGACTTTACCAAGTGCTCATAACTACTGATAATGCTTTAAAACTAGAAGGTATTAAGATTTGGGTACACATCACATATGTGGTACCTGGTCCTGTATAGATGCTGGAGATCTCTAAATCTAATTGCCAAGGAAGATAAATAGCTGACACAGACTGCTTTTCTTACCCAAGACAGGTGATCAAAACTTCATACTTTAAATGTTTCTTCTGTACTTTTCCTCTTGTTAGACCTGGAAAGATAATGTCTCATCTAGATCTTCCAGGCCATTGTATGTGAGGGGATGGAGGATGAGCTCTGGAATTAAAAAAAGAAAAAGACTTTTATGTCAGGCTAGGAAAAAAATCTAACTGTGCCCCTAACTTTTCATCAGCAAAAGAAAACATCTCACTGGTCAACTCCTTGAATTTATATTATTGAGTTAAAAAGACCTACTAGGAAGCTTTGTGATTCAGAATTTATTCCTTTTGGCAGGTCTCTATTTACCTCATTAGTGATAAATGTAAATAAGACTATGATCAAGAACTTCTTCTTAAATCTTAAAATTATGGCAAAATCTGCTGCTAAAACAATACTATCCCAACAAAGATCTTTTGATTCTCTAGCCAAAATAGTTCTTGATAATAGGATAGTCCTTGATGATCTTTTAGGTGAGCAAGGAGGGGTCTTTTCTTTGGCTAGACCACCTGCTGTGTCTTGATTAACACTTCTACGGAAACTAAAAGTTATAAAAGGTCACTAAGCAAGGTACTGGACTTTTTAAAATGCGTGACTCCTTCAATGGGGACCTTCTTTGATTGATTTGGGTCCTGAGGACAATGGCTCTGAAGTGCACTCCAAATTTGGGAATTATTCTGCTTATGGTCATCATAATAATCTCCCTGTTGCATTGTATCCTCTCAAGAGATAGCTAGCTAGCTAGCTCTCTAGCTTTTATTTAAATTTACATCCAATTTAGTTAGCATATAGTGTAATAATGATCTCAGGAGTAGAATCCAGTGATTCATCCCCTATATATATAACACCCAGTGCTCATCCTAACAAGTGTCTTCCTTAACGTCCCTTGCCCATTTAGCCCATCACCCTCAAAATCCCTCCAGCAACCCTGTTTGTCCTCTGTATTTCAGAGTCTCTTATGTTTTATCGCCCTCCCTCTTTTTATATTATTTTTGCTTCCCTTCCCTTATTTTCATCCGTTTTGTATCTTAAATTCCACATGTGAGTGGAATATCTTTCTTTAATTCTGCCTCTTATAATACACTCTAGTTCCATTCACGCTGTTGCAAATGGCAAGATTTCAGTCTTTTTGATCAATAAGTAATATTCCCATATATATATATACATACATACATACATACACACACACATGCACACCATCTACTTTATCCATTCATCAGTTGATAGACATTTAGGCTTTTTCCATATTTTGGCTATTGCTGATAGCATAGTTATAAACATTGGGGTACATGTGCCTCCTGGAAACAGCAGACCTGTCTCCTTTAGATAAATACCTAGTAGTTCAATTAACTTTTTGAGGAACATTCATATTGTTTTCCAGACCAGCTACATCATTTTGCCTTCCCACCAGCATGCAAAAGGGTTCCTCTTTTTCCGCATCCTTGCCAACATCTGTTGTTGCCTGAGTTGTTAATTTTTGCCATTCTGACAGATGTGAGGTGGTATCTCATTGTGGTTTTGATTTGTATTTGCCTGATGATGAGTGATGTCTAGCATTTTCTCATGTGTCTGTTAGCCATCTGGATGTCTTCTTTGGAAAAGTGCCAATTCATGTCTTTTGCCCATTTCTTCACTGGTTTATTTGTTTTGGGGAAGTTGAGTATAAGATCTTAATAGATTTTAGATTCTAACACTTTATCTGATACGTCATTTGCAAACATCTTCACCAATTTTGTTGGCTGCTCATTGTTTCCTTCACCGTGCGGAAGTTTTTTTGTTTTGTTTTGTTTTATCTCAATGAGGTCCCAATAGTTCATTTTTGCTTTTGTTTCCTCTGCCTGTGGCGACATTTTGAGTAAGAAGTTGCTGTGGCCAAGGTCAAAGAGGTTTTTGCCTGCTTTCTCCTTGAAGATTTTTATGGCTTCTGGTCTTACATTTAGCTCTTTCATCTATTTTGAGTTTATTTTTGTGTATGGTGTAAAGAAAGTGGAAGGGCTTTAAATATCCATTCATAGCTGCTAACTACCAAGCAGATGTTCTAAGTGGAACATCAGAGTGGAAGTGAAAAAAACAACTTAAGGATTGTGGACCTAAAATTGTGGCCTATGAATACCACAGGTATTTAGCAAAACAAAACAAAACACAAGAAAACAACAAACACATGACCTGTAACTATCACACAGAGAGTTGATTTAAAGGTACAAGAAGTGTAGAGCAGTAGCTGAGAGAACCACTAAGGCCTTAAATTTTTATCACATCTCTCAGTTAAACTGAAAAGTCTGATACTTGAGGGAGAATTGTTAAAAAATAAACCACAGTCCCCAAATGGCATCACTTAGACCAAGTCACCAAATGGGACTTAATACCTAATCTAATTGCAGTTTCAACCTGTCCCAGAAATGTAAGTCTTAACCAGTCAGTCAGGAATTTTCTGATCAGTCTCAATGAAGTAATCTGTCACAAAGGCCCTCTCTATCCTCAAAGTAGGATGAGATAATCTACATAAGATTCTCTATTCTTTTTTTTTTTTTTATATTTTTATTTATTTCTAGGAGAGAGAGAGAGAGAGACAGCGCGAGCAGGGGAGTGTCAGAGGGAGAGGGAGACACAGACTCTGAAATAGGCTCCAGGCTCTGAGCTGGCAGTCAACACAGAGCCCGACGCAGGGCTCGAACCCACGAACCGCGAGATCATGACCTAAGCGAAAGTCAGATGCTTAACCGACTAAGCCACCCAGGTGCCCCAAGATCCTCTATTCTTTTCCCTTATGAAAAGTGATCTTGCCTGGAACAATTTATTTATTTATTTTTTGCTAATAACTTTCTTACCTCACCCTTTACCCTATAAAACCTTTATTTTGTACAACTCCTCAGAGTTCTTCTCTACTTGCTAGATTCGTGAATCATTTAACAGTCCAAATCAATCTTCAGATTTACTCAGTTGAATTTTGTTTTTTAACAGAGAAAAGAAAATTATACATTTATGTTTTTATTCATAAATCATATAAGTATTATGACATTATACAAAATATTACACAAAGGTAACATAAGCTTTCTAAACATTGTCAATAGAAAATTTTCCAGGAGCAATTTCAGCTTTTTGTAGCATACTGTTGAATGTGGAAAACAGGACCTAAAGACTTTTAGGAATTAAAATTATAAAATTTTAGGTAAACTAGAAGGTATTTGATTTTTTTTTAAATTTGGCAACTTTCAGTGCTAATACAGAGGATCTCATTTCTTCTTCAAAATACCTGAACCCTAGCTTTAGCTGAGCATCGTTTAGTCTATGCTATAGCTCCTTAGGTCACCAGCATCTTGAATTTCTCAAATCCATCCTTCCTACAATTTTTAGAACCTTCTATAATACAAATTAGACTGTTTCACATCCCCATATGTGGTTCCTCATTGCTATAAGGCACACTTCCAATTTTCTGATTATACCACACTTTTTCTCCATTATTGAGCACCTACATACTTGCTTTTATTAATCACATTTGCTGCCACTGTCTACCTCACATTTTGCACTCCAGTACACCAAATGATAAATATTTTCCCTGAACACACCTGTGTGTTTTTCTCTCATCACTATTCCTTTGCTCATATAATGAACTCTACCCAGAATCACCTTCTCCAACATCATCTGGTGTGAATAAATTCTATTTATATCCACAAATTCAATTATGTTGTTACTACTTCCAGATATGTTGATACCTCTTCAAAGAGTAATATATAACTCAAAGATAAAGAATGACTGGCTACTTTAATTATGATATTTAGCTTTATGATGTTCTTATATAAAGATGGGAATATACTAACAGTGAGCATTCAACATATGAAGGGTTAGTATAGAAAATATAGAGTTCATCCAAACAATAAGCAAAAATTAACTAAATTAACATGAAGTGGGAAAAACATACAAGTATTCAAAAAAATGGTAAACTCTAACATGTCCATAAGTGGATGGTCAGCTTTCAATATTATCAAGAAATCACAAATGAGAAAACAAATCAATCCTGCTCTTTAAAAAAAAATTAGTGTTTATTTATTTTTGAGAGATAGAAAGAGACAGAACATGAAAAGGGGAGGGGAAGAGAGAAAGGGAGACACAAAATCTGAAGCAGGCTCCAGCCTCTGAGCTGTCTGCACAGAGCCTGATGCAGGCTCGAAATCCTGAATCACAATACCATGACCTGAGCCGAAGTCAGATGCTTAACCAACTAGACACCCAGCAGCCCCTCAATCCTACTTTTTTATGTATTACCTTGGAAAGGGTTTGAAATGATTGACCATATTCTGTGTTGGTAAAAAATTGGGAAAACAAGCTCTCATACACTAAGTCTTTAAGGAAGTCAATTAAAATGTGTACATACTGTGACATGGCAATCCCCCTTCTAAAAATCTCTCCCACAAAAAAACTAACATGCAGACTCAATTAAGTCTCTCTAAGTGTGCAATGTTGACACTTGAAACACAAAGATGTGTATACAAAGATAGCCTTTAATATTAATAGCCTAAATGCCCATTAAATGTTATATGGTGAAACTACATACAGTGAGTGCTAACATTTAAATACCATGCACAAATTTGAAAACAATAAAAAATAAGTTATGTATTTACAAAATACATTAAGAGTAAAGATCATATCACAAGACAGTAAGAACAGTATAATATCCTTATGTTAAAATATATTTTTAATTTTCAATAAGACAGGGAATATGTAATAGTTGGTTAGCCCAGTGATTCTACAGCCCTGCCTGTGTTTAAGTACCCATTCCACCACTTACTAATTGTATGATATTAGGTTCCTTATTTATCTCTTTATAACTCACTTTCCTCATCTGTAGAATAGATATAAATGTATTTTTAATGGGTGATAAAAAGCTTTAAAGATTCACTTTATATATCACTAGGGGTTATTTCTGAGCAAGGAAGTGGGAACACAAGGATTTCACTTGAGACTTTTCATTCTTTTAGATTTCTGAATTTTAAAATATTTTACGTTAACAAAATTAATAGTAAAAATAACACGCCAGAAGTGGCACTGCTCAGATCTACAATATAAATAAGTCTTCCATATTAGACATATAAACACAATTAATTCAATTGTTACAAGGAAGATCCATGTCGAGAATTAACAGAATTTATGCTGTGTTCAATTCTATGGCTATACCACAGCATACAGAGTAAGAAAACTCATCCCCTCACTTTTTAAAAAATTTATTTTAATGTTTATTTTCGAGAGACAGAGATGGACAGAGCATGAGTTGAGGAGGGGCAGAGAGAGAGGGAGACAAAGAATCCAAAGCAGGCTCCAGGCTCTGAGCTGTCAGCACAGAGCCAGATGTGGGGCTTGAACTCACAAACCGCAAGATCATGACCTGAGCCGACGTTGGATGCCTGACTGAGCCACCCAGGTACCTCTTATCCCTTCAACTTTTACCTAAGCTAAGAGATGTTAGTGTGACACTAAGTAAAGTGAAGCACACACTAATAGGTCAGTCTTAGGAAAGTATCAGTTCGTGCAGGTGCTGCCCACTTAGGTTGACAAGACTGGGCAGTAAAACTTGATTGCAGATGCCCGGTCCAATTAACTTGGTCAAGATCTCTGTCCGAATCATAATTATTTTATTTAAAGATTTATGTTTTAAAAATAAAGGACTGAATGAGATCTGTGGATCCAATAGTAATGAAAAAGACCAATTCAGAAAGGATTACACATTAATCATAATTACATAGATATATAGTATATAGGTCAATCTTTAATCTTTCCTCAGAAGTCCTGGTATTTACTCATATATAATGCATATAAATATTTCTATTTTCTTCTAACTTTATTTCCATATTAACCATAACCTGGTTATTTTCTTTTTCAGATAAGTCTGTGGCAGAATTATTGCTTCTACTTAACAAAATTTCCCTAAGGTTGCAAAGAATGTTGTCTCTGCAAGCGCATAGTGTTGACACTTGAAATACAATTTATATTTACTATATTATAAGGAGGTTTATATTCTTCAATTGTATGTTTACTCTATATTGGAAATAGCCCTGGAGATAACTTTTCTCTTGCCATTACCAGAAAATGAACATAATTGAACTATTTGTTTTTACCTGGGAATGACTGGTCTCCTCTTAGCCTGTGTTACACTGCTAACTGTCTTTGTCTGTTTTCAAGGTGTCAAGTTTGTTCTGTGTTGATACCAGTTTTATAGTCAATCCCATCTTGTGGCAGGAAAAGAACTGCTTTCAGATTGAGTATGACCTCATAAAATAATCTTCCTGCAGTACAAAGCCATTGATTCTACAAGCTTTTCTGGGTTCTAATTGCCAGCATTTCCCTGGCTATAGGAATCCATGGTCTTACTGTTTAACTGCTTTTTGCCCATTGTGTAAACTACACTTATTAATTCAAGATAAGCTAATTTAAAATAAAATTAGAATTAACTGAAAAATACTTTGATGCTACGTAAATACATTTTATGTGTGATATAAAAAGAGATGTTCAACATATAACTGATATCTAAAAATTAGGAAAAGCTCAGGTAAGGGACCTTGAAAACCACTAGTTATTCAAGTTCTGAAAGACTCAATTTTAACACTTAATCATTGGGTTATAACAGGTTAAAATAATTTCACAGTAGGCATATGATGGTTATTAAATAAATAAATAGATGAAAGAAGGAATGAAATGAAATAATTTTTTGCAGATTTTTCACTACTGCTACTTTGGGTCCTGACCAACTTCTACTCAATTTACTCTGTGTAGACAGTGAAATTTTTATCTCTGCTGTAACCACTAACTCTGAAAATGGCTGTTCCCTCCCAGAGTATAATATAATTTTGACTTTTAGGCAGTCTGAAAATAAAGGTCTAGAAGTAACTTTACTCTTTCTAGGAACAGGAAAGACACATTTTCAGGCACCCAGGGAAGAATTAAAGTCAACTTTATATTTAACAGCCATGGGAGTACCTAAAATCCACTTTGATCATCCTCATGAGAAATACAAATTTACCTTTATGTCTTTATTGTGATTCCTCCAATCTATCAAATGACTGAATTTGGCATTTCCCATCCCTTTGATTGCTCTAATCTATCAAATAATGGAACTATGAGATTCTCATTTCCTCTAAAAGGATGTTCTGTTTTTCTCTTTTCTTTTTCATAGACTGATTTACAACCTTTTCTTCTATTACTCCCTCTGGAACTCTCTTTCCATATTTCTACCAGCTTTTGTGTTAAACAGTTTAACTAAATTGCATGGTGGCTCACCCCCTCATTAACTTCAAACCCTGCCTTCCTACTTTTAAATTAACAATGCCTGACTACCAAGGGAGTTTTATGACCATCAACCCATTTCTTTCGTTTCATGATTATATAAATACAGTTATTTTATTCCCAATGAGAACACTATTAGAACACATTTTCTCTGAGATTAAAACAAAACCATTCTGCTGAAATTCCTTCATTATACATATGTTTTCAATTTTTATTGATTTCTACATTTGGGAAAACTAAATGGAATTGCACATATTATTCTAAGTGTGGCATTTCATCTCAATATTTTAAAATTATACCTGATTAATGCTTATAAGAAGATCTTCTTTAATTTATAATACTAAATACATTACTTTGAGTTTGGTTTTATAATTATTTTTCCATATCTTGATATAATATTTTCAGTTGGACATTCCTAGATATTTTTGGTATTTTCACTGAAAATAAGTTACTATTTAACACATTTTTAGCATTATGTGCTTTTTGATTTTGACATTGGCTTTTTTACTAAATAACATTTTTTATTAATGATTCTAACATATGCTCAAAGATGCTTTCTGTGAAATTCTATCATTTAATATTTTAAAGTATATTTGTTACAGTGCTTTTTAAAAATTTTATTATCAGCAGTCCAAAGGGGAGGTCATCATGAGGATTGTGACTGGCCATATGTGGTGTGGCCAGTAACCCAATGACTAAGTAAATGATGGATAAACTACAGGACAGTTGAGTAGGAAGTCACTCATTCAACATTGTATGTGTAGTGTTGTATAAGAAATGTTTCAGAAGATGAGTAAAGCAAAGTCTCTGCCCACAGACATAATCAGAGGCTAATGGGGAAGAAGTTACAACAGACACTACTATTTGAGGTATATTCCAATAAAACCTGTGAAAGAATCAACAGTGTTTTGAGAAATGGCAAGTGAAGAGGAGAGAAATCTTTACCAAGCTTCATACATTTAAAACCAGACATTCAGGGGTACCTGGGTGGCTCAGTCAGTTAAGCAATAGACTCTTGATCTCCTCTCACCTCATGATCTGACAGTTTGTGAAATAGAACCCCCTGTCCCCTTTAGATTATCTCTCTTGTTCTCTCTCTCTCTCTCCCTCCCCACTCACACTTGCTTATGCACACTCTCTCTCAAAATAAATAAACATAAAAAAGTCAGATATTCAGGGCACCTGGTTGGCTCAGTTGGTTAAGCGTCAGACTCTTGATTTCAGCTCAGGTCACGATCTCATGGTTTGTGCCCCACATCTGGCTCTGTGCTGACAGCATGAAGCCTGCTTGGGATTCTCTGACTCCCAGTCTCTCTGCCCCTCCCCAACTTGCTTTCTCAAATGTAAGTAAGCATTTTAAAAAACCAGATATTCAATGATGCTACAGGGTAGACACATTGGTAGGTGTCATGTACACAAAAATGTATAAAACAAAGTCTCCTTCCTGCTCTCATGGAGCTTAAACTCTAATGAGGGATAACTGCACACATTCAAAGAGGAAGGGGAGAAGGCAAAGAAACATATGTCAAGCAGAATAAAGAGCCCCCCCCAAAAGCAACTTAGAATTATAAAATGATTAGAAGTATGTGTGTAGCAGCAGAAAAAGAATATTGGGATAAGGATGAGAAGAGACCACAAAAGAAACGGAGATCTCCCCTCCAAGGATTTTAATTGTGTAATCAGTACATTGTAATCATAATTTTTTTGAATAGAGGTACTGACAGATCTGTATGTACAAAGGTAGTTGAGGCAACAGAGGAGAGGAAGTGTTAACAGTGCAAACAGGAAGACCAGTGGTAGTATTTCTTAGAACAGTCCAACAAAGACATATCATCACAACTAGAGTTTTGCATATGGAATAAGGTAGCTGTAGAGATTAAGTGACAGGAATAGGGGTATAAGATGGTCCAAGTTTTGGACCATTATCCTATGATGATAATACAATTTCTCATTATGGGAATGTAGAATGCAGTGAAGTTTGACAGGGAAGTTTTGTGGTAGAAAACTTGGATTTGAAGAACTTGTGGTTCATATCAAGTAGGCAGCTGGAAACTGAAATAATGTTGAGAAATAAAGAAGCATATTTGGTATTAGTATGTGTTACTAATTCACAAAATGGGACTAGATGAGATTAGCCTAGGGGAGACAGCTGAGAAAGGAAGAAAGTGGACAAAAGGAAAGACCACTTGTGAACAATAAAATGAAGAAGTGGAAGAAAAAAAAAGATCCAAAAGATCCTGTTAAACGGTAATCAGGGAAATCACTAGTGTGATTCCAGAAGAAAGGATATTAATAACAACATATGATAAAACAATCTGTTAAATGTGAGGATCACTAATGACCGTTACAGACTTAAAAGAGTAGGAGGAACAGAGATCATACTAAAGAAGAACAAAGAATAAACAAGAGATAATAATGTGGAAGCAGAAAATGAAATACAAAAAGTGAGCATTCACATAGAGTTTACAATATACCAGGCTCTGTTACACTTTATATACTTTACATACACATTTAGTTCCCAGCAGTAACCATATGAGGTATGGATGATTATTAGTCTCACATTAGAGATAATAAAACTGAGGCAGAAAGAAATTATGTAGTTAATCCAAGGGTACAGAACCAAGAATAACAGAACCAAGATCTGAACTTGTTCAAATTGTTCCAAACCTTTCCCTCTGAACAACCACAGATTACTTCCCAGTGCATATACTTCTCTGCTTTATGTTTAGCTATTCTTCCCATCTAGAGGTGGAGTCATTGATACCATGATCATAATTTTGTGCTGGCCTTATGATTTGTTTTAACAAACAGAATGTGGCAGAGTTGTTTGAATTCTGGACGCTAGGCTTCAAGAGCCCTTGTAGCTTCCACCTTCACTCTTTTAAAAACACTGTCCTGAAATACCATGTATGGATACTAGTCTAGCCACACAGCCACAAAGCAGAACTGAAGTGCCCTAGGGAAAAATTAGCCCTGATTTCCAGATATGTGAATTAGCACACCCAGCCAAAGATGCAGTGGAATTCAGCCACATGAGTAAGCCCAGGAGAAAGCAGGAAACACCCAGGCAACCCATGGAATCTTGAGAATAGACAATTGTTTTAGAACACGAAATCTGGGAGTTGTCTGCTATGCAACAATAAACAGTTGATGTAGAAACTGGAACCTAAAACTGGGTTACTGCCATAACAAAAATCTAAATCGTGTGGCATTAGTTTCAGACAAGCTAATGGGGGAAGCTATAAAAGCACCAAGAGGTGTTAGTGGATTCTGGGAGAACAATAAAGAATTTGCTACTGAAGGCTTGAGAATGGGTAATCTGTACTATGTAGTAAGAGACAACTGACAACAATGCTATCTGAAAAACCTGGAAGATAAAAATTAAGACTAATGAATTTGTGAATCTGGCCAAGGAAATTTCCAGACAGAATGTCAGAATTGTCAATTGGCTTCTTACGGGTTCATGCGACAAGATATGAGAAGATAGAGATAAACTGAAATTCAAGCAGCCAAGAAAAATCTTCAGAAATTACAGAAGACACAGTATACACTATGGTTTGGAAAACAAACCTATTTCTTTTCTTCATATTCTCTCCACAAAAGAGTTTTTAAAAATAAAAATTGGTCTCATAGCAAAAATGAAATTTAAGGTGTTAAGATCTCAGAAAATTAAGTTGCTACTAATAGATCCTTCCAACTGGGAAAAAAAAGGAACATCTTCTAAAAATCATAAGGGCATTATCCTTTAGAAGGTTCATGTATTCCTCAGATAGTTTTCTGTTTCAAAATCAATTGTGGATTTTAGGGGCATCTGGATGGCTCAGTCGGTTAAGCCCCCGACTTCAGGTCAGGTCATGATCTCACATTTGTGAATTTGAGTCCCACATCAGGCTCTGTGCTGACAGTGCAGAGCCTGGACCCTGCTTTGGATTCTGTGTCTCCGTCTCTCTCTGCCCCTCCCCTGCTCGCACTCTTGTCTGTCTGTCTGTCTCTCTCTCTCAAAAATAAACAATAAATGTTAAAAATGTTTTAAAATCAATTGTGAATTTTATCTTTTAGATCATGAAGGAAAAATGAATCAGATTCATAGGAAACTAGAAAATTGTAAGAAGAAATTATCAACACTATTAGCTTGAGCTAAAAGGACAGTGCTAGATTAAAATGAACAGACGACGCTAGAAAAATTACACAGCTGCAAACGAGGCTATTTCTTACTAGTAAGAAGTAAAAAAGGAAGGAGGGGAAAAAGGGATAGGAAAGAAAGAGACACAGAGCGAGACTGAGAGTCACTGAGGGCAGACCAGGAGCCCAAGGTCTTGAGCTAAACGCCCAGAGGGCAGAGGCAAGAGCTGAGGAAAAAAATAGGTTAGGGAACCACTCTCAGAAAATGGAAATGGATCATCATCAAGTCTCATTTCTTGTTCTAGGAATTGAGGGAAGTAGTGGCATGTGCCCTCCTAGAATTCAGAACCACCAGAATTTCCACAGTCCACGGCTGCTTTGTCCCTCTGTCTCCTTTCTTTTTAAATTGGTAGTGATCCCCACACTTGTTTCACCATTATATGTTGAGGAGACAGAGTGGTAGATAAATTATTATCTCTTTATTTAACAAGTCTCTGGATTAAGAAAACCCACACCTGAAAAGCCTCACCCAGAACTGATAAAGATCATGAAATCAAAAACGTCAATCCTGGGGCACCTGGGTGGCTTAGTCTGTTAAACATCAGACTTCAGCTCAGGTCATGATCTCCCAGTTGAATTGGAGCCCTGCAGCAGGCTCTGTGCTGACAGCTCAGAGCCTAGAGCCTGCTTCAGATTCCATCTCCCTCTCTCTCTCTCTGTCCCTCCTCTGCTCATGCTCTCTTTCCCTCTCTTAAAAATAAACAAACTTTTTTTGAAATTTAAAATAAATTTAAAAAACAACAACAACCTTCAGTCCTTATTGCTATGACTTGATGAGACTTTGGTGGGGTCTCTGGACAGGTGAATACATTTTACATATAAGGACTGTGTAATTAGTTGTGGTCAGAAGACAGGCTTAGGAGACTAAACTGTGCCACAAATTTTTGCAGCTTCTCCCATCAAGAGATGAGGGCGGTTTCTCCCCTCCTTGAATGCAGACCATTCTTGTGGCTAGTTTTGATAAATTTAATGTGTTAGAAATGGCAAATTCTAGAGTCTAAGGCACAGAGGAATTTCAGATTCCACTCCCCATCCCCTGCCCCCCCATAGAATGCTACCCTGACATCTCAGTGAAGGAGGAAGGTTTACTTGGAGGAGAAGCCACATAGAAGGGAATCAAGGTGTCCCAGCCAATTGCCAGACATGTGAAAAAATCCCAGACTCTTTGGCCTAGCCATCTCCCATGTTAAATGTAGCCTTCTGAATGGGCCAGGAGAATTCATAAAAGGAACCCCTTAGCCAACCCACAAAATCTTAAAGAATAATCATTGTTATAGCTCAGTATGTTTGGAGTGATATATATTGTTTAATCCAGCAATATAACTAATAAACATATTGTTAGTCACTACTGTACTCTACCTATTAAAGGTGTTTTAAGATGAAATAAAGTTTTCATTTAAAAGATATGCAGAATCAATAGATGTGTATTTGTATAGGTCTTTTACAATAGGGAAGTCTAAGATACATGTGGCAGATAAGACAAAATATGAGTTAAAATTAGTAGGAATGGGAGGGGAACATATATATCTATGTAGCAGAGATTAAAAATGTAAGAGATTATTATAAGCAACCATGTCCCAATCAATTTGAAAATTTCAAAATAAATGAGAAATTCCTAGACAGACTTAGACCACAGAAAATTTGATTAATATTAATGATACTTATTAATTTAAAAATATCCCAAACAAATAAAACAGGCTAATAGGGCTTTCTAGGAATGTTGGTATTCAAGAAGTAGTCATTTCAACTTTGACTTCATTCTTCCAGAAAATGGAAAATGAAGGAACTCTCCCTGATTTCATGAAATTAGTATCGCCTTAATAACAAAAATTCTAACAAGTGCAGTCCAAAAAAAAAAAAAAAAAAGAAGCCAACCTCACATAAGGACATACATCTAATTTCTTATGACTGTAAAATCCTAGAACTTATATTAGCAAAATTGTGACGGGTTTAGTTTTGTCATAGAAGTGAATGCTCAGCTTATTCTTAAGAACATATAGAATTTAGATATTATGTTTAATGATTTTAAAGAAGAAACAAAGATTTTCTCAGGATTAAAAAAAAAGAAAGCTTATACCCTGCACAAGCTTCTTGAGTGGCCTTGGTGGGCCAGTGGATCATATGGTAAAGGTGACATTCCTTATTTTACCTTTTGGTCCCATGTCCCTTTATTTTGGTTATGGAGGAGAAACCTCACAGAATGAAGCCTGCATTCTCTTGTACATAAGTCTAAGGCACAGAGATATTGTGAATCATAATGGGGTTTTTAATATTCCATTTCACGATTTTATTTGGTCTGTTGCTTCTGGGTGATGGAATACATAACAGAAAGATCATTGAATGCCATGGCATCAGCTCACTGCCTTTCTTCTCTTACTAAACGCTGAGTTCCTTAATTAGAAAAAATGTTGTATAGAGTGCTGTAACAATATATAAAGCTTTCTCATTCCTCAACACTGGTTTCTGGCAGAAGGAAGCAGAGACACAAGATCCATATTCAGTATAAGTATCTACTACACTGAAGACACATTCTGTCTGCTATCTTCCCTATCTATGATAGAAAAGATTTCATATAACTGAGTTAATACCAGGTGGCTACACATTGTTCTCTGCCCCCTGCCAGGCAGAGCATTCAGCAGTGGCTATAGCCAGATCAAATAGGAGGTGGGGTAGGAGGGGTAGTGAGAGCTGGAAGGGGGATTATTTGTTGAAAAATTCATGAAAAACATCTCTTTTGGCCTCTTCCTTAGGAAGGCCGATGAGCAAGCACTGAGGCTGATAGTGAAAAAGAATTATATTGACACACTAAGTATTTTTTACACCTTATTGAGTGTCTCCTTATGCACCCTAAATGTTCACAACGGCAACAAATATTTTAACCTCTCAAGCTTCAGTTGTATGATTCATCCACATAATTGTGGACAGCCCCAACTAGATTGGGGGTTAGATAATAAATACTTAGTTCAATGTGAACAGTGCAGGATTTTTGGTCCCCTCCCAAACTCATTGTTCTATACTGCAATTCCCCATCAGCACTTGACACAGTCTTCAGATATCAATGCAATCTGATGATAGACACCACGAACACTCTTGATCTCACTGGATCATAAGCACAAGTAACAACACCCTTTGCTCTACAGTCTAGGCTAGTTGGAAGACCTGTCTGGCCCTGAGTCCCACCCAAAGCTCTCAGTATTATGGGTTGCCTGGTAAATAGGTGGGAGTAGCATTTCCAAATATGTAGATTAATTGAGCAACACACTAAATATTGGCATATGTCCTCTACAAATCTAAAGAGGCCCAGGAGGCATTGTGTCTTTGTCATAGAGTTAGGGGATCTAAAATGCAACTTATCGGACATCCTGGAAGGGGCATTCCAACATCCTTTAGACAACTGAACAGCGAAAACATTTAATTCCATGGCAAGCACCTAAAAGTCCTTCACCTTATTTTCCATTGTCTGGTATGCATGTATCTTTCAAGGTATCTAGGATAGCTGCTACTTACCAATCAATATGTCCTATCACCATGGACAATCAATGTAATAGACCAGCATGATTTCCTATAGGAAACAAGATAATTAAGGTCCCACTGAGCTAAATTATGGAGCCAAGCCCAGGAATTGATAAAGCCTTGTGGCAGAACAGTGCTTTTATACTTGGCTGGGTGAAGGTAAGTGACTTCTGATGCTCTTTGTTTATTGGTATTGAGAAAAAAAATGCATCAATCAGCTTGATAGCTAATTTTCCAGGTGTCAGGGACTATATTCACTATCACCATTAAGGAGCAAATGCAATTGGAGACACCTCTTGATTGAGCTTATGATTGTCCACCATCATTCTCTATGATCCATCAGCCTTCTACATAGGCCAAAGTTAAATGGGACTGTGATGGGTATAACCACCTCAGCGGATGGAAATTGCATCCTTCCAGTTACTCGGGGCAACAACTATGGATTCATTCTTGATTTCTCTCCTGCTTTCATGCACACATCCAATTTGTCAAGAAATTCTATCAGGCTTATATTACTGTGATAGCTTCTAAACAGCTCCCTTACCTTCATCTCTGTCCTCTACCATTGATTTTCATTGGAGCAACAGAGAAATACTTTTAAAATACAAGGCAGGTTGTGTCACTCCTCTGTTCAAAATGCTACAGCAGTTCTCCATTTCACTCACAGAAAAGGCTGATAGCTGTGCAGCTGCTTATGAAACTCTGGGTTCTGGATCTCCATTAAATCTCTGACTTTATCTCCTGATCTCCTTTCTTGTTCACTCTACTCCTATCATACTGGTCTCCCTCCTGGTTCTCAATCACAGCAGTCCTGTCCCTGCTTTGAGTTCTTTGCTTGAGTTGTTTCTGCTGCATGTAATGTTATTCTCCAACAAATCTGAATTTCTAGCCTCCTTACTTTAAGTTTGTACTCAAAATCATCTGCTGAATGAAGACTCCCTTGGCTCCCTATCTAATACAGGAGACTCTCTTCTCCCCCCGCCATTGCTCCCATAGTCCTACTAATTCCCCACTCTATTTTTTCCTTATATATATATACATATATATATATATATTCCATCTTCAAAATTTTTTAAGTGTATTAATTTATTTTAACAGAGAGGGAGAGAGGGGAGGGGCAGAGAAAGAGGGGGGGAGAGAGAGAGAGACAGAGAGAGAGAGAGAGAGAGAATCCTAAGCAGGCTCCACACTATCAGTGCAGAGCCCAATGCAGGGCTTGAACTCACGAACCATGAGATCATGGCCTGAACCAACACCAAGAGTCAGATGTTAACTAAGTCACCCGGTTTCCCCTCTGTATATTTCCATCTTATATATGCTAAATATTTAACTTGCTTACTTATTCATATTTATTAGTTACTATTTTTTCTTTGTTAGAATGTATGCTATGATGATAAAGCATACATAGATGCTGATTTATTTACTGATACATAGAAAAATGTCTGGCATATATAAAATGCTCCCAGATTTTTGAGGAATCCATAAATGAATAAATAGACAAATCTTAAAAAAGTATTTTAAGTGAGGGGCACCTGGGTGGCTTAGTGGTTAAGCATTCAACTCCAGCTCAGGCCAGAGGTTCAACCCCGCATCAGGCTCTCTACTGTTAGTGTAGAGCCCACTTTGGATCATCTGTCTCCCTCTCTCTCTGTCCCTCCCCTGCTCATGTGCTCATTCCCTTTCTTTCTCTCAAAAATAAATAAGTCTTAAAAAAAAAAAACCTTTTAAAAAGTATTTGAAGTGAAATAAGGCAGGTTGCAGAAAGTGCATATCATATAATTCTATTTACAGTGAGCAGAATAAATGAAAGCTATAAAATGTTATTTAGCAATTCATCCATATATGTTAAATTATTAAGGAAAATTAATAATAAGCATGAAAGTCAGAATAGTAGTTCTTCTGGGGTGCAGGAAGGGGAATGTCATTCAGGAGATGGACACAAGTTACTTTAAAGATAAAGAGAGGTTCCAAGATGGCAACATAAGAAGAAGCTGAACTCCCCTCCTCTGTAGATACACTGAGTCTATCCCTTCACATACAGCAATTCTTCCTGAAGAAAAACTAAGAGCTGATGGAATAGCCTCTCCACAACAGAGAATAGAGGGACCACATACAGAACAGGAGGAGAAACAAAGACCCCAGCCCTGACATTCAACTACACTGGGGATGGATGCTACCTCTGGACCAAGAGCAGATTCGTTTGCTCTGGGGCACAGAAAAAAAAAAAAAAAAAAAAAGTCAAGGTTTAAAAGGGCAACTAGAATTTAAAGGAACCAGCCCTTGAGTGTCTGCCAAATGGAAGGCAACCTGTGGAATGCTCCTGGGGGCTAGGGGGTTGTTTACACTTCCCTTCCACCTTGATAATACAAACAGAAGCAGGGTCAGAGCACTCTGGCCAGTCTGACCCTTCAGGCTTCTAGGCCACAGTAGGCCTTGGGGCACAGGAAAAATAAAAAAGCCACAGTTTAAAAAAAAAAAAAAACTAGAATATAAAGGAAAACACCCTATGGGAGTTCCAGAAATGCTTTCTGGAGTTGGAGGTAGCAGTGAGGACTATGTTTTATGCTCTCCCTACATCTTGATAGTGCAGAGGAGCAGGGTATGGGTGCTGGCCAGTTAGCTACCTTACCTGAGCCTACATCAGCTCCAGCTGTCTCCACAAGGAGGCTCCCCCCAACTACCCAAGCTCCAGCCATCTCTAAAAGGTAACCCTAGTGCAGCACACACTAGGACACCCTTAAACTTCACCCCCTACAGCTCCAACCATCTTGTCAAGGCAACATAGGTGCAAAGTGCCCTAGACAACCTGAAGTACCTGCTTCAGTTCCTTCTATCCCACCAAGACCCCCCTCCCTTGCATCAAATACCCTGGGATCCCCTGGCCTGTATCTGCTTCAGATGTCCTGCCAGAGCACCCCAGGGTGGAGTGCCCAGGACCCCCAGTCCATGCCTGCTACAACTCTAGCCATCCAGCCAAAGCTGCTAGGAACAAGCAGTCTATACAGGGTACATTCCTATACACAGGCATTTTCAAGACTAGGAGAAGTAGCTGTTTTGTCTAATTTATAGGAAAAAAACCCACAAAGAGTCCAACAAGATGAGGAGACACAAGGGTATGATCTAAATGACAGGACAAGACAAAACTAAACAAAGAACTTTTAAAAAATGGAGAGAAGCAATCTACCTGATAAAGAGTTCAAAGTAATGATCATAAAGTTACTCACCAGACTTGAGAGAAGAGAGGATGTACTCAGTGAAAAGTTCAAGAGATAGGAAATGTGAAAAAGAACCAGATTTATATAATACAATAACTAAAATGAATACATCAGAGAAAATCAATAATAGAATAGAGGATGGAGAAGAACAGATCAGTGAAATGGAAGACAGTGTACTGAAAAGCACCCAAACTGAACAAAAAAATGAAAAAAGAATTTATAGGTTAAGGGATCTCGGAGATATCAAGTATACTAACATTCACATTATAGGTATTCCAGAAGGAAAAAAGAGAAAGAGAAAGGGTCAAACAAGTTATTTGGAAAAAAACATTAACTGAAAACTTCCCTACCCTGGGGAAGGAAAAAGATACTCAGGTCCAGAAAGCAAAGAGAACCCCAAATATGATGAACCCAAATATGTCCACACTACAGCACAATAATTAGAATGTCAAAGATTAACTCTAAGGAGATAATTAAAAAACATTTTTTAATGTTTTTTATTTATTTCTGAGAGAGAGAGAGAGAGAGAAAGACAGTGTGATCAGGGGAGGGTCAGAGAGAGAGGGAGATACAGAATCTGAAGCATGCTTTAGGCTCTGAGCTAGCTGTCAGCGCAGAGTCCAACACAGGACTCGAATCCACAAACCATGACATCATGACCTGAGCTGAAGGTGGACGCTTAACCGACTGAGCCACCCAGGCACCCCAGGAGATAATTTTAAAAGCACAAAGAAAATAAACTAGCTACCTACACAGGGAATCCAATAAGGCTATCAGCTGATTTTTAGCAAAAATTGCAAGTCAGAAGTGAGCAGTATGATATATTAAAGGCACTATAAAACAAAAACAAAAAGACAAAAAAACAAAACAAAACAAAAAAAACTATAACCAAAAATATTGTACTGGAAAAGTTATAATTTAGAATTGAAGGGCAGATAAAGAGTTTTCTAGAGATAGAGAATTCCAAGCAGCCTCCGTACTGCCAGTACCTTGGGTTCTCTCTCTCACTCTCTCTCTCAAAATAAATAAATAAACTAAAAATTTTTAAAAAATCGCATATGCAGCTGCACCAAAAAAGAATAAAATACCTAGAATTAAACTGAACCAAGGAGGTAGAAGACTTAACTGATGAAAACTATAAAACGGTGATAAAAGAAATTAAAGATGACATAAATGGAAAGATATTCCATACTTTGAATTGGAATAATTAATATACTTAAAATTTCCCAAAGCAAATTACAGAGTCAATGCAATCTCTATCTAAATACCAATAGTATTTTTTCACAGAGCTTGAACATACAGTCCTAAAATGTGTATGGTACCACAAAGACCCCAAACTGCCAAAGCAATCTTGATAAAGAAGAGCAAAGCTAGAGGTAAAGCCATCCTAGGTTTCAGGATTATACTAAAAAGCTGTATTAATCAAAAACAGTTTGGTCTTCTTACAAAAGAAGAAGAAGAATTTTGTGTACACACAAAGATTAATGAAATAGAATAGGGAGCCCAGAAATAGACCATGCCTATATGTTCAATTAATCTAGGACACTGGAGGCAAGAATATACAACGAGGGGAAGTCAGTCTCTTCAATAATTTATGCCATGAAAATTGAAGAGCTACATGCAAAAGAATGAAACTAGATTACTTTCCTACATCACACACAAAAATAAACTCAAAATGGATTAAACATGAGTTCAGAACCATAAAACTCCTAGGGAAAACATAGGCAGTAATCTCTTTGACATCAGGTGCAGCAACATATTTATGGATGCCTCCTTAGGCAAAGTTAACAAAAGAAAAGATAATATTGAAAATACTCCAAAATAAAAATCTTTTGCGTAGCAAAGAAAACCATCAATGAAATTAAAAGGCAACCTAGTGAATGGAAGAAGGTATTTGTAAATGATATATTCAATAAGGGATTAAGGTCCAAAATACA
Source organism: Hyaena hyaena (assembly GCF_003009895.1). Taxonomy (NCBI): domain Eukaryota; kingdom Metazoa; phylum Chordata; class Mammalia; order Carnivora; family Hyaenidae; genus Hyaena; species Hyaena hyaena. Next base: position 250,266 of record NW_024080696.1, read on the forward strand.
TAAAAAACTTCTACAAGTCAACACTAATCCTCCTCCCACAAATAATCCAATCAAAAATGGGAAGAGGGCCTAAACAAATATTTTCCCAAAGATGACATACATATGGCCAACACATACATAAAAAGATGTTCAATATCACTAATGTCACACCAGTCAGAATGGCTAGTATCAAAATGACAAGAAATAGCAAGTGTTAGTAAGGATGTGGAATAAAAAAGGAATGCTCATGCACTGTTGGCAGGAATGTAAATTGGCATAACCACTGTGGGAAACCAAATGGATATTCTTCTAAAAAATTAAAAATAGAAATACCATAGTATCCAGTAATTCTAGTAGTAGGTATGTACCCAAAGAAACTGAAATCACTAATTTAAAAAGATATATGCACCCTTAAGTTTACTGCACCATTATTACAATAGCAAAGATATGGGACTAACCCGCCTGCCCATGAATAGATGAATGGATAAAGAAGATGTGTACATATACAATGAAATATTATTCAGTCCTAAGTAAGAGTGAGATCTTGTCATTTGCAACAACATGGATGGGCCCAGAGGGTATTTTCTAAGTGAAATAAATCACATGAAGACAAATACCATATGATTTCACTTGTATGTGGGATCTAAAAATCAAAGAAAGAAAATTAGAAACAGACTCATAAATACAGAGAACTGGTGTTTGCCAGAGGGAAGGAGGGTAGGTAGTAAATGAAACTGGTGAAGGAGATTAACAGGTACAAAACTTCCAGTTGCAAAATAAATAAATCTCAGAAATGGAAACTACAGCATAGGTAATATAGTGAATAATATTTTAATAACTTTGTGTGGTGTCAGATGGTGACATTTATTGTGCTAAGCCCTGCATAATCTATAGAATTGTCAAATCAGTGTGTTGTGCACCTAAAACTAATGCAAACATTGTATGTCAACGACAATTAAGTAAGAAAACTTTTTGAAGTAAAAAATAAGTAACATTTAAAGATAGATATGACAGGGGCGCCTGAGTGGCTCAGTCGGTTAAGCGTCCAACTTCAGCTCAGGTCAGATCTCACGGTTCATGGGTTCAAGCCCCATATCAGGCTCTGTGCTGACAGCTCAGAGGCTGGAGCCTGTTTCAGATTCTGTGTCTCCCTCTCTCTTTGCCCCTCCCCCACTCATGCTCTGTCTCTCTGTCTCAAAAATAAATAAACTATAAAAAAAGATAGATATGACATTCTAATACCTGTTTGATTAGAAGGCAAAAAGTACTTGATTTATTTTTTCTTTCAGATACATGAAGCAATTAATGAAATAATATATTTCTAATGTGAACATTTATTAGTATGAAATTGAACAAAGAGGGATAAATAGGATGAGTACTTTCACTCTCATGCTAAGTAGATGATACATTCATTCTTTTATTTACTGGGGAAAAAAAAAGTTACTCCCCATGTTATATAATAGGTGCTATCCTTGGTGCTGAGATCAGCAGGGGTGTGGGAGGGGTACAGAAAAACAATAGCAAAAAACCCAAAAAACAAAACAAAATGAAACAAACTTTGCCTTCCCAGACTTTAAATCTAGTGTGGGAGATTGACAATAAATAAATAGTGGCACTTGGATAGCTCAGTCAGTTAAGGATCAGACTTTGACTTAGGTCATGGTCTTGTGGTAGAAGGGTTGAGCTCCCGCATCTGGCTCTGCACTTACAGCTCAGAGCCTGGAGCCTGCTTTGGATTCTGTGTCTCCCCTTCTCTCTCTTCCACTCCCCTGCTTGTACTCTCTCTCTCTCAAAAATAAAAATAAACATTAAGAAGACAATCCTTAGAAAAAGAATAAATAAATACATGGCTATGTAGTCTATTAGATATTGAAAAGTATAATAGAAATGCTATTTTACAGATGAAAATCAGCAAAGTCCACACTGAAATGAAACCTGCGAGAAACAAGAGAGATCTTGGGAAAATTATTTTAGGCAGGTGGAAAAGCTGCTGTGCATATCCTGATTTGAGATTATTTGGGAAACAGAAGGAGGCCCATGTGACTCAAGAGTCAAGAAGTCAAAGGACAGTGCTGTAAAATATGAAGCCACACTGTATTTTAAAGGCTTTAGACCGTACTCTGAATTAGATGGGAAGACCTTTGAGGTTTTAGTCAAAGGAGAACTATAATGAAAACGTTTAACCAAGCCATTTTGTCTGCTGTGTTAAGAATTAACTGTAGGCAGGGGCATCTGGGTGGCTTAGTCTGTTAAGCATCTGAATCTTGATTTTGGGTCAGGTCATGATCTTACAGTTAATGAGACTGAGGCCCAAGTCAGGCTCTGCGCTGATGGGTGGAGCCTGCTTGGGATTCTCTCTCTCTCTCTCTCTCTCTCCCCACCCCCCTCTCTTTCTGTCCCTCCCCCACTCATGTGTGTTCACGCATGTACTCATGTTCTCTCTCTTTCAAAATAAATAAATAAATAAACTAAAAAGAAAAAGAATTAACTGCAGTCAGATGATGACAGAATGAGGAAGACCTGCTAGAAGACTATTGAAGTAATCCAGGCAAGAGACAAAAGCAAGAACCAGGGTATCACAGTGCAGGTAAGGGGATGTGGTCAGACCCTAGGCATATTTTAAAATTTTACCTGATGGACTGGATGTGGGTTGTGAGAAAGAGATGAGTCAAGGATAGAATCAAGGTTCACAACCTGAGCAATGGAAACATGGAGCTACTTAATATAATAGGGAGACTATGGTTAATGTCTTAGTCTGTTTGTGATGCTACAACAGAATACCATAAACTGGGTGGTTTATAAAATCAATGGAAATTTGTCACAGTTCTGGAGACTGCAAGTATGAAACTAAAGTACTAGAAGAGTCAGTGTCTGGTGAAAGCCTTCTTTCTGGTTCAGAGACAGCCATCTTTTTGCTGTGTCCACAAATGGCAGGAAGAACAAAGGAGCTCTCTGGGGCCTCTTAGTATAAGGACATCAGTCCCATTTGTGAGCTAATCACTTCTCAAAGGCCCCACACTTCCAAATACCATCACATTGACGATTAAGTTTCAACATGCAAATTTTGAAGGGGCACAAACCTTTAGTTCACAGCAAGTAAGGTTCAGATTCAGGTTTAGATACATCAAATTTGAGACATAAAGTAGATTAAGTAATTGGATATAAGAACCTGGAGTTCAGGGAAGAAGTCTAGAGATAACATTTTGTGAATCACCAGAAAATAGACTTGATGAAAAAAAAAAAGACTGGGACTGAATGGCACTGTCTCAACCATATATTCAGACAGAACATTTTCAAGGATGGAGCCCCGAGGCCTTCCAATATTTAAAGTCAGAGATTTGAGGAGAAGTCACCTAAGCAGTTTAAAGATGACTAGCTCAAGAGGAACACCAAAAGAGAGAGTATATTGTTCAGTCTCAAGGCTAGGGAGAGGTGTTTCACAAAGAAATGAGTGATCATGAGTGTCAAATATTGCCATTATGGAGTAAAAAAAGATTTAAAATTGCCCCTGGATTAACATGAAGTAAACCTGGTAAAAACCATTTTTGTGGAGCACTGAGAGTAAAATGAATATGAATAGAAGGATAAAAATGGTGAAAATAAACACCAGAAAGGGAAACAATTTTTAGTTTCAATAAAGATAGATGAAATTCCCTTTAAGTTACATAGCAAGGTTAACACTTAATAATTCTCAATTGTGCTTCTCCTAACTTTACTTGATATCTGGCACCTTGGGTGTTTGAATCAACAGTTCTTGAGAATATTCTGTGAGTCATTCAGCTCTGTTCATCATGAATAGAATGCTTACAATCCACTTTTCATTTGCTTCCCACTATAGAATCAAAATGTTCTTGGCATGTACAATTCCTGGAAACCCACAAGGGGATCCGGCACCAGTTTCCTTATGGGAAAATTCATCAATTAGCAGTTAGAATCAACTGCCAGCTGTAAAAGAAGCAACATTTTAGTTGAAGAGCTGAAGCCAGTTGGAGAAGAAATCTTGAATTTCTTGTACAAGGATGTGGATGGTGGTGAACCGGCCAATGGTCTCATATTCTTTCTTCCAAGGTTTATAGTTTTCATAGAGAAGATGTATTTACTACCATATCAATTCTATTCAATTGTATTTTTTAAGTTTACGTATTTATTTTGAAAGAGAGAGACAGAGCTAGTGCATGGGCAGAGAGAATCCCAAGCAGGCTCAGTGGGGAGTTTGATACAGGGCTCCATCTCATGAACCATGAGATCATGACCTGAGCTGAAATCGAGTTGGATGCCTAACCAATAAAGCTACCCAGACACTGCTCAACTGTCTTTTGAGACAAGACTGAGCATGTTGCACATAAGATATATGACATTGTTTTCAAGACCTCCCTATTTGTGAATTTAGTAAATGTGGAAGCTGAAATTTTTTTCTTAACCTTTTTTTTTTTTTAACAACATTATCAACTTTATATGTCACTAACTTTCTACTTAGATTTTGTAACAATCCTACTGATTCTTTCCCTGGTTGTTTGCTTCTTTTATTGATCTCTCTTTTCTAAAGCCATAGGCAGTACCAAGCACAACAAACAATTTAAGGTCTTTATTTGTCTCTAGAGTCAAACAGTTTAGAATTCATCTGATGATATTATCTCTTCAGCCCATAAACTTCATAGTGGGCCTCAACAACGCAACTTTATGTTTTCAAAGCACAGTCTCATTCTAATTTCTTTTTCTGTGTTACCATACAAGACTCTACCTTCACTGCCCACTTTGTTCTATCAATTTCAGATTTGCTAAACAGAGGCATATAAGCACTCATTAGCTTTAATTACCCCCATCATGCATCCTTATTCATTTGTTCCATAAAAATACATTAAATATAATCATAGATTCCTTTTCTGTGGTGCGCCACTGTAAAGGTTGTCTGAGTTATTCACATTTAGTTATATCCTCAGGGTTACCATTCGTTATCCTGCAGAGTTCAGTAATGTTATAATTCTCTAGCTGTTTTTTAACTACATGAGGATTTTTGTAGATTCTCTTTATGTTTTTGAGTCTGAAATAACATATTTTATCTAACAATAAAGCTAATACTTTATCAAATCTATTTTATGTATCCCTTCACATCTAACTACTGCTGAAGTTTTTGATAAAGTTTCTTTGTCCAAATTTTAAGCTCCATCTCATGCAAATTATTTTTTAAATTTTCATTACTAATGGCATAAAGAGTTCTCAAAATTTCTTGGACTAGGGCTAAAGGTCTTCTTGAACTTAACATTCTTTTGTATATTAGGCTGTAGATCTCATACAGTGCAAGGAAGTGATGATAAAGCAATGAATGAGACAGACACAGATCCTGCTTTCATAGATTATTAATCAGTGATGCAACGAATAGAATGAGTAGAGAGAGTAACAGCAGAAGTACAGGATGCCAGCTAATCTCTTGGGCTTGAGTATTTCTCCATCCTTCATTCTGGTGCCCCTCATGACTCAATGGTGAAATGCTATTCAACTGGGATTTATATTTTCTGCACTGAAGAGACTTATATTAAAAGAATGAAACACTGAATAAGTGTTTCATGAGCAGCAAGTATCTTGAAGTCTAAGAGTATATGAAAGACCAGAAGCAACAAGTCAAATACAACCCTGTTAAGTTTAGGTTTTCAGTATAGAGCTCTTTGATTATGTTGTTGGAATCCAAGAAGGATACCTTTAGTATTATGGCTTTCCAGGCTATGAGATCCTCATCTTTTACCTGTCATACTGAGATTATTTTGAACCTTTATACCAACTTTTGTCTCTAAAACATGGGCATATTAAGAGGAGCTTGGTCAAAATACTTTATAATAAACCTACTTATTTTAATTTGCTTTGAAGACCAAATGTGAACATACTCCAATAACTATAATCATCCTGAATCCCAATTTTATTTTTCATAGAATTTGTGGGGGGAGATGGTTAGAGAAAATTGTGAATACTACTAACTTGTGGTATACTCTATGCTTGGTTGGGGTTATATTATGCCATACCAAGAAGTGACACATGAAGGCCAGGTAAGCCTGCATAGGCAGAATAAGGGATGGCTCAAAGATGAATAATATGAAATATGCAATTAGATGAGCCATATGCACAGAGAGGATCTATAATAAATATTTAGTATAATTCACAGAAAACAACCAGAGCACAACATTCAGGAGTTTCAGCACAATAGGTGATCAAGAAAACACAATAGGTGATGGCTTTCAAGGTAAGATACCTATCCTGGTATCCTTTGCCTAAAGGACCAGGTTGAGACCTATTAAACTAAAATACAAGATGGTCTAAGAAGGCAGATAACAAATAATATAAAAGGAAGCAGCAATGAAACTTAACTGATTCCAAACCAAGGACCTAAAGCCTTAGAATGTGTGTATTCCATTTTTCTATGACAGAGGTGGGAGGGGATTAACAATAGGGAAATGCTAAAGTGATCCCAATTTCTAAAACTGCGGAATTAGGAGATTCAAGGTAAATAAAATTCAGACATGACCTTGCATTAATGCCACTAGCCTTCCTAATAGACAAGACTTTGAGCAATTTTTGTTACAGAGTTGCCTGAATAGATGTCAGTCCATGGTAGTGACAAAAGTTTCTTCCCCATTTCAAGTGACCAGATATATATTATAGTACCAATAACTTCACAGCTATGTAAGAAAGAATTTTTAGAACAAGCTGAAGTCTATTTTTTAATCCTATAGAAATCTATATGTGATTTCAATAAATATTAACTTGATTCAATCATATCATCCTCCATGAATTATAAAGGGTTTGAATAAACTAACATTTATTTGAAATAAATCATCTATTTCTCTTTTCTATGATCCCTGGAGGAATTTCTCTTTTGATCCTTTCTGACTTGACATTTCATTATTCACTTTTGGACAGCATTTATCCACTTTTACCCAACTTACTTCCTATTTATAGATCATCCCAATTTTGAGTCTAGAATGCTTTGAATATAATGACTGATTATACTTCCATTCCTGGAAACAATACTGGGTTTTGCCAGTCACAGTTCCATAAACTTGTTTACCCTTCAGGGAGAAATATGTGATCTTATCATTTCCTGAAATTTATCTCTCTTTAATTTACAAATGATTACAGATAGCTAAGCTTCTACTTTAGGGATTTGATGATGTCTCTACTTAAGAGTAAAGACCTACTCTTTGATTCTTTATCTGTTTTCCCATCAATGAAACATTCTACTTTTATTCAAGTAAATATGACACATTAGCACAAGATTGATATAATTCATTTAGTGAATTCAATGAAACTGCAATTTGCCTTTTACTGTTATTTCCTTCCATGTTTTTAAAACCTATTTCCTATAAAAGGAAAGAATAAAGTGAAAATAATAATGCTTTAAAACAAAAACTGAACATTTGTACCATCTAGTCTGTGATTTTTTTTTAGTCTTTGAATTAAATTATCCTAATTGTTAGCTTTCTTTGCTTATAAAAATTATATCAAATTCTATATATTTTTAAGTTTGCTTTTGCCTTAAGTTTTTCCCTTTTGAGAAGGTATAATACTATCATAACTTTTAAAATAATAATCTTAAATTTACTTTATAGGAGTAAGAATATTTGATATTTTCAAATAATATTTCTATTTATCATATTGATTAAAAAAAAAAAAAGAAAATTTGCTCTCTCCTCCAAAGGGCTTATGCTTTCTCTTAAGTGTGCTGGAGTATCTATCATAAAGGATTTGAATTCTCAGAAGAATCATATGATCAGGCTGTTAATCACTATGTATTTAAACTGCCTCAAGGATCAATCTAATCAGTCATGTAAAAATACTTTGTCTTTTAAATGGAGTATGTGTAAAAACTAGTGCTGCTCATTTGAGAGATTTCTAAATTTTACTTCAGTGATTCTTAGTCCAATATACTGTTCTGTCATATTCCAAGTGTCAAGGGAAATGTCCATTTCTTCTAAAATGAAAAGACCTCCCTTTTATAATAAATATAATAATAATAGGTGTTCTGGAGTTAGCTGCACCAGCTTGCTAGAGTAAATGGTGTCCATTTCCTAGTAATTCTTCATTCAGTAATAACAGATATCAATAGCTTAGAACTGGCCATGGTGGGAGTGTTTACATCACAGATCCATAAATGCAACAAATAAGGGCTTTTGTTTTTGAAGAGCAAGTTGTTAAATATTTATCAGCATACTGTTAATAAAACCTCAATACCAAAGTATGCAAAAGTACAATAAAAAAGGTAAAACTTCCCCTCAAATTTCATCACCTAGAGATTATCTATTATTTTAATGTATGTAACTTTCTATAATTTGATACAGTAAAAAATTCCACATTAACGGGAAATAATGCAAACTCTAAAGAAATAATTGTTTCAAACAGAGGGAAAATTCTAGTAGCCAGAATTCTAATATAGTCTCCAAGATTTTTCCTTCCTGATATACCCACCCTATATATCACTCTCATGATCAAGTTAATAATCAGATGAGTTTGAGTTAATTCAAAGAGAGATTATCCTGGAGGAACTAATCCAGTTAGATGAGCATTTTAAAGAAGGTGAAGTGTCAGAGAGAAGTTCTCCTGCTCGCCTAGAAGAGAAAAGAAAAAAAGCCACGTTGTCAATTGTCTATGGAGGCGACTATATGGCACAGACTTGCTGGCAGCTTCTAGAACTAAAAGAGATCCTCAGATAACAACCAGGAAAAGAGAGAGGGAGGGAGGAAGAGAGGGAAAGGGGGTAGGTGGAAGGGGCGGGAGAGAGAAACCTCAGTACAATCACGAGGAATGGAATCTGCCAAGAACATGAATGATCTTGGAAGAATATCCCAAGCTCCAGATGAAATCTCAGTCCTTCTAAATATCTTCATTTCAGTCTTTGGGACTCTGAGCAGAAAACTTAACTATACTGTGTCAACAGAAATGATGAAATAATAGATGGATGCCAAGTTAGGCTTCTAAATTTGTGGTAATGTGTTACTCAGTAAGAGAAAACTAGTATACTATATAAGGAATATTTCAAACATTTTTAGAAGATGGTGACTGGGATAAAATAAATGAAATGGAGTCCAATTATAGAGATTTCAAGAATGTATCTTTCCAGTCCTCCTGAAGAAGAGTAAATAAAGGGTTCCCAGGTCTAGGCCTGGATATACAGAGCAGGTTACCTAATATGGCTCTCTAAGGTGCTCTGATGGTTGAATGGGAAAGAGCACAATTTCTGGGCACTTGGCTTCCCAGACTAAAATGGCATAGAGAGAGAGCAGAAAGGATTCAGCTCTGTTTGTTGGTAAAAATCAGTATCTTAGGGTTGGTTTCGTGGGTGCTGGCAAAAAGTGGCCACAGGAACTCCTACTACCTAAAGGTTCTTCATGAGGAACAACTATGTTTGAGCTTCAAACGTAGGTTATCTAAGTCACCACAGCTGTAATATATGAAAAGAACTTGCTGTCCTGGGCCAGGAATTGATCAAATTAGACTTTAAAATACTGAAATCATTATTTACGCCTTGAGGACTTTTGTCTGCAAGAAATGGAACCAACTACAATGAAGGCAGTTGAAGGAAAATGAAACATCAGTTGTTGTCCCCCCGCCCCCCAGGATCCCAAATTCCCAGACGTATTACATGATTTAATAAAAGGCAAGGACAGTAAACCCTGAAAAATTGCTGATATTGGGCTTTTCATCTAGCCAGTTGGAGGGGTGGAATGATGTGACCTCTAGCTTCATGAAGCAACTTGTATTTATTAATTCACAATTTTGTTCCTTTCTAGGGGCACCTGGGTGGCTCAGTTGGTTGAGAATCCAACTCTTGATTTCGGCTCAGGTCATGATCTCACAGTCCTGAGACAGAGCCTCACATCTGGCTCTGTGCTCACAGCATGGAGTCTGCTTGGGATTCTCTCTCTCCCTCTCCCTTGCCCCTCCCCTGCTCACTCCTGAGTGTGCTCTCTCTCTTTAAAAAAAAAAATCCTTCCATAGTCAAGTCGTTATATATAAATACTTCTTTTAGAATACATTCCTGAAAATAGACTTATTTGGACAAAATGTGGAAATATTTTCAAACTTTAGATATGGATGGTCAAACTGCTTTTAGGAAAAATGGCATTAAATTTATACAACACATCAGTAATGAACATTTTATAGTATCCTCACTAGCACTGAGTACCATATATAGTTTGTTAGATAGGTAGTACTACTTATTTTTCATTTTAAATTGGCTTTTCTCTGATAATTTAAATAAGAAATACACTTAAGGGGTGCCTGCGTGGCTCAGTCAGTGAAGCATCCGACTTTGGCTTAGATCATGATTTCGTGGTCTATGGGTTCAAGCCCTTCATCCGGCTCTGTGTTGACAGCTCAGAGCCTGGAGCCTACTTCGGATTCTGTGTTTCCCTCTCTCTCTGCTATTCCCCCTCTTGCACTTCGTCTCTCTCTCTTTCAAACATAAATAAACATTATAAAAAAAGGAAAGAAAACAAATACACTTAATGTTAATTCCTTTTTCTAAGAAACCCATTGAGGCACTAATGTTTTTCTTTTACCAATATTTAAGATTTTTTTCTCAAGTAATAAACATTCCATAAAATAATTTTAGTATTTATGAAGATATCATTAAGCAAAACAATAAGAAAATAATATTATTGGCAATCTTTTGTTGAATATGACCTTTTATTTTTCATAAAGCAAAAATAATGCTGCAGTTCTACAACTATATTCATAAAACATGGCCAAAAAATTTTTGTTATGAAAAACAAAATATGTTAAAGGGTATAAATATATTTATAATTATGGAGAGAAACACATAAAATATGCCGAAATATTTTTGTTTCCTATCTATTAGGCAGCAAGAGGCAATTTTTAAAAAATAATAAAATAAATCTAAATGGATATCTAATCAAGAGCTAATGTAATTTGACAGCTCTGAAGTTTTTCGGTAATCCGTGAGACTCTGCAAGCCTTCACTGGGCATCATTAAAGCTTCTGCAGGTAGAACTTGGTGCAAAACCCTGTTCAATCACTCTGTTCCAGTATATGGACAGCAGCCCTGCTGACTCTGTAAAAATTGTAGAGGGAGAATCCCTTATGTCAATGGGTGAGTCACCAGAATCAAGACCTTTACAGAAGTCAAAATAGAGAATAGCAGCTATTGGTTGAGCTTTGTGAGCCAGAGAAAGGGGCCAAAATATTCCTTTATTAAATTGATGTTCATCAGATTTTTATGGGTAGTTCTCCCAATTGTTATCTACAAGTTTGCTAATATAGTTAATATAAATAAACCAAGTTAATATAAATAAACTTCTGGGTGGTTCAGTCAGTTAAGCATCCAACTCTTGGTTTGGGCTCAGATCATGGTCTCACAGTTTGTTGAGACCAAGTGGCCTGACAGTGTGGAGCTTGCTTAGGATTCTAGTTCCCACTCTCTCTGCCCCTCCTCCTGCTCAGGCTATCCCTCTCAAAATAAATAAACATTTAAAAATAAATAAAGCAAAGAGCAAAGGTGTGATCTTGATAATCTGAAGAGATTAAATAACAAACAGAGACACTAATTTATCAAAGCAAAGCATACCAAGAGGTGAATGACACTGATTTGAGCTCATACGGGTGATGGAAGCTCTTATGGAATTTGGGTTTGTTTCCAGGTGAAAAATAGCAGTAGTAACTTCTAAAGAATAAGTAATGGTTCACTACATTACAAAGTCACTATTTAACTTTGTGAAATATGGCCCTAAACAAAGTGTCATTATTTATTTCTCCATCTTGATGTGAACAAACACACTAATTGATTAGTTTCACTGTTATATCCACAGGAAGAAATTAGGAAACATACAAGATCCTGATCAAACTGGCTGGCCTGCGAGAGGAAGAAATTATCTGGCCTAGAAGCAGCAAGGCAGGTCTCTCACCCTGGAGCAGTGAGAAAGACTCCATTAGAATTAGAAGTGATCTAACTTCTCCCAGCCTTCTCCTGTGCTGTGTGTGACAGCACACACGCTTTTCTTCTGAGAAATTAGCTTTGATTTTTCTCTGGTTGGGATTCTATATTTAGGTTGTCTCCCATGTATGGAATTACAATCACTTGTGAAAATACAATCTGAATCATCATCAGAAAGTCTTTGCAATGGGAATTTGATAGAATATATACCTTATATGAAATTCCAGACAGAAAAAAGACTTATTTTTTTTTTCTTAAATAAACTTATCCGGAATACAAATATTGGGACAGTATAAACCTAAAGGGAGGCCTCCTTGAATCATACATATCTGCTTTAATTTCAAACCACCTATTTTACACTGAAACCGCCTTGAGGTTAATGGCCATGTGAAAGAGCCTGCATTGGTGTAGTAGGTTTATTATGTTTGCAAATATGCATTCACAAACCCTTGTCCTCTTTACCCCTGAAGTACACATTCCATTCCACTGCTACTGGGCTTCATTAATGATACATTTTTATGCATGGAATGTAAGGGGATTGGACATACACCAAAACTGAGCAGAAGTTTTACATGTAGATTTTGTCTTAGCCTCATGCTTATCCCTACTGTCCAAGAATGGGTATGTCCTAAATAGTATACTCTCTTTCAGCCTTGGTCTAAAAATAGGTTTGCTTTGAGGAAAGCAAAGCTGAATGAAGTAGAGTTACAGCAACCGCAGATAAGTGAAGTCACAACACCTACACCAGCAAAGACTGAATGTCTACTCCTGTAAAACAATGAGAGTCTGAGAGTCTGGGTGTTTGTTTAGCAGCAACGCTGAGTAACAGGTGGAGGTTTAAACATTAGTTAAATTTATACATGTTTTTTATTAAATTTTGTAAATTAAAAAAAATTTAATGTTGATTTGTATTTGAGAGACAGAGACACAGACAAAATGCGAGCGGGGGAGGGGCAGAGAGAGAGGGAGACACAGAATCCAAAGCAGGTTCCAGGCTCTGAGCTGTCAGCACAGAGCCTGATGTGGGGCTCAAACCCACAAACCATGGGATCATGACCTGAGCTGAAGTCAGACATTCAACTGACGGAGTCACCCAGGCACCCCAGTTTTATGATTTTTAATTAATTTATTAAATTTAAATAAGGTTTTTAATAAATGTATACCCTTTCACGCATTTCTCCCAACCTTTCCCTTACCCTCTTCTCTGGAACTACTAATCTACTAATCTATGGGCTTTTTTCTTTCTTCTTCTTCCTTTTTTTTTTTTAGATTTTACACTAAAGAGAGAGCAATCATACGATGTTTTTTTCTCTAATTTCACTTAGCACAGCATCCTCAAGATCCATCTACGTAGTCACAAATGCCAAGATATTATTTCTTTACCTATTCATCCATTAATGAATAGTTTGTTTCCATATCTTGGCTATTGTAAAAAATGCTACCATGAACACCGGGTTGCATATGTCTTTTCAAGTTAGTGTTTTCATTTTTGGATAAATACCCAAAAATGGAATTGATAGATCACACAGGAGTTCTATTTTTAATTTTTTGAGGAACATCCATACTGTTTTCCAAGGTGTTGCACCAATTTATGTTCCCACCAAAAGTGCACAAAGATTTCCTTTTCTCCAAGTCCTTGCCAACACTTGTCTTATTTTTTTAATTGCCATTCTAAAAGGTGGTTTTGATTTGCATTTCTCTGATGATTAAGAGCACTGAACACCTTTTTATGTACCTGTTGGCCACCTGTATGTTATCTTTGGAAAAATGTCTATTCAGATCTTCTGTCCATTTTTTAATCAGACTTTTTTACTTCTGCTATTCGTTTGTACGAGTACTTTATATGTTTTGGATATTAGCTCCTTGTCAGTATGCAATTTACAAATACCTTCTCCCATTTACTAGGCTGGTTTTTAACTTTGTTGATGGCTTTCTTTGCTGTGTAGAGCCCTTTTAGTATAATATAGTTCACTGAACTACATGTTGTTTTTCCTTTTGGAGTCAGATTCAAAAACAATCATTGCCAAAGACCTACGCCAAGGAGTGTATTGCCTATGTTTTCTTCAAGGAGTTTAATGGCTTCAGGTCTTACATTTAAGTCTTTAATCCATTTTTAGTTAATTTTTGTGCATTTGTGCGTGGTGTAAGATACTGGTTGACTTTCAGGTTTTTTGTTTTAGTTTTTGCATGTGACTGTCCAGTTTTCTCAACACTACTTTTTGAAGACACTGTTCTTTCCTCATTGTATATTCTTGGCTCCTTTGTTGGAAATTAATTGAACATACATGCATAGGTTTATTTATAAACTCTATTCTGTTCCATTGATCTATGTGTCTGTTTTTATGCCATTACCATACTAAATTAATTACCATAGCTTTGTAATATAGTTTAAAATCAGCTAACATGAGGCCTCTCTTCAGCTTTGTTCTTCTTTCTCATAATTGTTTTGGCTGTGTTTTGTTATTGTGGCAGTTATTGTGATTCCATAAAAATATTAGGATTAGTTTTTCTATTTCTTCAAAAAATACCACTGAAGTTTTGATAAAAATTACATTTAATCTTAGATTGCTTTGGGTAGTATGGACATTTTAACAATATTGATTTTCCAATCCAGAAGCATGGAATATCTTTTCATTTATTTGTCTTCTTCCATTTCTTTCATTAATGTCTTATAGTTTTCAATACACGTATTTACCTCTTCAATTAAATTTATTCCTAGGTTTTTAGCCTTATTTCCAATATTTATCAAACCTACCATGACTTCTAATTTGCTCCAAAACTCAAGGTTGAATGAATGTCCTTCAAGAGAGTAATGATCATATGCAGATTAATATTAACAATGACTTTATTTATTAGGTAACAACTTTATTCAAGTAACCTCCAGGCTATCTGTAGAAAATTCAAGTAAATTTTATGACTTTGAAATCATACAAACAGAATGCCTAAATTCAAATCGTAATTTTTTAGATTAAAAAGGTTCAAATAGGAAGATTTTAAGGAAATCTAGTCAAAATTCAAAATAAATTATAAGATCATGTGCAATTCAAGCAGTTGCCATTAAAATGAACAAGGTCTCAGATTTTGTTTCCAGTTTCCAGTTTCATTATTCACATTAGTTATGTATTATCAGTTTATCTTATTTTCATGAGAACCAAGAGATACCAATCCAAATATGTATTACTGTCCTTTCAGAAACAAACAAACAAAAATTCAAAGCCTATATTGTGAAAGATTAAGGTGGCCACTTTAGCGTTTTGCTTGTTTGATTGTGTTTAATCTGATTTTTCCAAATTCACTGTTGAACAGATATGCAATACTATTATTTGATAAATTTTCTTTTCAATTTGTTCAATAAAGATGATTACTACACATATTAGAATTTTTTCCTGTTTTCAAGAAAGATTCTGAGGCTTGTGATTTTTTCTCTTTCAAAAATGTACACGTTCCTAGGTGTCATTGTCTTCGATCACACAAGATGACATTTTAAATATGTCATTAAAATGCATCCTATCTGATTTGTAGAGGGAATAAATATTCAAAGACGCTATCCATGTAATCCTATTAAAGCGTAGTTTGCAAGGAAATGTTTCGCATGCTCTTGAATCTTTGAAGCTCATGATGGTTGTAAGCCATGCTATAGCTCTGTTGTTAAATTTTCCCAAAGCAGTTAAAGCTAATGGCAGTAACAAATGAAATGCTGTAAATCCAGGAAAGCATCAAGCCTGCTTAATTCCTGAGGCATACATTTTAATCATTGGAATAGAATTTTTTCTGTTTCTTTAGCTAATCTCACTTTCCTTTGTTTTTCCCCAAGAGGATTTGATGTTTTGTTAAGAATGAAATCAATTACAGTATGAATGCAATTTTTAAGAGATTTAGTGCTAGACAGAAGTCACTAAGATGCAAAAGAGGTGTTTCACTCAGTTTTTCAAGTAAAGAGTCTCTGTCTCTCTTATTTGCTTTGACTTTTTCTTGTATTTTCATTGAGGAATTTCTGGCAAATCAAAAACATAAAATTGACATTCCATGCAACTTATTTCCTAAATGCCCTTTATGAGGGTAAAAAACTGTTTTTAAAAAATTTAGACAACTTAAGTTGTGTTCATATATGACGACATAGGTTTGTTTTGTCTGATATAACATTTGAATCATTACTATCAGAATTTCCAGGGTGTCTTTCTTTCCTCTATTTTTCCCCAAAATGCAGATTCCTTAACTTTGACTAAAACTCAGTCAGAATGATTCATAACCCATGTATCTGGGTTTTAATGGGATCTTCATTGGACTCTGAAGTTTGAGAACCATTGCTGTATGTAAAGAAGTAGCTGAATACAACATTTACTGACATTTTTTACCCTCTACCTTTTTCATTTGGCTTCTTTGTTCTTTTCTCAATTTGATTTGCTGCAACTATGTCTTCAAAGTTGAGCTTCACCTTTGCATCAACAGAATTACAGCACTGGTGGGTAAATCTGAAATAAATTAAATTTGGGCCCTAAGGTATTAAGCCTTATTTTTCTTGTTTCATTGAATTTGTTATGTTTGTTATGTTTCCAAATAGGAAATTCATTTGTTTTTCTTGTAGATTAGCAGACTTGTACTTACAGGTTATATTTTAGTGAAAGGAGAAACTGTCTATATTGGACTTTTAAAAATGTAAGGGTCTTTCTTCCAAGAGAATGAAGATACTTTAGTGAATATTTATTGGATATCTGGCATGCTCAATATCAGGAAAGAAAAAAACACTGTTTGCCAAAGATGAACTTGCTTCTTTTATATTTTAGAGAAAACTACATTCAAGTCAGAGCAGCATGAAAGGAAAAGTATACGGCTATAGAACAGTAATAAAATAATGTTTGCTGAAACATCATTCCCTTCCACAGAAATGGGCCAAAATTTCAAACTACCCCATTATAACCCAGTAATAAATGATTTGTGTGAACATGCACAACACAATTCAAGCTAAACTGGTATTGATTTAATACAGCATACATTATACTAAGAGTCTGAAGTAATTTCCTAACTACCTAAATTACAACAAAAAAGCATAGATACTAGAAAATCTCACTCAATATAGAGAACAAACTCAAGAAAACTGTTCAATTAGCTAAAAGTACATCGCGGTATATATTATAGTAACTTGACAATTGTGTGTGTGTGTGTGTGTGTGTGTGTGTACACAAAATCTGCAAATTCTCTTAAGAATTATCCATAGAGCAGAAGTTTTGGTGACTAAGAGAAATAACATAAAAGTTATTTTGTGTAACCTAGGGGAAAAAATTGCTGAATAACTATCATTGTTTTTTAATTCCCAATTTTGGTAAACAAAATAATGTTTGCTGAAACATCATTTCCTACTGCAGAAATGGGCCAGATTTTATGGATATTTCTCTTTAATCATCACTTTATTTTGTCTCTTTTGAGGTAGCTTAAATCATCTTGAAATTATATAGGTTCTCACTAGCCCTTTTGGAATCCTTTATATCTGTACTCTCACCGGAAAATGGTCATAGGATGTTTATAAATACTGAAGTGAAACTGAGCTCAATGATTAATCTACAACTAATTAAGTATATGGAAATAATATTTAAAAATCTGAGTCTCAGTGCCTTTACTCCTAAAATAAAGGTGATTATCCCTTTCATCTCTATATTTCCTTTCAACTAAAAAAATTATATAACTCTATGGAGCTGTCTGTACCATGACTGAAATAGCACTGATGGGCAGAAATTTCTTCCTTATATTAAGAATGGAGTCGGTCAACCATGATACTCATTCTTTCTGGAGCTGTACTTAATAGGATCGTTTTAGACATATGTGAGAGAAATCCATGTCAAACTGAATTTAGCCAATAAAGAATTTATTGCCTCACAAATCTGACCTCACTTGAACCTGGTCCTTAAATGATATAATTAGTTATTTCTCTCTCTCCATATTTCCATTTCATTTTCTTTCTTCTGCATCCCTTTTGTTTTGAGAACAGTATCTTCCAATGGTGACAATGATGCTAAACAGCAATTCTAGCTAAATAGCCTTGTGGTTTATCAACTCCTACAAAAGGAGACTGCCTCTTCTCCAAAGCTTCCTGCAAAAATCTGAGAATTCAGTCTCATTGGCTTGCACCCATTTTTGATTAATTACTCCGGCTACTAGAGGAAGAGACAGGCTTATAAAAAAAGACTTCTTTGTTCTGCCTAGGTAGACTATCTACCCCTGCAGCTAACAGTTAAAATAAACCCCAATTTAGATAGGGGCAGTATGATCCTATCAAAGGATCATAGCACTGCTGTACTTCTGTCAGAAAAAACACAAACTGTATGCTAAGCAGGTAAAAACAAAAGATGTCCAAGGTATCCTCTCCCACACTTAATGATATCTACCACTTTATTTCATTATTTTTCTATCAGGTTTACTTAAGCAAACACCTCTTACGTGTTTCAGCCACAGGACTTCTTTAAACTCCTTAAAATCTTTGAGAACCTCCAAGAATTTTTACATAGGTGAGTTATATGTACTGATATTTACCACATTAAAAATTAAAATGGAAAACCTAAAACTCTTCAATTATTAATTCCTATAAAATAACAATAATAAACCCATTACCTATTAATGTAACTATTGTACTTGCTAGAAGCAATCAGTATATATTCCAAAAGAAGTAATTCATGAGAATGGCATTGTTTTACATGTTCATTTTTGTTTTTGTGACTCCAGATGGCTGGATGCTCATATCTTCTCTGCCTTCATTCTTTGCTGTTTTAATGAAAATCTAGCCCCACACACATATGTAGTTGAAAAGAGAGGATATTCTAACAAACTTTTCAGATAATTGTGGATATGAATTTTTGATAACACATTCAAACTTGACAAAGAGTTTCTTAAGCGTTCCAATATGGAAACCAAAACTGTACCAGTAAACTTTTTTATTCTGTCCACTAAAATCTATTGGTCTAACTTGCACTTTGAATGGATCTTTTACCCCTGCATAACTTTGAAATTTAGAGACATCATGCATTGTTCATTTGGAAAATATTGGTTTACTTTGGTATGCAGCAGAAATGCTTCATGTGTATTTCCTATTTCATCACACAGAATATTAAGCAGACATGTACTCAATGGCTGATATTTAAGACAAATAATATTTTTGCTTCATCAAGGGCAAAAATTCTTAAAAGAAATTGTCTTTCCTTTTTCTGTGAGTGTCTGCTAGCAAATAATACAATGACTGTTAATATAGTTTTGTACCACTACTTTGATTTAGGCAAAAGCATCAGAAATTTTACCCCTCACTGCTTTTGCATCATCAGTGAAAGTGTCGATACACTGAAGAGGCAAATAATTTCTTAGCATTTTTGTGAAAGTTGTTTCTACCTTCCAAGTCCTTGAATGATTCTTGAAAACTCTAACAGGTCTAAAGACTACCCTTTTAAAACTAAACTTCTGCCTTAAAACTGTTGCCTAAAGTTGTTGCTTGTTTGTCTCCACGTAACTTGTTTTATTATCCCTTCCCAGATATACAAAATTTTATTAGAATCCACGCTAAAATGGGATAATATGTGAAAATTAATTTAGACTGTTAAGCACCTTACCATTATAAAAACAATTATCATTATCATTATAACTCTTAATGGTATAACATCTGAACTAAACACAGTTTTTTTTTTTTTTTTTCTGGTGTGGTTGACTGTACAGACTAGAGGAAGAAAAACATTGTTCTTCTATTAATGTCATCTGACTTGTACTACATTCTATCAGCGATTTTGGTAGTTAACATAAAAGGACGGTGATTTTTTTTAATGTTGATCTATTGAGAGAGAGAGAGAGAGAGAGAATCCCAAGCAGGTTCCACCCTGTCAGCACAGTGCAGAATCTGACACAGGGCTTGATCTCACAGTTCATGAGCTCATGACCTGTGCTGAAATCAAGAGTCGGAAGCTTAACTGACTGAGCCACCCTGGCGTCCCAAAAGGTCAGGGATTTTTATGTGTAGAATTCTGGTATCCTCTAGACTGTATCCCTACAATTAGTTTTTTAATTAACAATCTTTTTCATTTAGTAATTGGAAAACTTAGCTGTTTCCAGTCTTTGGAGAACTAGAGGCCTCAGTGTACACTTGTCAGTTCTATATTCTGCACCAGAAAGCAATTCCTCTTAAAGTTCCAGCCTCATAGAATGGCTTGCTTTAAGGGAACAAACAATTCTCACACACACATAGAGTAAACTGACGAGACCTTAAGGACAGTGCACTTAGTGTTAAGGACCTTAAGATAAATGAGATGTTTAGAATCTCTCTACCATATTATCTGATGGTCTTTCAATTGTTCTTTGCCTTTGAGCAGGTTACTTTTATAGTTACTAAGTCACTAACCTTGGCGAAGCTTTCAAGACATTCTTGTATTTCACACATATAATACATCACAAAAATCAGATGGAGTGTTTTGTACTTTGTTGCTATGTCTTATTTAAGACTCTAAACACCACATAACTTCATCGGTAAACAGTCACTAAGCCCTGACCCATCCACTGATAATCTGGTAAACCCTTGGCCAAAACTAAATTTCATCATAATGTACATTTCTGAGTCACCTAACATCTGAAAATTTTATTTTATTTTATTTTATTTTTATTTTTTTTTACAAATAGTTTATTGTCAAATTAGTTTCCACATAACACTCAGTGCTCATCCCCACAAGTGTCCTCCTCCATTCCCATCCCTCCTCCCCCCCACATCCATCAGTCCTCAGTTTTTGTCAGCATTCAAGAGTCTCTCATGGTTTGCCTCTCTCCTTTTCCCCCACCATTTCTGCCCTTCTTCTCCCCCTTGTTCCTCCGTCAAGTTCCTCCTAATCCTCCTATACGTGCAAACATATGATATTTGTCCTTCTCTGCCTGACTTATTTCGCTCAGCATAACACCCTCAAGGTCCATCCATGTTGCTACACATGGCCAGATTTCATTGTTTCTCATTGCCATGTAGTATTCCATGGTATAGATAAACCACATCTTCTTGATCCATTCATCCGTTGATGGACACTTAGACTCTTTCCATGTTTTAGCTATTGTGGAGAGTGCTGCTATGAACATTGGGGTAAATGTGCTCCTATGCCTCAGCATTTCTGTATCCATTGGGGAAATTCCTAGCAGTGCTATTGCTGGGTCATAGGGGAGTTCTATTGTTAGTTTCCTGAGGAACCTCCACACTGTTTTCCAGAGGGGCTGTACCAGTTTACATTCCCACCAACAGTGTAGGAGGGTGCCCGTTTCTCCACATCCTCGCCAGCATCTAGAGTTCTCTGATTTGCTCATTTGAGCCACTCTGACTGGCGTGAGGTGGTATCTCAGTGTGGTTTTGATTTGTATTTCCCTGATGAGGAGGGATGCTGAGCATCGTTTCATGTGTCTGTTGGCCATCTGGATGTCCTCTTTGGAGAAGTGTCTGTTCATGTCTTCTGCCCATTTCTTCACTGGGTTGTTTGTTTTTCGGGCGTGTAGTTTGGTGAGTTCCTTATAGATTCTGGATATGAACCCTTTATCTGATATGTCATTTGCAACTATCTTTTCCCATTCCGTTGGTTGCCTATTAATTTTCTGGGTTGTTTCCTTGGCTGTGCAGAAGCTTTTAATCTTGATGAGGTCCCAACAGTTTATTTTTGCTCTTGATTCCCTTGCTTTTGGGGATGTGTCAAGTAAGAAGTTGCTGCGGTGGAGGTCAAGGAGGTTGTTTCCTGCTTTCTAACATCTGAAAATTTTAAAGCACGTAGATGATTCACACTTTATGCACAATTGTGAAATAACATAGCTATACCTGATACTATGACACTATAATAGGTATTCATAAATATACGCTATTCTGGAAAACAGAAACCTAAATAAAATTAGAAGAGGAAATATCATAGTCTGCTATAGAAATAAACTTATTTTCAAAAAGATGAATCCAAATTTTAAAAATAAACTGTGAAAAGCATGTTTAATGGACTATGCCTACTGACTATGGAAAGGTGTACACCTACCTCAGCTAGGTGATGAAGGTTAATATCATCAGATTCAGTACATACCTTTGATAGGGAACCACGTATGAAAAGAATAGCACTTTACCTCTGTGGTCTTCCCCCAAAATCACAATCCTAGTCTAATCATAAGAGAAACATCACATAAATTGCAATAGTAAAACATTCGAGAAAATACCTAACTGGTACTCCTCAAAATTGTCAATGCCATCAAAAAGAAAGAAAATATGAGAAACTGTCATAGCAGAAGGAAGTCTTAGGAGATATAATGACTAAATGTAATATGAAATAATGGATGGGACCTTGGAACAGAAAAAAAATTACATTTGATAAAAAGTATAAAAATATGAATAAGCATGGACTTTAGTTAGTAATAATGTACTGATTAATTAATTTGTATGGTGACAAATGTACTACATTGAAGTAAGATTTAATAACAGGAGATATACAGTGTGGGGTATATGGTGACTCTGTACTAACTTTGTAATTTTGTTTTAATCTAAAGCTCTTCTGAAATAAAAAGGCTATTTTTTAAGGCATGGTTAACAGTTGAGAAAGAGAGGAATTTGTTTCAAGTTCAGAATACCACGGAAAACTCACCAAACTCATGGTCTCAAAGGCTTACACATTATTTTTAGTCAGAACATGGGGTGAAATCAAAGTCCAAAAGTTATGACATAAAATTTAGATAAAACATGATGAAATTCTGAAGGATAGTCTCTAAATGATGGTAGCTATATCCAAAGGATATAGGAAAATTCATCTATAATTGGGATGTATTAACTAAATTCATTTTTAAATAACTCCATTGTTCATCTGTTAGAAATAGCCTATGGACATTGTGCTTTCTATGGAAAGAAATGCACAAGATAATCGTGAAAGTGCTCATGGATTGAGTGACCTTTTAACAAATCAATATACTTAATATCTCATCTTTTTTTTATGTCTTATAAACATATGCCACTATAGGCAAGATATGTAAAAGATAATCAGATTTAATTTTAAATGGAAGATGTCATATTCAGAAGTTAACTCCGTTAACACTTGAAGCTTTAGAAAATAAAAGTGTTTGATCGTTAGGTTCATTTACAAATATAACATAAAAAGAAAGATTTTCCTTAAGTCAGCCTCCAGCACATAGGTGTTAACAGGGACACAGAAGATTAAATAAACTCTGTGAACTCCTTTATAATCTGTAGAGTTCTCAAGGTATTATCACCACCATCATTATTTTCATTGTCTTTTACATCTAGTTTATGATTGAGAGAGAGTTCATAATATCAGGAATCTGATATTGTCTCCAGTTTCTCTAGGGGCTGTGAATTAAATAGTATGAACATTGTTTTTAAAATGCTACATCTGGGACACTTGGGTGGCTCAGTAGGTTATGCGTCCGACTTCAGCTCAGGTCATGATTTCACAGTTCATGGGATCAAGCCCTGTGTCGGGCTCTGTGCTGACAGTTAGCTCAGAGCCTGGAGGCTGTCTTTGGATTCTGTATCTCCCTCTCTCTCTGACCCCCACCCCCCGGCTCGTGTTATCTCTCTCTGATTCTCAAAAATAAATAAAAAACAAAAATTTTTTTAAAAGGCTACATTTGAGGGTTTGTTTTTTTTTTTAGGGAAATGAGTTAACACTTTAATTTTGACATTTAATAAAGCTGTATTACTTAACTGGTATTTCATCAATGGCTTGCATTAATCTGATGAGGATTTTTTCCCTTATGGACAGTAGGAATGTGGAGTAGGCATTCCTTTGGGGCATTTCCTCCTCCAATATTGTTGCACACAAGAAAAAAGATAAATACCAATAATTTAGAGCACATTAATATTTGAGTTATGACTGTTAAATAACTGAAAAACACAGCAGAAAAGAGGGCAATTCTTTAATTTTAAGGCAAAAATAAACCAATATTACAACTAAAAATTAAATCTTCCTTCAACCCTAGCGTATGGAAGCAAATGTCTTGACTGGTAAACCATTGCTAACTGTCTTTAACATTAACTTTGTACAGTGTGCAAATGCAGCTATTCTTCCAATATGAATTCTTTAAATAAATAACCCAAAAATATTAACAAAGCTATCAAAACTGAGGCCATTAAAGTATGAACTTAAGTTACTATATAAGTTAGGGTAGGTAATGTTAGCTGCTGTAACATATCAATTAACACACAGAAGTGTGTTTATTTTTCAGGGACGTAAAGTGCATTAATGCTCCTGGTTGGTAAATAAGACTTTTGTGCCGTCATTTGTGGTCCCTGACTCTAAGGCTCAGAGACATTTCATTTGACTGTAGAATGAAACAAAAATATACAATCACATTTGGGAGATTTATATGGACCAAATCTAAACATGGCGCACATCATTTTCAGTCACGTTTTATTGGCTAGAACTCAGTCACCGGATAATACTTAAGTTCAAGGAAGACTGATATATTAAGTCTAGTTGTATACTTAGGAAGATGATTCAGGGCACCTGGGTGGCTCAGTGGGTTGAGAACCTTACTCTTGATTTTGGCTCAGGTCATGTTCTCACAGTCATGAGGTTTGGCCCCGCCTCCAGCTCCATGGTGGGTGTGGAGCTTGCTTGGGATTCTCTCTCTCCCTTTCTTCCCCTCCCCTGTT
The DNA here is from genome assembly GCF_003009895.1 of Hyaena hyaena. NCBI lineage: Eukaryota > Metazoa > Chordata > Mammalia > Carnivora > Hyaenidae > Hyaena > Hyaena hyaena. The sequence continues at coordinate 274,814 of NW_024080696.1, forward strand.
CTTGCACTCATGCTCTCTCCAAATAAATAAAAACAAACAAATAAACAAACATTAAAAAGAAGAAGATTCAGGTATTCTCCTATGTGCTATATAAATAAATACCTTAACTATGCCATTATATAGTGGGGATGTTTTCAATTTGCCCTCAGTTATTCTCCTCCCACAATCTATGGTCTTACAAGACAACTTAGTAGCTTTTACTTTTGGAGGCAAATACATTTCAGTTTTAAACAATGGGGGCATTAGGGAGGCCAACACCCCCTCCCATGCTGTTGTAAATCCACCTATAACTTTTGACATTCCCAAAACTTTACTACTAATAGCTTACTGTTGACCAGAAGACCTACTCATTACATAAACAGTCTAATAACACATATTTTATTGTATATATATATGTGTATATATATAACACTATATATTCCTATAGTAAAGTAAGCTAGAGAAAAGAAAACATTATTAAGAAAAACATAAGGAAGAGAAAATACATTTACAGTGCTGTACTGAATTTACTGGAAAAAAAATCTATATCTAAGTAGACCAACAAATGCAAACTCATGTTGTTCAAGGGTCACCAGTATATGCCCCAACCTTATAAATCTATTTTTGGCCAAAAGAATGTGGCAGAAGTGACAGTGTGCCAGCCTTGAGCCTATCTCTCAAGGTGACTAACAGGTTTCTTCTTACCTGTTTGGAAACCTGCCCAGCCACCATGAAAGTAAGCCCCGTTTGGCCTGCTGGGTGATGAGAGACCGTGTACAGAAGAACCAACTAGTACCTCAGCCTCCAGCTAGCTAATCTCCAGAAGCAGATGGCAACAAATGCATGAAGAAATTCAGATAAGACCAGAAACATCTCTCAAATGAGGGTAGTCTAATTTGTTGGCCGACTGGCAAAATCACTAGGGTACCAAATAATTTGGAGACTATTTAATAGGTAACTGGTACATATAAATATGGAAACATAAATGTACACTCATATACAAACATGCTTTTAAAAATGTTTCGTTAAAGCACTTAGAAAAGTGTAAACACTAATTTGCAAGAGTATAAATAGAAATATTTAATATTCTTTTTAAAGCTGATGAAGCGGATTCTTATTTCCAACCTAATAAATTTGCCCTTCACAATCTTGCTAGATATGGCTAACCAATCAAGGAAAAAAAATCTGCACTAATACAGTTCCGTTTTTCAAAGAAAATAATTTATTTATTACTTCCCATTCTTCATTATTCCATACAACATGTTCGTGAAACATATGACAAATACATTGCCTCCTATTAATCTTTTAAAGCAAAAAAGCATTGAATAGTGAGCGGCCTAAATAAAATTAATTAAGAAAAAAAAAAAAAAGACTTGGCAAAAGAAATGGAGCTTCCTGGCTTTTGGGTTAAATATGTTAACATTTCTTCGTATTTTATGTTTAGTTTTGTCCATTTTCGCCTTAAATATCCATTTGTATGTATCCATTTCTAGTTGCTTTAGAATACTATTAGCATCCTATTGTGATATCCTGTGCCTTCACATTGAAAAGGCTGTAAAAGAGAATGCCAGATTTTGACAGGTTTAAAAGCTACATGACTTGGCAATGCTATGCTTTGTTCTCCTATGTTTTACTCTGGCCCAGATTCTAGGACACACAGGCCAACTTAGAAGTTCAACATCTGACCACCAATAGAGACCTGCATGCGGTCCCTGTGGTTTGCCATGATTCCCTCTGGGTCCTTCACTGCTCAAGGAATTCTAATGTCCCTTGACTGGAGGAATGTAGCATTTATTCCCTTAGGATAGCTTTTTGGGTTTTTTTTGAAGTGGGGAGGAAATTGATTTCAAAATATAATTTGAATTTATAAATTTCTTCAATGCATCAGACTTTTGAATAAGTTATAATGAAATTGTTAATATTTTAAAAGTAGGGCTCATATTTTGGAAGATAGACTATGGCAAATTCCTATCTTTTTAGGTTTTCCCCTCAAATCGTCCCCTCAAATTCACAGGAATACCTCAATATCCTTTCTTTTCTCTATATTTGATCATAATAATGTGAAGTTTTGTATGGAGAAGCCTCCTCACAGAATTGTATTACACTATAGTGGAGACAAAAGGAGATGGAGAGGAGGGGATGGCCACAGTAGAAATCACAAATCAGCCTTAGCTTTCCCCAAATCACAAGCTCTGCAACTATTCAAAGGTGAGTTTGGAAAAAAATGAAGACACGGTCATTGTTATCTAAACATTTGTAAACTGACTGAAAGAAATAAAATGAAATAAAAACATCATAAACACAAATCCCAGCAATATTTAAATTCAACAGGGAGAGTCACTCCCTTGAGGACCACTTTTCTTTGTCCCCATTAGACTGTCTGCATATGGAAACAAAGTTCTACTGAACAAAGCGGAACTGCATCTAATAAGTCCCAGTAGTAGTGAGGCAGTCCTGAAAATACACAATTAAAACACAAAGCACTGTTAAATAATACTGCCTTGGGGATTGGATTGACTGCAATTTTACCCTATTAAAGTAACTTTAAAAGTTAATTTAAAAGTCTCAACATCCAATTTTATTCAATAGTCAATACAGTGAGAAGAAAACCTATTTCTACTCAGGTACAGATATTATGTGGGCTTATGTGACTAAATGTTGGCTTATTATATCCCTATAAAATAGAGGAAAATCCATTTTCTTTTAACAATGGATATTTAAGTTATAGTTACATTCTTCTAATTTCCTACAACATAAAAAAATAATTTTCTCCTTATACTAGCATATAAACAATGCCTAATAGCATTATTCTGCTACAACATGTAAACATGAAGATACAATAATACCATGAGAGGATCACAAAAGAGAATCTTAGGAGTCACATATTAAGTGACATTTTTATTTGTGAGAAACGTATGCCCCACCTCCAAATCATACTATAGTAGATCAAACATAACAATCAGTTTGCAAGGGTATGTGGAACTCTTCTACCATGTACTATTTAGAACTCTGCCAAATACTAGGTGTGAGACCGAGCCACAAGAGTTCTGGTCTCAAGATTTGTATGATTTTATGAATAGCATCAGAAGAGGAACTAATTGATCATTAAATCACAAAGTCTTAACAATGTATGTAATTGGAAATTCAACTTAAATGATTAGAAACATTTTTAAATTTTGATTTGACCTAGCAGAAAAAGGGTATTGTAAAAGAAAACTTCCATGAAACTGATCATCACACTCAAATAACCGTATTTTAGTAGAGTTAAATGGAGGGTCTATTTATAATGGTAGGAGGATTAAAGAAAACTATTAAGAAGGAGTGAAATACTCTAGGCCTGGAAGTAGATGGTACCATTACAAATCCCAAAGACAAGGGTACGGAATAGCTGTTAACCTGTAAGAAGAAAGTGGGCATAGTTGTAGGAGACAGCTGCTTATTAAGTGGGAGCTTGTGGTCATCAAAACACAGGGGACGTACTATGGCATTGCCCCCTGTCCTGCTGTTTTCTCTCACTGGTCAAACCTACAGGAAGCTGGAGGACAAGAGAGACTGTTATTGATCCCAAAAGGTAAGCCTCCCATGATGGACCAAGGTAGAGAGTAGAGATAGAGGGTAAATAGACAACATGTAATATAAATTGGAATGCAGATTATATAAGCACTATCATATTGGAGGTCTCCTAATCTAAAATCATATAAAACATCACTTTTAGTTCCCAGATTATTCACCAGGGATGAAGAAAAATTATATTGCCAGCACCCTAAAAATTATCATGTATCCCCCTCTCTTCACAGCCATAACCCCAATCCTGATATGAAATAATTTCTTTCTCATTCTTTCATTTTTTACTATTTACATACATATCCTCAAATAAAGCAGTTCAGCTTTGCTTGTTCTGGAAATGTTTATGAATTCATTCTATTTTTTATTCTTTTGTTATGGCTTCTTGTGCTCACCATTTCATTTATAAATTTCATCCATATTATTGCACATAGTCATAGTTTAATCATTTTCACTTTGTAAATTATTCAATATTTCTACCATTTTTAAGTGTTATATTTATTTAGTTAGCTAGTTTTTACAAAGAGAGACTATGAGTGGGGGAGGAGGCAAAGAGAGAGAGAGAATTCTAAATAGGCTCCAAGCTCAGTGCAGAGGCAGATATAGGGCTCAATTCCATGACACTGGGATCATGACCTGAGCTGAAATGAAGAGCCAGAGGCTCAACTGTCTGAGCCACCCAGGTGCCCCTAAGATTTTATTTTTAAGTAATCTCTACACCCAGTATAAGGCTTGAACCATGTGATCAAGAGTTGCCTGTTCCACCAACTGAGCCAGCCAGGCACCCCAATAGTCTACAGTTTTTGTAGACTATATGTGTCTATTTTTATGTGTCGATTTGTAGTCGTTTTGATTGTTTCTGGGTTTTTTTAGCTATCATGCAAAAGCCACTCTGCACCTTTTTACACATATATCTTGATATATTTGCATATTCATCAAGTATGTTTACCCAGAATATAAGCCTCAGGTTGTAGGATCTGCATAGCTTTGTCTTTGTCAGATGATACAAAGTATTCTTCTAAAGTAGTTGGCAATATATACCTCCATCAACAATACATGAGAGTTCCCATATATACACATCAACACTGATGTACTATTGTAGAACCTAAAAGTTTTGTCAATTTGGTGGATACAAAGAGTTATCCCATCTTTTAATAAACACAAACTCTTTTTTTAATGTTCATTTATTTTTGAAAGAGAGAGAGAATGAGAGAGAGAGAGAGAAAGAGCGAGCAGAGAGGGGCAGAGACAGAAGGAGACACAGAATCTGAAGCAAGCTCCCGGCTCTGAGCTGTCAGCACAGTCTGACGCCGGGACCATGACGTGAGCCGAAGTCAGCTACTTAACCAACTGATCCACCCAGGTGGATGGATAAACACAAACACTTAATTTTAATGTAATAGAATTTTTCAGTGCATTGTTATGGCTAATTCTTCCTGTATCTTGTTTGACCAATCTTTCTGATTTCCTAGTTTTCGGTTGCTGTGCTTCCAAAACCTTCCTGGTTCCTTTCCTTTCAGATATTTGCTTTTTGACTTTTGGGTGTGTCTATTCTTGGAGGTCCCCTACAACCGTAAGGTAGTTTGTGTTAACTTTTAGTTACCTGCAACCCAAAGTCCCAATGAACCTAGGAGTGTTCTGGTCCTCTTGGTCCTCTCCATTCTAATGCTCCATTATCATTACTTGTCATATAATCTTCTTTACCTCCCTTCCTTACTCCTTAATCACTCCTTTCTTCCTTCCTCCCTCCCTCCCTTTCTAATTTGAAATAACATATTTAATTCGTTTATGCTGCCAATGGACTTAAATAGGTTTGTGCTTTTCAGATTTATTTGCACTTTAACAGAGATTTGCACTTAAACAGATTTAAATAAAAAATGCCATGATTTCTTAGTATAATAAAAAGACCTCTGCAATGAGATAGTCTGGTTTTAGAGTCCGGCTTTTCCCTTGTTAGCTATGTAACCTTGAACATTTACTTGCTTCTCTGATAAAAATGATTTCAATAACACATGTTCCACTTACCTTATCATTTTTAACATAGTTTGTGAAATCAATTTTAAAACTTTAAATCTCATAGATTATTATTTTAAACTTTTATACTAATTCCATGTGATATTTCAGATACATTTTTGATAAAATGATGAGGAATATCTTTTAGGGAAGATAACTTTCTCTTTTCCTCAACATGTCACAATGTAAGCAACCACGACATCTTTCATCTTTCAAAGTTAGCACAGGCAATAAGAACTGACTTTGGTCCTCTTGCTGAAGAGCCCAGGAAATCTGTGAATCTACATGGATCGTTACTGGGATTGCACCAAGGTCAGTTTATAGAATTCACACAGCATCTTATAAATTCAGTTTTCACTTTCTCTCTCGGACAAGAAATATTTATTTTATTGTATTGAGAAGATGGATAAGCTGTACATATTAACAAAATAATATAATATAGCACTAATTGTTGACTGTACTAAAATATAACCCTCCTAAAATTAAAAGAAAAATCCACAATATATTCAAAGTTATAAGAGTATCAGAATTCACTTGAGTCTACATTTTTCCAAGGTCTGATTTTACCATGAGGTCACAAGTATGTTCCATCTTGTGAGTGAAATAGTAAGACTGACCTGTCCTGACACTGTCATAATACTAAAGGTTTCATAAGTTGAACTCCCAAAGCCTCTCGTGACTTCATTAGCCACTTTTTGTTCTCCTCTGTCAAAAACTCAAAGAGGTAATTCATGCCAATGTGTCATTCTAGGTTATACCCATGACATAGAATTATGCTTTCTTTGTGTTTGCAATAGTGCTTTAGGGTAACATTAGCCTTTCTTTTCCTTTTTGGCTGCAGTGGTGGTGACTTGGTGTTTTTTATTGTTTGAATGTCAGGTGGAAATACAGCAGCTAAGGACAGAGGAAATGAGATTAAAAAATAAAACAGCACCAGTCCTTCATAGGAGTTCTATTGTCCTCTGCAAAGTGAAGAGCAAATCTACCAGCTGCAAGAGAACAAAGAGCTGTCACATATACCCTAAGTAATGAAGAGCTCTTCTTTCCCCTTAGATTCACCACACAAGCTCTCAAGGTCCATTGTAGGTGTATTACCATTATGATAAAAGCTCCGAGTAGGTTTAGCCTAAGGGGACATCAATTGTTGCGCATAAAAACAGGGACCCAGTGTGTGTGTTTCCATCTTTAAATAGGTTTTGCAGCTTTGACTTCCTTTTGTTAAGTTCTCACAGATCTCAGAGTCAGAGACACATTAAGGATGCCAATTTCCTTTCATACATCCTGATCAATCACTTCAACCACTTTTAACAATTGATACTGACAACACCTGAAACGGCAATTCACATCACTGCAAACAAGACCCAAAAGAACAAACGTATTACACCACAGTCAAGTGTTCATTGTGTGTGTGTATGTGTGTGTAGATAGGTGGATTATGTATACGCGTATTTGAGGCATGTTATCTACCTATATACTTATATGTATGTTCAGTATAACGGCTAAGTTGTTTTTTACTTGAGAGCTCTACTTAAAGCAAAGAAATTAAATGAATCAGATGAGAAGACAAAATTTAAAAATAAACGTATCTTTAAAAGTTTTTTATATCAGACTATGTTGTCCACTAAATATTTTACATACTGAATGAAAGTATGGACTACATATTTAAATAAATTTCATGAGATCAGTGTCTCCAGGCAAACTAAAGAAGGTGTTGGGGAAGGTGATCGAGAAGATGTGACTGCCAGTCGACCTGTGAGCCAGACCGGGCACTCAGAGGCTCCTCATCCCTCCTCCTGTCTTTGAAATGTGTGATCTACTTGTCATTACCACTTCCAGAAACTTCTCCAAGGACACAGCCTTCAGATACTGATGTACTACTGAGATCACATCTACATGGTATATGTAACTGAACTCAGTTAAAACCTCTTTATAAATTTTTAAGATTTGGCAGGCAGTGCAGAGATCTGCTCATTTTTCTACTGCGTAAGACAAGCCTTGTATATAAGTTCACTTTGCTTATTAAAAAACAAAACAAACAAACAAAAAACCTGCCACCTACCAACCTGGAGTGGTCAACCTTTTTCTTCCTTCTCTTGCTGCCTCCTCTGTATGGGGTCAGTTCATATTATACCAATAAACCTCCCAAGAGGGTTGTGAACCAACAGTTGGCGAGCCGGCTGGAAGACCACAGGAATTGGCCTTAGGAATAAGGTGTCCACAGTGGAAATCCTGAGTTGGCCATCAACTTCTATATGGAAGGGAGCAGCCCAAATGTTAGATGCTGTGGACCACCATGTGAGAATGGGGATGTCCCCCAAATGCCAGCCAATCTAACACACTTGTTGAGGAAGTGTACATCACACACAGTGGCAAAGAAGGGAAATGGATGATTACTGCAGTGGTCTGGCTTCTGCTACAGAGCAGTTTGGCCAGTAACCAATGCCCAGCTAGAAGTTGAAGTTCAAGTTAGAAAGTCAGAAGAGCTACGGTTAGACAAGGACACGTGCTTCTCCATCCTCTGCTACCTCCAGGGCTGGCAGACAAAGTGGGGGGAAACGATAACTAGTTAGAGACCTTAGCATGCTGTTTTGCAATGGAGGGTGCAACCTCCCACAGATGAAGATCTGGGCACTTGTGACAAAGTCTGATTAGGATGCTAAGAGATAAAATCTCTGAGAAAGTGATGAAAATGAAGAGAAGGATGTTATGGTGATTGACAATAAAACAGGCAAAATGTCCCTTATGTGTTGTGAATTCTGATACAAAGGAAAATTTAAAATAGCAATTACTCCAAATCTCTTAGGAGAAAACTTGTATTCTTTCTCTGTCCCTTGAAGCTGTAAATCTTATCATGTCTTTGAAATATAAGCACCCTAGGAGACACTCACAGAGAATGAAGGAAAAAAAGAGGCTAGAGGGAGGTTTTTAGAAACCGTTACAAAAGTTCCCTTGTCAATTGGGTTATAATGAACTCTCATCAGATCTTTAACCACGGCCATTCTTAAAGGTTGCCATTTGCAGTTACTGTTTTACTCTAATCTTTTGGCAAAAAGGGTTCCTGCATAAGTACTTCATTTTCAAGAGGTTTATAGAAAAGTCATCGACAAGTTTCTGATAACTAAGATCAATTTGCCTTTATGTGGGAAAGATAATAATGAAACTTTCAAGTGCTTCTTCAAGGCTACCGCCAGCACCACAGTATGTCATGGAATGCTGGTCTGAAATCTGTCCCTGTCCTTCCCACAGCAGTGAAATGAGCCCATTACACAGATGATATGATGTTAACAAGTAAAGACTGCCCTCCGCTGTAGGACATTCTGCAAGCCTTGCTGGAACAACTACAAAGCAAAGGGTGAGCAGTGAACCGAAAGACAATTGAAGGCCCGGGCACTACTGTACGGTTTTGGGGAGTCATCTGGTTGGATAAGACCCATGTTGTCTCAAAAGCTGTGATTGATAAAGTGTAGGTTTATCCATTCCCTAAGACTATGAAAGAGATGCAAGCCTTTGTAAAGATTTGGGGGTTTTGAAGGACTCTTATTCTCCCCATGGCACAGGGCCTCCATCCTTTATATCACCTGATAAATAAAGGGCACATATGAGACTCAGGATCAGAGCAACAAGCCACCTTTGAGAAGGCACAAACACTAGTGAAGGAGACTAAAGATCTGGGCATCTCCTATACAGGGGTACCATTTGAGTCGGATGTGTTTGTGACTTCAGAAGGTATGGGTCAGATATTGTGGCAGAGATGACAGAGGGGAAGAATGACCCTAGGATTTTGGTCCCAGCTCTGAAACTCAATATATTACCGTACAGCAATAGCTCCTCACAATGTACACAGTGCTCCTGTAAGTAAAGCCTCTCACGTAGAAGCCAGGGTCTGAATGCTGAATAGTTTAGCTGGTGTTTACACATGAGCCCTGGCCATTAATCCTTTGACTCTGGGCCATCCTTTTTAAAAAGATTAACCCTATGGCTTGGCCAATGAAAAGCCAAAGGATGGGTGATAAAAAATAAATCCTTGTGGGGGCAAGATATGTAGAAAGACATTTGAGTCCATTCAGAGGAGTCTAAAGAACCCCTTTATGTTTATAATGCCCAGTTCATAAGATCCTGACACCCTGTGGCAATCAGTAAGCTCCTGCCCTAGCTTGGGTACCAGCCCTAGCAACTGACACTTTAGTAGTTACAGGAGATTGAGCCCATAGAAAGAGTGGCCATCACAGTGCCTGTGTAAAATGGTGTATTTCCAAGGATGCCAGATTGCTCTTAAAGTATAGCAGCTTGGTTAAAGCAGTAACAGGATGACCTGCGTATTCTTTATTGTTTAATTTTTTTTAGTGTTTATTATTTTTGAGCAAGAGAGACACAGCATGAATGGGAGAGGAATAGACAGAGAGGGAGACAGAATCCGAAGCAGGCTCCAGGCTCTGAGCTGTCAGCAAAGAGCCTGACGTGGGGCTCAAACTCACAAACTGCAAGATCATGACCTGAGCTGAAGTCGGCGCTTAACTAACTGAGCCACCCAGGCACCCCAGACCTGCGTATTCTAAACAGCACTCAAGGCGAGTGCCAAAATACTCTGGGGCCATCCCCTGGAGTTCCCAACCAATGTTAACCTCCTCCCTCTGAGCAAGCGTTCTAAATATTCCTTGGTTTGTATGGACCCTGCAAGTGGCCTAACCCAAGCCTTCCTTGTTGGCATGCAAACAAAGCTGCCACTATTAGGGGATTAGAGACGCTGAGTAACAGGCATGAATGCCCTTATCAAATATACAATGATTGGCAGTCACATTTCACATGTATATCACATGATATACAATACTCAACAACAAAAAAACATGACTTTAAATGATAGTCCATCTCCCCTATAAGCCATATACAACAGGGTGGTGGAAAGAAAAATGAGAATATTAAAGCAGATTAAATTATTAACAGGTAAAACCATGTTGGCTAGGTGAACTAAAGTACTGTCCCAGGCCTTAATACATTTGAAAGGTCAACTAGTATGGCCTATTACCCCATATGTCAGACTGGGGGCCCCTGCTGAGGCTTAATACCATCAAGGTTTAGAAGTTGTGGGAGGGTGCCTGGGTGGCTTAGTCGGTTGAGCGTCTGACTTTCGCTTGGGTCTTGATCTCGCGGTTTGTGGGTTCGGGCCCCACGTCGGGCTCTGTGCTGACTGCCAGCTCAGAGCCTGGAGCCTGTTTCAGTCTGTGACTCCCTCTCTCTCTGACCCTCCCCTGCTCATGCTGTCTCTCTCTCTCTCTCCTGGAAATAAATAAAAACATTAAAAAAAATAAAAAAAAAAAGAAGAAGTTGTGGGAAATGAGTGCTGTTGCCCTGATTCTCACTATATGTATGGTGTATGGATCAATACACTATACTACTGAGAACACCAAGCCCCACTACATCTGGGAAAGAAATTACTTACTGGAATTTACAAGGGGCTGCCCCACAGGATGGGTGAATTCACAGCCCCTGGGTAAGGGGAAAATGCACAATCTCCACTGGGATCCCATTGATCTGCTACAAGCTGGACTTGTCAAAATACACTAGGCCTAGAATGGAAGATGCACCATTGTAAGGGGAGAAAATGGGGGTTATAGTCTGGCATATCCCACCTCCAGTCATCTCCTCATGCCTGATGGTGCTGCCTCTTCTGGCCAACATGTATGGTAGGTACAAGGTCAAGTTTCTAAAGCTGCCAACCTCCCTCTCATCAAGGCCAGATGGGAACATTCTGTTTTCCACTAGGACAATCATTTGACCATTCTCTTTTTTCTCTCCATTAGCCTGACCAATGTTATAACACATATAGAAGCCCTTACTAAATTCATTCAGCAAGCTTAAATTATAGCCAGAAATGCCTGTCCTTACTGAACAATGAAATGATTCTAATGAGAAAAACTGCCCTTCAGAACAGGATGGCCTTAGATATTATCTCTGCTTTGCAAGGAGGCACCTGTACCATGATCAAAATAGAATGTTTTGTGCTCATACCCGATGAATCTGGTTATGTATCATCTTTATGAAATCACGTGAGGACACAAGCAAAACATCCTAAGTGATCGGATCTCCATCCTAGTGGATTTAGTAAATCAATGGTTTGAATCCTTGGGATCTTGGTGGAAAAAAGTTGTCACTGATTGGGGGAATTATTAACTTAAACTGTGTTTGTCTTATATGTGCCTTATTGTGGCTGTGGCATCTGCCTGAAATGTGGCCAGATGATGGCCAAAGGAGCCACCTCCATGCTAATGAAATGCCTTGCTGACTGCTGAGAGCCCACTGTGGAAGAGGGGGTTGTAGGAGATTGTAAGAGTTGGTCACAAGAGGTGGAACAGTAGGAAACATGCGACCACCAGTTGATCCATGAGCTGGACCAAGGTCACTGGAGGCTCCTCATCCCTTATTTTTCCTTGAAATGTGGGATCCATTTCCCTTTCCCACTCCCAGAGGCTGTTCCAAGGACACAGCCTTGAGATAATAACATGCTGCTGAAAACACCTGCATGATACACATAACTGAACCCACTTAAGACCTCTTTATAAACTTTTAAGATTTGGTGGGAGGGTGTGGGGATCCATTTGTCTTGCTGCCACTAAGACAACCCTTATGTGTAAGTTCCCTTTCTTATTAACACTACCACCTATGAGGGCACCTGAGTGGCTCAGTTGGTTAAGCATCTGACTCTTGATTTCAGCTCAGGTCATGATCTCAAGGTTCACAAGATCAAGTCCCACATTGGGCTCTGTTCTGACGGTACAGAGATTGCTTGAGATTCTCTCTCTCTCTCTCTCTCACTCTCCTCTCTCTCTCTCTCCGTCTCCCCTCTCTGCCCCTGCCCCCTGAAGGTGCACAGGCACTCTCTCTCTCCCCCAAAACTAAACAATCATTAAAAAAATTAAAAGGGTTAATACATTAAAAACAAAACAAAAACTACCACCTACCAACCTAGTGAGCTGCCTCTTCCTTCAAGCTCTCTCTGCCCTCTGTGCAGGGGGATAGAAGGGTGGAAATTTCAGATAGCACCAGAAAAGCTCCCAAAGCTCCCGAGAGGGTTGCAAACCAACAGAAGGGAGAACAATATGTGCCTGCAAGTGGGAATCAACACAACACATTTAAAAACTTGAAGGAATCTGTGTATGTTGGAGTAGAGACAGAGGAGGAGTGAGTAGCAAAACATGAGGTGGGAAATATTCTTGGGAACCAATTACTGAGGACCTGATAAACAAGTAAAGAATTTTTGCTTTTTCATTTTATCTGGAAAGCAATGGCATATGGGCTACACTGAAGAGAGTGGGATTTCTAGTAAATAAAAAGATCTAGCTGTGATATGAAAAATGGAAAGGAAAGAGACATAACTGAAGACAGAAAGCTGGTAAGAACTTATATGAGAGGCTCAGCCTTCCCTTTAGGGACTTTTAATGAGCTTCTAAGTTCATAGAAGGGAAGAGTGTCACCCATGATAAATACAAAAGTAAATGTAATCAAGAAAAAAGAAAGTGATTCAGAGATCTGAGAGCTGTAAGCAAACAAGAAAGGAAGAGATGTGCTGAGAGCAGGTGACAATATCAGAGCTCTAGAGACTAATTTTGAGCCATTAACGAGATGAAGAATTTGAACCTCAGCCTTTAGCTTTAATCCTGGGACCTAGAACTGAAATGGGCCTTGGGCCATATCAGTCACTTGCATCCAGGTAGACTAATCTCTTTAGAATAAACTATTCCCAGTTGGGCCTTCATGATTTCCACAGCTTAAAATCAAATATAATACTAGGTCAAACACAAATAATGAAGCCATATGAATGAGAATCAGCAGAAAATGAAAACAAATTTAGATCTGCAAAGACATAAGATACTAGAATTGTCAAATACAGATGATAAAATATTTACTGATGAATTACTTAAAGAATAAAGGCTAGGGACAAAAATGAACAAGCAACAGGAGATTTTTAAAAATGATCAAATACACATTAAGAAAAATGCAGTTTTAAAAAAGTGGAAAATGAGTAAAACAGTAAATCACACACTCACACATAGCTACTGGGAAAAAAGTAAGAGAGAAGATAAATGTAAATTATCTAATTAGGGTAAAATAAGGAGAAACAAGAAAACGGAAACTCAGGAAGGGACAAGGAAGACTGAATGGAAAGGGGTAAAATATGTCCAACTGGAGTCTCAGAAGAAGAAAATAAAGACAACAGAGCAGAGAGAGTACTTCAAAGACAATGTCTGAAAATTTTCTACAAATCTTCTAGAAATATATGAATCTTCATACACAGAAAGAACAACAGGTAAGAAGAATTTCATGAGATAGAGAAAGAGAGGGAGGAGGAGTATGGAAAAGAGAGAGATAAACACAGCCAGACATAGTTAAGGAAAGCAGAAAGATTCCTCTACCAAGAAGGATACTTAGAACAGCAACAGATGTCTTAATTCTATCAATGGAAGACAGAGGACTATGGGAAAATATCTTTCTTCTAAGTGCCAAGATGGGAAAATTTAAAAAAAGAAAAGATTTTCAAAATAGACTTATAACTTCCAGAAATAAAGCAAAACTAAGTTTATTTATATTTAGATAAACACAGAGGCTTTTATCATCAACAAATCCCACTATGGCAAAGTCACAAGGCATGTACTATGAAAAATATTCCAAAAAGGTTGCCTGAATGCAGATAAAAAGACAAAGAACAGGTAAATATACAGATAAATGCATGTGTTTCCTCAAAATATATACACAGTATCAACTATATACCAACTATATACCATGCAGAAGGAAGGAAGAGAGGAAGATTTGCATTTTTGGAGTTTACACTCTAGTGAGGAGAGAGTGTAAATGAGGGGAGAGAGAGTATATATAGTAAATATGTAACTTATTGAGTTTAAGTAAAACAAATATTATCCATATAAAATAATAATAATATCAATGGAGCACCTGGGTGGCTCAGTCAGTTAAGCATCTGACTCCAGATTTTGGCTCAGGTCACAACTGTGAGATCAAGCCCTGCATTGAGCCCTGCACTGGGCTCCTCCGCCCTGAGTGTGGAGCCTGCTTGGGATTCTCTCTCTTCCTCCCTTTCTGCCCCTCCCACATGTGTGTTCTCTCTCTCTCTTTCTCTCAAAATAAATAAATAAGCATTAAAAATAATAATAATCTCAAATTTATGAGGTTAAATGTATCTAAAGTACTGTACCAATATATTACATGTCAGGAAGCGATTAAGAAGATTCAGTTTTCCAAGGCCCTTGCACATTTCAAAGGGTGGGATTAATGGCTAATTAGTTTTAGAATTTGTTAAGTATACACGATATCAAGTTTAACTGTGAAAAAGTTAGTATTAAGTATAAAACCGCCAAACCCGCAGAGAGAAAACTAGAATAAGGAACTACAAGCATATGAAAAACAAAGAAACTATAGCTGAGATCCAAGTGAAAAGTGTAATTCTCTGAATCTAAGACGGTGATGGCCAGGATGGAGAATGCTGAACAAATGCTGTAAATGTTAAGTAGAGGAATGACAGAATAGAGTGAAGGACTCGGCCATATGAGGAGGCCTGGGGAAGGAAAAATCAAGAGGGAAGCCCAGGTTTCTGTACTGATGTTTGAGGATGATGGTAGCACCATCAGTTAGGATGAAATACACAGTTGGAAGTGGAAATTGGTGATTTTCACTTTGTTGTGCATATGCCATGTTCGCCGTGAAGGAGAAAGTCACATAAATTCCACACACTAAATGTGCAGATCATGTGTCCAAAACTCACAAAAATTATGGAGGCGTGGGTTATGGATTTGGGATCTTAAGTCACGGTACAGTATGCACTTCCTACCCTAATCCTGCCCATTGCCTCAATTTTCTTCTGTCTTGTTTT
Source organism: Hyaena hyaena (assembly GCF_003009895.1). NCBI lineage: Eukaryota > Metazoa > Chordata > Mammalia > Carnivora > Hyaenidae > Hyaena > Hyaena hyaena. The sequence continues at coordinate 290,247 of NW_024080696.1, forward strand.
TATCTTCTTATTCCTTTTTTTTTTTTTTAACCATTTCCTGTTTGTGCTTCCCATTTCCACTCAACTGCTTCCCTTAATGTCACCTCGGTAAAGAGGCAGTTGCAGAGATACTACTGGCTAAAATGGGTTGAAATGTTTACTAAACATTTGTAAACATGTTTACAAATTTGTAAACATGAATCTTTTTCACGAATAGCAAAAAAAATAAAAAAAGACATTTTACTAGATGCCATTAGATGTAGTAACATCTTCTAACTTCTAACAAACCACCCTAAATTTTTTTATACAGATAAGCAATAGGTATGCATAAAAAGGTTTAGGTTAGATCTGTTTGTAATAGCTAAAAATAAATAATTATAGGAAACAGAGGTAAAGGACGGGTTAAACAACTTTGGCACTTTTTTGCAGAGGAATACTATGTATCTGTTTTAAAAAAATTGAGAAGCTATTTCAGGATTTCAGGTTTTATCAGTCAAGTATCTGCCACCAATCATGCTAAGTCAGCAAAAAGTGAAAATTAAATCTTTATTCATTGAAAATGTATCTTTTGTCTTTTATACTTAAAGACAGTCTTTTTGGTTTGGTAATCTAGATGGGCTTCTACGTAATCTGTCTTTTGCTTTTCGTAAAATAAATCTCTCATAAAATAGTATGCCTTTAAAATACAAACTTGGGGCACCTGGGTGGCTCAGTCAGTTAAGCATCCGACTTCAGCTCAAGTCATGATCTCACGGTTTATGGGTTCAAGCCCTGCGTCGGGCTCTGTGCTGACAGCTTGGAGCCTGCTTCAGATTCTGTGTCTCCCTCTCTCTCTCTGACCCTTCCCTATTCATGCTCTGTTTCTCTCTGTCTCAGTAATAAACAAACATAAAAATTTTTTTTAAAAATAAATAAAAATAAAATACAAATTTGCTAAATTTTAGTGAAGGCCAAAATAAATTAACTCAAAATTTATCAAACTGAAGCATTGGAACATTTTCTATCTAGCTATCCCATGCTTGGTATTTATTTGGCCCTTAGGGTTTAATCAGCTCTAAGAAACTACATATTCATGAACATACCTTGAATGAACTACTAACAGAAATTATTATAAACTGTTCACAGTCTTGTAAATGTACTGTTGGTTCAATCATTTTATTATACTTAATTCACCATTGCTAATAAATCATCATCCTGGTCTTCTCCAGTTTTTTCATTAAAATGGAAAAGAAACACTGTTGATATAGTTCCCATGACTTTTAACTTATAATGGTTTCATATCAGCAGGTACCAAAGACATTATTTTATGAATTAAGGAATACATTATGACCCAAGTGCTTTTTAAAATTTGCTTGTTATTCTTATGTTCCTTGTATTTTATACTCTGCAAATACAAACAAGCATGAATATCACAAACACAGTCAATATTTTACCTTTTTGTATTATACCCAAATATTATCGGATTAGTAACTGCGTCATCAAGAGGAAAGGCATCTGGTATCACCCACTCTTTACCAATTGTAACATATTCCCCACCCCCACCCTGTCCTTTTCTCCATTTCACCTATCCTCTTAGAGAGGAAAGCTAGAGAAGAGAGTTTAGTGACACCCAAAGCTCTTCCTGGATGACAGACAAAAGAATAGCTAGAGCTCAGAAGAGGAGTCTTATATGGGTGACCAGACACATGTTGTAAATTAGCAGAGCAGTGAAAGATTTCCTACGTCCAAACCACCTGGCCTTGCCTGCTCTCTGTGCACAAGACGCCGTAAGCTGGGAATAAAATCTCCCATCCCATTATCAAAGAGAAAGCTTATTTTAGAAAAAACCTATGGAGAGGAAACATACACCTTAAACCTAAAGGTTTAAGCCCCCTCATCTGAGGGGGCTAGGAGTTGTTATCTTGAGGAAGAGAAAGGTATGGGAATATAAACTTTGTCTTCATCATTTGGTCCCCAATCTAGTAAGGGTCAACCAAAAAACATGTGGATGCGGACTTGGCTTAGGAGAAGAAGATTCTTGAGATGAGAAACCTACCTCGCAGAAAACCAAATTAAACTTTAAAGCATCTGGGTCTTAGCTGAGCTTGGAAGGACAGAAAGTACAAAGTCCTGAGGCCAAAAGGCTGAAGCTACTGGGCAGTTGAGTCTTAGTCATAGATGAATTTGCTTGGAAAATATTGTATAAATTATGCTTCTTCACCATGATGTCCCCAATTCTCTGCTCTCTTCCTTAACCTCCATTTCCAGGTAATAAAATTTAATGACATTCTAATAGGGACCCTATCATCATTTTTGGAAGCTATCTAAATATCACTTTATGCCAGAATATAAATGAGTAATAATCTTAGCATTTAGTGAGGGGAAAAAATCAAAATAGAGAGGATGATATTTAAGAACCAAATAGTGGTTTCAATTCCACTGTAAATATTTTTAACATTATTCCCCTTGCCTGGAATGATTCCCTCTTCTGCTGTCCGCTCCTCTTTTAAGTGCTCCTCCCCCCCCCCCCCCCCCCCCCCCCCGGCCCACCCTTGCTGGAACTGAGTTTCTCATCTCCTCCTCACTCCTTTACTGGCTCTCACCATAATGGGATTTTACAAGTCTGTCTCCCCACTTGACTACAAGGTCTGTTAGGGTGATGGCTGTGTTTTATAAAAACATATAAAACATTTTCTCCCAGCATCCAGAACATTTCTGGAACATAATAGTAAGTGTTGGTTGAATGATTCTTGCTATTATGTTGTTTTGCCTATTTTTTTCTTACTGTATTTTATGTAGATTTGGATTCCCTAATTAAAAAAATGCTTGATTAGGCTTCATAAACTTTAATTTTCTCACTAATTTGGTACTTTTCTCATCTTCAATGGCTAGTTAGAAATATGGCTACTTTAATTTTGCATGGTAGAGGAGAAAACAATGTTGTTCTCACCAAATCAGTAAAGAGCGTATGAGATTTGAAGGCAATTGGAACACTTACTTACTGAAGGGAGATTCTCAAACATATAGTTTGCAGTTGGATGACTATTTATTGAAGGTTCCATTTTGGAAGAAAAGGGGCTGGGTAAAACCTGGAATTAAAATACATCTGAGCATGTACAGAAGGTACAGAAAAAAAAATTGTGATCCACCTGGCAGAAAATCCCAATTACGTAAGTGATGGTACCAGGTGTCTTCTGCTCCCAACACTCTTCTCCCGCTACCCCTGCATCTCATGCCCAAATTGAGAGCTCAGTATGCGCATGATGGTGCCACCCCTAGGATCTCTGCTGGAGGTAGGACTTATTGGCTGTGAGTGTTCCTGAACACAGATTTCCTCTCTTTATGGACCAAAAATTCTGCCCCTGAAGATTTTCAGTGGTTCTCAGTGACAGATGGAAGTGAATTTGAGGGACATGAAAAAGTGTACAGCTCAACCTCAGAAAGGCAGTCCTCATACCAGCAAGAGTGGTGGTGAGAAGTCTGCTGTTGTGAAGGGAATTTCCATTTACAGGACTACAACAGCAAAGGATTCAGTCTTCATAAAAGTAGCCATATCCATAGCCATCTTCTGTTGCATTTCTCCAACACTCTTTATTCCCCCTTCCTTCTCCTCCCACCTGGGGATTCCAGATTACATGTTATTAGTAGTTAAATATGGCAATTCTACCACCACAACATTGGTATTTATGTAAAGAATTCACATGGCTACCTTTCTACCTGAGTGGGGAGTACAGACTGGTAATACTAAGACTAAAGATGATGACCTAACCCCTAGGAAAGCTATCCATTTGATAAATATTTACATAAGGTTATTTGCTTCATTCATTAATAATTGATTTTTCAAAATGATCCTGCCACGTTTGTTTCTATCTTCTTTTAACTTGCTGTCTCCTAGGGTCTAAAGATGATCAGGGTTGGTGATTTTTCACCTTCTGCCTCACTTGATTGAAGTAGTTCTTATGCATAATTTGCACTGCTACCTGCTTGATTGCTCTATTTACAACAAGTATACTGTTTTTGTGCTTATATTTAACCTGAGTCTTCAGGACGCTATGACTCTAGCTTCAGTTTGTGAAAAGTAACCTTCATTATTTGTGGAGAATTTATAACATGCATGATTTCACATGGGGAATGTTTTTTGCATCATGTTTTCCCTCCTGGTAACAAGATGGTGTCCTTGATTTCTTGCATATTGATAGACTAGTTTCTGGTACTTGTTCCTGTCTGTGTGTGTTTAAGTCTGTGAATGCTAGCCAATAATATGGTACAATTCAGAAAACTGCAATCACATAGATATATAATTTCTTTCAAAATTCTGTTTTCTCCCCAAGGGCATCACAGTTGTTTTCACAAATCTAATAACACTAGGCCTTTAACAAGGTACAGTGAGAATTTTGAAAATATTTAGAGCATTTGCTTCCATGATGTGAAGCCTCCTCCCCCCTCCAAAAATGGTCTTAGACTATTCTTTAGTATAAACACACACACACACACACACACACACACACATACACATTTAGAATAAAATGCAGGTGCTTCTTTATTCAAACCAATATTCCTAGTATTAATACTTCAATTTTTCTATATCACCAGCTTTTGATTGTGAATTTTAACAATATTATTGACTTTTTAAATTAATTTTTTAATGTTTATTTATTCTTGAGAGAGAGAGAGAGAGAGAGAGAGAGAAAGCATGAGAAAGGGAGGGGCAGAGCGAGAGAGGGACACAGAATCCAAACCAGGCTCCAGGTCTGAGTTGTCAGTACAGAGCCCGATACAGGGCTTGAACCCATGAACCATGAGATCATGACCTGAGCTAAAGTCTGATGTTTAACCAACTGAGCCACCCAGGCGTCCCTATTGACTTTTTAAACTATAAAAGTTGTGCATCTCTCAATGGAAAACACATAGAATATACCAAAAAGTATAAGGGAAACAAAATTTACATCATTCAGAGCAATGGTTTTTTTTATATGTATGTGTGCATATTTGCAAATTTAGATATACTATGTAATTAAAATAATACTATATAGACAATTTTGCATTCTGTTTTTCTAAATCAACATTTCGTGGATTTTTAAAAATTTTTTTCATATTCTCTGTGGAAATGATTTTAAATCGTTTGCATATTATTATTACTATGAAAATAGCATCGCTTATTTAATAAATGTCCTATAGCTAGACATTTAGGTTGTTTTTCCAACTCTTGATATCAGAGAATATTGTATATTATTTTCGTACATACTTTGTTCTTTTTTAACATTTCTTCTTCATTAGAAATAGAATTCTGGGTGAAGGGACAAACAGCTATTTACATTATTTTCATAATTTTATTAAACTATTTACTAAAAAAATGGAAGTCAATTTTATGCCTTATAATTTTTAATGTACATTTGTATCTAGTTATTTAAAAAGGTAAGCTAGTAATTAGTTAGTTGTATTTATTTATATTGGAGTTTCTACTTAACGATTTTATTTTTCTGCATTGTTCTTACTCATTGGATTATAAGAACTCTTATTAAAGATTCCATTTTCACTTCTATTTTCCCAATTTAATTTTCATAATATATACATTTTACTTTGAGTATATTTGATACACAATGTTGTATTACTTTCAGGTGTACAACATAGTGATTCAACTTCTCTGTATGTTATACTGTGCTCACAAGTGTAGTGACCATCTGTCATCATATATCACTATTATAATACCACTGAATATAGTCTCTATGCTGTACCTTTTATTACTATGGCTTCTTCATTCTGTAACTGGAAACCTGAATCTCCCACATCCCTTCATCTATTTTTCCCATACCCTCACTTCCTTCTGAAAACCATCAGTTAGTTCTCCACAATTATGGGTCTGATTCTGCTTTCAGCTTTTGTTTGTCAGTTTGTTTGTTTTTTCTTAGCTTTTTTAGTTTACATATATGAGTGTAATCACATGTTTGTCTTTCTCAGGCTGACTTATTTTACTTAGCATAGTATGCTCTAAGTCCATCCATGTTGTGAATGGCAAGATCACATTCTTTTTTATGGTTGTGTAATATTCCATTGTAGATATACAAAACATCTTCCTTACCAATTTGCCTACCAGTGGACACTTAGATTGCTTCCAGATCTTGGCTACTATAAATAATGCTGCAATAAACATAAGTTACACATATCTTTTAAAATTAGTCAATGCTTCTTTTTAAATTAATTGCCTAGTTTACATGCTAGATGATGAGTAAACTAGATAGGTGAAGTACCTACTTTCACGGACTTCATACTTTATGCATCAAAAGCAGAAAATATACAAATAATAAAATAAATAAATTAAATTGATATAGAAATAAAAGTATGTAATGGGGCCAATAATACTTGAATTAAGTTGTCCAGGAACACAGTAAGATGCTCTCTCAAATCATCTTTATTCAGGTCCTGTACATTTTTTGTATATTTCTTCTTTGATATTTCTTAATTCTTATTTTTTTCTTAAAAAGTTTGTGAAACACAAAAGGGTTAATATCAAAATCAGTATTTTCCTCTGTAAGACTTCCTACGTAAGCCTTAAATGTGCATTTAGCAGTGACAAATTTCATCAAAATTCTGAAAAAGTGCAAGTTGTTTTCTGTTAGTTTATTGCAATTTATATTTGTTAAAAGTCTGTCAACAACTTGAAGTTCTAGCTTAATTTCAAGAGCAAAATGTAAAGACACAAATTATAAAACTACAACACAATATGCATCATGTGGTTTTGCTTCAGGAAAAGTCAGAATTGGGTGATATTTGGAATTAGTGAAGAAGTCTGAAGAGAATACTTAAGTGTTCTCACTGCATGATAATGTAGGTACAGTTCTGGAGGGAGGTCATCTAAGAAGATTCTCTCATCTTTTCTCATGATCAGCAGCTTTGAGCAGTAACAGCACACCATTAAGGAGTAAGGATAGGATAGAAGGCCCCCAAGGATGGCATCTGGGAGTAACAAAATAGGGGGAAATGGGTTCTGGGCTCTGAGGAACAAAGAAAAGGAAGAAAGTGCCTAAAGGAAGTAAATGGATATTCAGTTGACTTCTTTTTCCAACCCAACAAGGATATTCCCTCACATAGGGGATTCATTTAGAAAATGAACCTACAGAAGATTCTCCAGATCACTTTGCAGGACAAAAAATAGAAAGGGTGTTTGAAGATTTTCAGGTACACAAACAATACATTATATTTTTGATACCATATAAGGCCTTGATTAAGATCTAGAATCAATTAGAAGACAGAAGTAAGAGTATAATTAATCTTGGTGTCTAATTCAATTTTTATAATGATTAGTGCAATGTTAATAATTTTGTCACAAATGAAAAAAGTTTAGCTCATCTGAAGTTTCACTCTTCCACAGGTTATGTATCATGGAAAGAGAAAAGCAAGAATAGTATGAACTAAAGTAATAAGTCATAACTATTACGTACAGTTATGACAAAAAGAGCCCCAGGAGAGGTTGTCAGTAGAGAATTGGGGAAGACAATCTGAGCAAAATAATGTACTCCTCCATACCCAGGGACGAAGTCACTGTGATTCAAACACAGCAAAACCAGATGATGACAAAATCAGTCTTATCAATCACACGATAACTTGTTTTTCTGAGCGCAGAGAGAGGAATTCAAGTCACATGGCCTGATTGTTCTTCTCAACAGATTTACCACCTTCATGTGTGTTGTGCTCCCCTCTTATCATTCAGGAGGTAGGAGCAACAGGGAATGTTCCTCTCTTTCCAGAGTTTCAAAACCTGTTTTTATGGGCTTTTAAGTAAAGCATCTTTATTTTGGGAGATGATACTCATAGATAAAGACCTCAAAACAAACTTTAGCTAAAGAATTACCACTGACATATGACATCGCTTACTGAAATTTTCCTACAAGTTATCTTTAATAGCTTATTATGATTTTCTTTTACCATTTCAAAACAAAAATGTTGTGCTAAACTGCATTATGTTCATGTTTATATATGTATAGATACTAACTTCATATTTTATGATTTGGATCTTAAACAGCTTAAACCTATTGTCTTCGTGCAATGACAGAGATAGTAAGCATTTAATAAATAATAAATTAATCTATTCAGCATTTGACAATGATTATGATAATGACAATGACAACAATAGTGATTTCTATTCACAAATCTTCCAGTCATCAAACTAGGAGTGACTGGTACTATACTAAGTACAAGATGTTAGAATCCTCTAACAATCTGACTTGGAAAGCACCATAAATAAGACTTAGAGATTAGAAAAACTACAGAAGAGCTATGCTATTAATTATAGTGTTTAGAAAGCCCTCTGTCCTCAATCAGTATGTGATCTTTCCATCACAATTCTGTTTTTTAACCACAGAGTATTATGCATACCTTGGTGCTACTCATTGTTTTTGAGGCTCTCTGGGACCAACAGTTCACACCTTGTTTCCTGAGACATCAAAGATTTCAAAAACGATCACTGCAGATGCAGGCCCGGATACAGTTTTCTGTTCGTTGTGGGGAGACAATACTGGACCTATCTCCTCCTAGGAACCAGACAACTGGCATTTGGCATTAGGAAACCACAGAGTACTAGAACATAAGATTATGATGTTTTAAAATTTATTTTTAATGTTTTATAATTTTTTAAATGTTAGAATGCTTTTAAAGAGGTCACCTTAAGAAACTCCCTGAAATTTTCTGAATCTACAAAGCTGACAGTGAGGGCAAGGCTTTTCTACACAGTTTCATGAAGGATCTAGCAGATGCACCCGGTCAACTCACTTAGCCATATTCTCTGGAGCAGAGGCACCATGATTTGGGAGGAAGGGGGCACCTTTTTCTTGGCACTAAGGCATTGTCTGCACTCCTGGACACCTTCACTAAGACAGCTCCTTTCCAAATATAAAGGCAATGCATTAAGCTCATGGTGGGCTTGGCTGTGGGCATCTAGCATGAAGTAATTATAGCAAAACCTGCAGAAATGTAGGGAAGTCAGTAGAACATTCATAAATGGTATAGGCTTCAGAGTCCCCATGCTCCTGCTCTTGATTTAGTTTTCAGAGGAAAATTTAAAGGACAAAAATGTTTTAAAATACTTGGCATTTTTTTGCCCCATTGTTTTAAAACTGTTGTACTTAAGTACCCCTCAAAACATCCAGTTAAGTGCTAACCATCATAATGAATCAGAGTGTGCAAGTTTGAGGCAGCACAACCTCAAAGTAAGAGAAGTTTCGTCTGTAAGTAAAATGACATAGGACTTACTAACACCCCCTGGAAACCCTCAGGTAAAAAAGTTACAAAGCAGCCCAGCAAATCTCCAGGTTTATGGATGTTAATGAAAATAGTATACAAGTAATTTAAATAAGAGAACTGTTTGGGCTCCTATTACATATTTAAAGTGTTCTTGGAGAATATCTGCTTCAGAAATGACAGAGTAGATAGACAATATATATGAAAAGTGTTTTTCTGACATTAAGTAACAAGAAGGGAGGCAAAGGAGGTAAGCTCTACAACTTCACCTGCTTACTGTGTTGAAGCAATTGTCTGGCCACAGAGAAGAGAGGGTGAACCCAACAGAAACTAACAGTTTTGCTGAGTTGAGGAAGTTGAAAGTCAGGGAAGCCAAGGAAACTAGCACTTGGGAGGCAGAGTATCAGAGAGGGAAGAGTTGCAGAAAGGAAGAGAGTTCTGGAGATCTGAAGTAGAGATCCCTCCAACCTTTGGAAAATAATAATCAGTGCCTGTATGGAAGGAACTATTCGAGGCTAAAGAATCCTGAAAAGTAGTAGTCCCAAAACAAATAAGTGTACTAGCAATAGTTTAAGCTCTCACTATCAAAGGGAAAAGACTTTGTAGTATACAGAGCACTGAGAAGAGTCCCTAAAAAAGATATCACCTTAGGAGTGACATTGTATTAGTCCTAGAGTAAAGGACACTCTGGTCCCTCTTTAAAAAAGCTTAGCCTAGCCTTGAAAGGAGTAAACTGAGTCTATGTAATTAACCTGTATGCCAGACAAATTCAACCTTAGGTAAGGAGAATCCCACAGAAACCAGAAAACACACGTAAAATTCACAATGTCTGCAATCCAGTAAAAAGTCATCAAGAAAAGGAAAAACAGAACACAATGCAATCAATAGAAACAGACCCCATGTGACAGAAATGACATTAAAATAGCTGTTATAAATATACTGCATGTATTCAAGAAAGAGAAAAACATGAAAATTATATATAACAAAAATTAGATTCTATGAAGAAAAATACAGTATGTAATATGAAAAGGGTAGTAAATGGCATAGCAACAAATTAGATTAGATTAGCTCAGAAGAAAAGATCAGTGGAGTTGAAAATGTATTAATATAAACCATCTAAAATAACACCCACAGAGTAAATAAAAGACTGAAATAAGTAAACAGAACATCAGTGATCTGTGAAACAGCATCAAAAAATCTATTATTTTGGAGACCAGAAAGAAGAGAGACACAACAACAACAACAACAACAACAAAACATTTGCAGAAACAGCAGCCAAGCATTTTCTCTATGTCAGAGTAAATACAAATCCACAGAACAAAGCAGTTCAAGTACACACCCCAATAAAAGATAAGGTACACTGTAACTAAATTGACCAAACCAGATGATATGTTAGAAACATTGTTAAAACAGCCAGAGAACAAAGAGAATTTATGTACAGAGAAACAAAAATTAAAATTATAGCCCACTTATCGGCAACTTTGCAAGATTCAAAAAAAAAACAAACACAAAAAACAACTATAGCAGTGTGTTTAAGTATTGTAAAACACTAAACCCAAACAAAACACTTGCCACCATAAACTACTATACCCAGCACACATACCTTTTAAGATAAAAGCAAAATAAAAACTCTGCAAATGAGGAGCTGAGAGAATTTATTGCCACCAGACCAGTACTCCAAGAGCTGTTAAAGTTAGTTCTTCAGGCAGAAATAACATGATACTAGATGGAAATTTAGATCTCCTCACAAAAATGAATAGCCATATAAATGGCTAGTATTTCCATGAATGGAAAAGATCTATTTTCTTATTTTTAATCTTAAAAAATGCTTGACTGTTCAAAACAAAAACAAAAACAGTAAATTATGGAGGGAGGGTACTAACAACTTCCAGGGAGAGCTGGCTTGGTCTATGACTAAGCAATAAATAAACTAATACTTAGTTAAAAACACCCCAATGAAGCTTTATTTTTTAACTTTTTTTTAATGTTTGTTTATTTCTGAGAGAGAGAGAGAGAGAGAGAGCGAAGATCTGAAGTAAGCCCTGATCTGACAGCAGAGAGTCTGATGTGGGGCTTGAACTCATGAACCACAAGATCATCACCTGAGCCAATGTCAGATACTTAACTGAGCCACCCAGGTGCTCCAAAGAGTCCAGATGAGATATAGAGCAAATCTACATAAACCAAAACAGAACAGACCCAGAAAGGCCAACCATATTAAAGGGTGGACTTAATGTGACACTTTCCGGTGCACATTTACTACCTCCTCATTACCATATTAGGTTCACTGTGCAAGAAATGATACAAAGATAACATAATTTTGGTTCCAAAGTGTTTAATATTAATAATGGCATTAGTTTTTAAAAACTGAGTCATGATTTATAAAGTTTACAAAGATCTAGGTGTATGTTTCAGTCTTGATTACTGAGCCACATATTAAAAAGAGCTACCTCATTTTTCACAAAAATATATCAGAATTTTATACCAGGGTGCGAATGGGATATACCTTTAGAGTTAAGAGGTAAGATGTTCAGTGAGCATATTTTCTATTTCCAAAACTAACAAAGGAGGAAAAGAACCTTCAATGCATAGGGAGAAATTAAAATAAGCAGTTGGATAATTCAAACTGTGATTAACTGAGAGGCTTATATCCTTAGAAACATAAGAAACTGCATTAAACTCCTATAGATATCACCATGAACCTGTAATTACAATGGTGCATTTTTACTTTCTTTGGGGATCATCACAGCATGAATGAAACAAGGAGTAGAGTAGAAAATACAGTATTCATTACATTATTCAGAATGGCTACCCATACAGTAAACAAGCTGATGATCAGAAAGCTGTTCAGATAAGAACTTTTCCCATTTATAATTATGTGGTCTTAGAATATTATGAAAGTGCATTGACAGACTTAGGCATCAAGAGTATTTGGGAGAGCAAAAATCCTCTTAATAAAATTTAGACAAAAAGAAAAGAAAAGCAGAAAAACCTTATACCCAGGATTTTAGCCCTTGACTTTACATTTCTGTTTCATTATGAAAACAATCTTGGAGCTAATCATATCAAAATCTTCTAAGACTTCCTACCTTCAAAGGTATTTACATAAAATAATAACAATATAAAACACTAACACTGTATTCCAGGCCAAAACAATATGCAATTCTAATCTTCCTGGCTTTAAAAATAATTCTTAATAAAGGTCAGGCACATGGTTTTCAGTACACTTTCCACGGTACTACTTTAGAAAAAAAAAACAAATAGCAAAATAATGCCAGGCTTTGGGGAAATAACAAGAAATTTTATTTAAATATCAACTGGTATGATACAAACATAAAAATTTAGCTCAAATTCTCCCTAACAAATTTAATTACCTCTGTTAACCCCACTAACCTTCCCAGTGCAGATTAGAGTTATTTTTATTGTAAGTGAGATACAGAGAAGTTAAGCAGTTTTCCTAGAGAAACCCAAAAGCCATAAGCATAGTTATCAATTAATCAGTAGTTATGATCTCTGTGTATGTATCTTTAAGAATATATAGCCATATATACTAAACTGTATAAACATATGAGTATATATGAGTGTGTATATACAAATATATGTACATATATATATGTTATATATATAAACACACATATATACACATGTAGCCCAAGAAGAACTGCAATGTAATTAATCACAATTATTAAAATTGGGACGCCTGGAATAGAATGGCATCTCAACTAACTTTTTAATCAAACCCAGAAGAGAAAATGCATCATAAGTTATAGCAATATATGTGTGAAATCCCTAGCGCTGTAAACACAAATCCAAGATGTACAGATGCTGGACATGTGCTTGGAATACAGTATTGGATATTTGAACAGTGACTATAAAGTCAATAAACAAAAGCCAATTATATTTCTATATATTATTAGGAAATAAATGGAAAATGAAATTCAGGAAAAAATATATTTATAACAGAAGGAAAAACTTAAAAATTTTTGAGAATAATTTTAACCAAGGCTATCTAATATGCCTGCACTTAAAACAATGACACTTTGCTTATATTAATGAAGATTTGATAAAATGAAAAAGATCAAGTTTATATGTTAGAAGACTCAAGACTGTTAAATTGACAACTATTGCCAAAAGAAGCTATAGTTTCAGTGTAATCCCCAGTCATAATCACATATATTTTAAAAATAGAAATTTGCAAGCTATTTCTTTTTTAAATTTTGTTTTTAAGTTTTAATTTATTTATTCTTGAGAGAGAGATAGAGAGAGCAGGGGAGGGGCAGAGAGAAAAGGACAAAGAGAAAATCCCAAGCAGGGTCCACATTGTCAATGCAGAGCCCAATGAGAGGCTCAAACTCACAAACCGTGAGATCATGACCTGAGCTTGCAACCAAGAGTTGGGCACTTTAACTGACTGAACCACCCAGGCGTCTTGCAATATATTTCTAAAATATAAATGGAATTGCAAAAATTTTCTAATAGGCAAAACAATCTTGAAATGGAGACAAATAATAAATTGGAAGAGAAATATACCAGACTTTAAGGTTTAATATAAAGCTAAAGACAGTATGAGATTGACATACAGATAAGCAAATATTAAGAAATAGAGGGTCAATTCCTCTACTCAATAGGATATAGAGAGTATTTTCAACAAATTATGCTGGATATCAATTTTTTCAAAAAAAGAACTTTGACATTTACCTCACATCACACAGAAATATTAACTTAAGTGAATCATGCCCTAAAATGAAGGCTAAAGCTATAAAGCTTCTAGAAGAAAACAGTGGAAATACCTTTGCAGCATGCAAACAGACAAGCATTTCTTAGTTTACAAAAAAGAGTAAATTTAAAAGAAACAAAAAGTGAAAATAGATTTCATGAAAAACAAACCTTTTTTTTTTTAAATCAAGAAACTGCTAGGAAGCATACATTGGTAAATCACATCATAAGAAAACATTGCAAACCTTGGTTTGCAAGCATAATTTGTCTGGAAACATGCTTGTAATCCAAAGCATTTGTGTATCAAGACGAATTTCAAGAACCATGGGCTCAGTTATGATCACGCGACATTTGGCATCACATCATACTACTTGTACTGCAAGACAGCGCTCATTTATCAAGGTAAAATTTACTAGAAATATTTGGTCATCCTGTGGAACACTCATAGAACAAGTTACTCACAATCCAACATTTTACTGTATTTGCAAACATATGTAACAAAAGACTAGTATCCAAAATATATAAATTTCTAAAACTAAAACACACACCTCACAAGGAAGACTTAAGGACAGCCTATAAGCAAATGAGAAAGTATAAAGCATCATTAATCATAAAGAAAATGCAAAATAAGACCACTGGAAAGGCTAATGCTAATAAACTGTTAATATCAGATATTCATATATATATATATGAAAAACTGCAAACCTCTAAAACACTGGAGTTTGAAGTGTAAAATCTTAAAACTACTCTGGAGAGCTGTGTATCAGTTATATCTAATATTAAACATACAGCTACTTTATGAGCCAGTAGTTCTTCTAAGGGGGAAAAATTCCTAAAGAGCAATACGGCTGAAGTAGTTGCCTAGGAGAAATAAAAGTGTACGTCCAAAAATAGCTTATGTAAGACTATTAAATGCAGCTTTATTCAGTAGTCAAGAGTTGGAAACAACCTGAATGTCTATCAGCAGGGTATATAAATCCAGGTATATAGGTCTCCCCTGCTTTTTTAATGTTTGCCTTATGCCACTTTCCTTTTACCAGGGACCTACATTAGTACCTGCCTTTGCTAACTGGATGAAATCCAAGGAGGATTTTTGCTTTTATGAAAAAAAGTGAAAAGCAAAAACAGCGTTCAACATTTGTTTTTCAAGGAGTCACTATAGAGGCAGCATGTGCTCCCGGCAATGTGAGTAGCAAGATCTACACTCGGCATGTGAGCATCAAGCCCCCATAGCTTTGACATGCGTGAGCATTAGTACTTTTATCTTGATTTTGTGCATCTGTTAGCAAGATAATGTCCTAAGGAATCAGAAAAGCCTGAGAGAGGTTATTTTTGTGGCCTGGCAACACTGGAAAATTTTTCCATAAATAGTAATAATTATTATGAGGCACCCGGGTGGCACAGTTAAGTATCTGACTTTGGTTCAGGTCATTGTTTCATGGTTCCTGAGTTTCAGCCCAGTGTCAGGCTGTCTGCTGTCAGCCCAGAGCTTGCTTCAGATCCTGTCTTCCTCTATCTCTCTGCTCCTCCCCTCTGAAAAATAAACATTAAAATAATAATAATAATGGTTATTGCTTCTTTGCCTTACACCATTTACACTTATGAATGGTTTCACAGAAATGCTTTACTTCTGAATAATGGCGGAAATCAGTATTCATATGATGATGCACCAGTTAACAATCAAAAGGAATTTATTGCTGATACATGTAACAAGATGGAAATATCTCACAGACACTATGCTGAGCTCCAGAAACTGAGCACATATTGATACTTACTGTATGATTCTCTTTATAGGAATTTCTAGAACAGCAATACTAAATTTTAGTGCAAAAAGAACAATGGTTGCCTCAACCAGGTGAAAATTGTTTGATAAGGGGTAAGGGAAGAGAAGGGAAATGCTCCTTATCTTTACAAAGATGTGGTTCACCTGGGTCTATATATTTGTCAAAACTCCTATAACTCAAAACTTAAGATTTCTGTACTATAAGGCCCAGGGCAGGCCACCCCTAAAAGTACCACAGCAATATATCGATTATTTTGAACTGAAGATACTTGGAAAACAAGTGGTACCAAGACCCTCAGACCCTCCCCTGTCTCCCTGAAATCAGGAAACAAATCTCCCCTATGAAAAATATGCCTGCCTATTCTGAGAAGTCAAAAACACATCTTTGTCACCGGAAATAGGAACTTTAAAGTCGAGAAAACTATAGAAATAAACCTTGCTCTGTTTTTACTAATCTACTACCTCAGCCCAAACTCCACTTAGAATGCTTTACTAATTAATGCCCCCAAACATGTTTTCCTTCTCCTAAAAATTCATCACAAATCTACCATCTCTGTCTAAAATATATAGCAACTGCCTGCCTAGGTCATTTCTTTGGAGTCTCAATTTCATTTTTGAGCCCTTGTGCGCAAATAAAACTTTGGTTTTCTTCTCTTGTTAATCCATCTCATGTCTTCCAGCTGTAAGAACTTGAGGGCAGAGAAAGAATTCTCCCAACACTACTTTAATAAAGTATACAAATTTATCTCAAAAAAGAATTATAAATAGAAGAAAGAATATAATAATAAAAATAGAAACTCTCTCTCTGTATATTTTATATAGAAATTCTATATATAAAATAGAAATTCTGTATATAAAAATAGAAATAATCAAATTAATATACACTTGTGAATGATCAAAACGTGCCCGAACATTACCTCCACCATCCTTCTTAAATAACTGCTAAAGAAATTATCACTAACAGTTAGATATGCATCTTTCCAAGACCTTTTTTTTCCCAATTTTCTATGCACATGTATAAAAATAATTTACTGAAAATGACATCATATTGCACATATTTTTTCAGCTGGTACCTTTTACCTGGGGTCAGGAAGCGGTAGGGATGGGATTTGCTAAGCATCAGGGTGGCTCAGAGGGCAGCTGAATCAGCAGCGAGTAGCAGGTGCTGCAGGAGAGAAGACTCTGCTTAGAGAAAGCCGCATCTTCTAGATCTTGGGAGAAACCACTCTTCCCAGAGGCCTCACACGCAAGATCGTGAGATCTCGGGAATTCAGTGGAGTTTGGCCGACAAGCCCTGGGATCATTTAATTAAAAAAAAAATTTTTTTATTTTTTCCCAACGGCTTATTCTTTTAGATAGCTGAGAACTACTGCATAACATACATATTCCATAATTTATTTGACTCTTCTTTTACTAAATGCTTAAGTTGTCTTCAGTAGTCACTGCATAAACAATTCCCATTAACCATTTTCCACAAATTCTTAACTGTGTAATACTAAGTCATAAGTATGCATATTTAAAATTGTGAGGCCTGTTGGTTATTGTCCACCAGTTTTCACACACACCAAAAGAATTGGAGTATATTCTTTCTCATGCAGTCATCGTATTTAGTATTTTCAGTACAACCTATGTACTTATCAGTGGGAAAAAAAATGATAAAGAAAAGATACCTGGAATAGGTTGGAAGGGGAACCTGTTTTAAACTCCTACCTAATCTCTTATTGCATTTACTTCGGTGAGAGAAAGAAAATAAAAAAACAGCTTGGCCCTAACAAAATAATTGTCTGAGTTTCAATGCTTACAGGATGGTCCCTTTTTTAAAAGGTGTATGAAGATTCATTTTTTGAAAAAACATGCCAACAATTCTCTCAAGGATATATGCTACTTCTTCGTGTTACACATTTCGTAATTCTTCCCAACTCAGTGTGTTTCAGTAAAATTTACACAAACTGCCCCTGATATCAGTAATTATGCATTAAAAAAGAGATTGCAGTCAATTTCTACTGTTTGGAAACCGTTTGTATTTATAACATATTTTCCTATTTTCCCACATAACCAGTTATTTATTAGGGATGTGTGAATGGTAACTTCTTCAGTTGATTTGTTCCTTTTAATTATGTATAAATAATTTAGCTTGCAGGCTTCCAAACAGACACAGGCAGTCCTCTCTTACCATGTATTCAATTTACATAATAGCTAAAGCTATAAACTTTGCACTGATCCTCTTAAAATCTTTTTATTTAAAATGCAGTGTTTTTAGCTTATCAGCTAAGGAAAGATTTCAAAATATTACATCAGAACATTTCATACAGTGCCTTCCATAGGGTTTCTTCTTCCTGATTCCTTCATATCATATGACATGTCCCCCACCCCCACCATCTCTATGGACTTTTCCAAGATTCATTGGTATTAGGATATGTGGATTTTGAATCCTACTTCTCTGAACCCTGTATTTTCCCTTTCACTGTGTGTGGCCATTACTCAAGTTTCAAGAGGTCTGTACTTTTTTTATATGTAATATTTCCTTTAAGGGGAATGTATTTACAACTTCAAAATATCACTTTCCTGGGGCGTATTTCAAATATATACTTGCCAGGTTTTCCATTTTAAAATACAGTAGAAGATATCCAGCCACGGGGTGCCTGGGTGGCTTAGTCGGTTAAGCGTCCGACTTTCGCTTAGGTCATGGTCTTGCGGTTCGTGGGTTCGAGCCCCGCGTCGGGCTCTGTGCTGACTGCCGGCTCAGAGCCTGGAGCCTATTTCAGAGTCTGTATCTCCCTCTCTCTCTCTCTGACCCTCCCCTGCTCACGCTGTCTCTCTCTCTCTCTCCTAGAAATAAATAAAACATTAAAAAAAAAATAAAACATCTTTAAAAAAAAAGATATCCAGCCACCTATAGGTAATTCCTTTTTTTAATGTTTTTTTATTTTTTTTATTTTTGAGAGAGAGAAAGAGACAGAGAAAGAGAGAGAGAGAGAGAAAGCATGAGCTGGATAGGGGCAGAAAGAGGGAGGCAGAGAATCCAAATCAGACTCGACGCTGTCAGTACAGGGCCAGACGTGAGGCTTGAACTCACAAACAGTGAGATCATGACCTGAGGCTAAGTTAGATGCTTAACTGACTGAGCCACCAGGCGCCCCATCATCCTTTTCAATATCCACCTCCAAAAAACTCACCCAAATTTGGATATAACATTTTCCTCAATCAACTTCACTTAGTTCCTTTTTGTTTTCTGTGAATAGCACAGCATTTCATATCTTTATGATATCCTCTGCAACTTTCTTTCCTTTCACTCTTTCTGCCATTACTCTGCCATAGCAGAGTCTGTCCACCCAAGCCCCACTGTGGACAGCCTTGTTTTCACCCATACATTCTCCATGAAAGCCTTCCATGACTGATCCCCACTTCTCTTAACTCTGATAGGTTCTTCCTGACCTACTACATCATCCGGTTCCACTGAAGCGCCTGAGTGCAGTTTCTGAGAATCCAAGTTCACTTCATTTACTTTCAGGGCTGTTTTGACTGCCAGCCTCTCAGTGAAAGCCAGGGAGGCTACGAGCACCTTGCTCATTTTCAATGGTCATATTATTAGCCTCTCAGGCTAGTGATCCTAAACCCTAGAAAGAAGTATATCATGTTGTGTTTACCTGCCATCTTCCAACAAGCAGAATTACCAATGCTGCTTTCATTGCAGTGATTCGTCTGCTTGAACTTAATTCCTAAATGACTATTTCTCAAAACACTCTTGGGCACCTGGGTGACTCAGCCGGTTGAGCATCCAACCTCGGCTCAAGTCATGATCTTGCGCTTCCTGAGTTCAAGCCCCACATCGGGCTTGCTTGCAGAGCCTGTTTCAGGTCCTCTGTCCCTTGCTCTCTGCCCCTTCCCCACCTGCACTCAAAAAATTAATTAAAAAACATGAGAAAAAAAACACTCTTAAGAGTCTGAATATACAAATGGACATTGATCAGATAACACACATGACAAGAGAACTCTGACCCAAAACCTTTGCAAGGTACCAGTGCAGAAAGCCAAACCACAGCCTCCTCTGCAGCCATTGGCTAAGAACACACAAGAGTTGTTCAGTGGCTGCCAGCTTCCCTACTCTTTTGCCCCTGCTTTTGACTCAGAAAGGAGAGAAAGACAAATATTCTTCTAGCCCTTCACATAGGACGCACCGCCTCTAATCAGCCGACATCCAGCTTCCCGATGCCAACGTCCTCCAACCAGAACACACCTGAAGCCTCTTCTGCCCTCTTGACTGCAAAGCTTCTTCACTTCCCCCACTGCCTGTCATGGAGTCTCTGCCAAACACAAGTCAGGAGGACTGACTCCTGTGCTATAGTAAGCTTCAAATAAACAGCTTCTGTTTGTTCTCATTTGGGTGGTCTTTGTTTCCACACTCTTAAATAATTTGGTTCGACCTTGTCTCAAGCATAATTGAAATCACTTGCAAGTGATGGAGTCTTCATCTGTATGTACCTCATGTCGAGAAAGTTTGAATTGTTGAAGTTATCAGTGTTTCTCTGTTGCTAGGGATGTGTGCTGCCTGTTAGGATGCTGCCTTGCATCTCTTGACCACCACACTGTGTATAAAGGAATCATTATTATGGATGCAACTGTATTTGGAGGCCGTGAGTATTACATATGGAAAAATTACTAAGCCTGAATGTAGTACTTTAGATTAGGAAGGGCCAAAAAGACACAGCTGCCCAGATCACTACCAGGAAGTTTAACAACATCATCTCATTATCAGTCCTTGTCTTTAAAGGTTTCCGGAATTTTCCAGGTGCCAAGGCTGGAAACACACACTTTTTCCTTCTAAATGTTCAATTCTGAAACCACAGAACCACTCCAGGCCTGGGGAAAGCTGCAATCAATACCCTTTTTAATCTGCACTTTCAGTGAACACAATTTAGCAAGGGTACACAAGTAAAGCATTTTCTGATCCGAAAACAATAGGAACACAGAGCTATAATGCTGTATCTATGTCTCCGCTGATATCCTGAAAGAGCAATTTAATTTTGCAGCCAGCCATGTGTAATTCGAGTGTGACACATTAACAAATGGATGGCTGGTCCATCTTCCTGGCTTCCTGTCAGGATCTGGCTCTCTTGATGCCTTTGGGCATGTCAGTGGGAGCTTCAGCCCATTCAGAGCTGCATCTGAAGGAATTAGGGGACATAAATGTGAACTGATGAGGACAGCGGCTGTGAGGCAGGAAAATTAATAGTCTCATAGAAAACAATATGCAATGTAGTAACAAATCAGGGGAAACTGACATTTTACTTAGTTCCTCAGAACTATTTTAAATATAATATAGAGAATTTAAATTATTGTTGAGTTTATTGAACCTATTTAACATCTGCCAGAATTTAAAAATAAGTAAATCAAATGGAATGCTAAACTGTAATTGGATTTCTATTGTATGTCTTCTGTATAACATTGGGTTGCCCTGGGAATATTAGACCTGATGTAATTAACCTGAGCTTGTCCTAAGTGCCTTCCAGAGAGAAGCTGGAGGGAGAGTGGAGAAGATGTATCAGGAAGGTTGATTAGGATATACGCTGGCATATAAACTCTCCTCGAAGTAAAAATCCATTTTAACTAGGATTCCAAGCAAATTATGACTCTTCATACTGGCTTTACAATTCTCTCCCAACCTCACCCTGACCACTTGCAAATAGCAATAATTCAGCAGGGATTTCTTGAGTTGAAAGAGAGGAAACAGAGATGAGGACCCAGACTACCAGACAACCTACCCTTGGTTACAGTGGCCAAGGGTTATTGCTAGAGTCATCTATTTTTATTAGAATCACATGTTATTAGGGGCACCTGTGTAGCTTAGTCAGCTAAGCGCCCAACTCTTGGTTTATGCTCAGGTCATGATCTCACAGTTCGTGAGTTCGACTCCCAAGTTGGGCTCCTCACTGTTGGTGCAGAGCCTGCTTGGGATCTTCTCTCTCCTTCTCCCTCTCTGTCCCTCCCCTGCTTACACTCTCTCTTAAAATAAATAAATAAACTTAAAAAAAAAAACCCACAAAGAACGACGTGTTTATAATCTACCGGGTATTTTTTATGATGTGCACAGGAAACTGAATGCAATTCTTTCTGTAGGTTGCTGGCCTATCATTTCTAACAAATTTTTAAAATAGTTTTTAGGTATTTTAGGAGGAGCTCTTCAGATATTGCTAAACACATATATTGAAAGCAGCTACAACTTCATTTCATTATTTGCGAGGATTTGCTGACTAGAATTAGGTGAAACCAAACTTTTTACCGAGTTGTTTCTTGGAGAAATTTCTCTCCTTTTGAATATGCTGTAAATGACAACTGGATCATGCATTAAATTCTTATTGCCAGCACCCTGTTTTAGTCATCATTGAGTTTTTGGTGTATAGGATAGTTTCTGACATATGACAGAGCCTCAAAAAATATTAAATTAATGAACTTCACTGAAAGCAATACAAAATAATTGAATATATGAACTTTAGCATAAATCTTTTAAAAATTACATCTCAAAAATGTCTAACATGTAGTGGTTACTTAAAATAGTAAGTGAATGCATAAGTAGATTAAATTTTATCATGTATGTATAATATATGAACATTTGAGTAAAGGTGAAATAGATTCAGGTTTGAAATTTTCTGATGACATAAAATGACCATATACTTCTCATTTCTATTTGAGGACCTCAGAATGAAGAATCTTCTAAGGACCACAAATAAATTAGTTTTTTGACAATTAAACTAAACTGTCAATTTAGTTGGAAAGGTTGGCCTTACCCAAAAACACTATCCTCAAACAACTTGTAAATTAGTAAGCATAGCTTTTTTCTTTTTGTTTGTTTGTTTATTTATTTATCTTGAGAGAGAGCGCAAATGGATGAGAAGCACAGAGAGAGGGAGAGAGAATCCCAAGCAGACTCCAGACTCTGAGCTCCACTCACAACCATGAGATCATGTCCTAAGCTGAAACTGAGAGTTGGGTTCTTAGCCACCTGAGCTACTCAGGCACCCCTAGGTTTTTTTTTTTTTTTTTTTTTTTTCTCCTAATTAAGCAACCAAAGTAAAGTCCCAAGCCAGTTATTTAAAAAAATTAGTTGGCTAAATATCAACTGAAAAGTTTTGAAAATGCAGATTCCTAGGGACTCTTCCAGGTTGTTTTTGCTTTAGTGGGTCCAGATGCTGCCAAGCTGAATTATTTAACATCTCTGGTAATTTTCATGTAGGTATCTACTGCTTTATTTTGAGAAACACTGGTCCAAGCAGATTTAGGTTATATTTATTAGAAGAAACATGTGGTCTAGAAAATTATATTAACATCTTCAGAGCAAGTGAAATGAGACATCAACAAAAGATCACATAGCCTGGTGGTAAAGGGAAAAAAGATACAAAAATTGATGTGCTCATAAGGCTGTTGTATGGAAATACAGTAGTCCAAATGAGTGTAGGAGTTAGACAAAACTGGTTTTCAGTGTCTCTGTCCCCGTTATCAAAATGTATCCAAATGAAAGGACTTTCCTTCAATTATCTAATTACAGTGTTGTCTGCTTTCCTTTGGGGGAGAAGGAGATCTAGTATTTACAAACCAATTTCAGAATTACAGATTGGCTTCAGTTTTAACTACACTGACCTTGACCACGTGAAGGTGATAGCTTTATTTCTCACTGTAACAGAAAGAATAAATTGACATTCAGGAATCTTGGAAGCTTGATTTTTATGTGTGTTTGTTTACTCAGCCTGAACACTCCTGGACCTCAATCTGCTTTACTTCAATATTAAACAGAATCTCCATGTGAAGAATAGCCAAACCTTAGAACTTTCTCTTTCATTCTCAGAGATCTACTGGGCTAGTGAACCACCTCCATTATTTACTGCTGGCTCCCTGCCATTACCTGAGGGAGTTGCTTTTTGTTCCCCTTGGACAGAGAAATGTTCCTTCATTCTCTGTAAAAGATTTGAGATAATGTTATAAAATATAAGTCAATTTTAAAAAAACTCAAAAAATTAAAAATTGAGAAATGGATCATAGAGTAACACACAACTAATTTCACAATAGAATATAACTGATTTGTTTTCCTCTCAATTTTAATGTTCATGTAAATCACTTGTGGATCTTCTAATATGCAGCTTTAGAATGGTTAGGGCTTAGGACCTGAGATACTGCATTTATAAGAAGATATTATTACATCATGAACTTCTATTCTGAGTAGCAAGTGTCCAGAATAATTTACCTCTCTTTCCCTCCTCTTTATCTCATCTCTGTCTCTGTCTTTTTCCCTTCCTATACTAAAAAGCTGGACTCAGAAAGAATCAGTTCTGCTTCTCCAAGCACTGGCTTCTAAGCTTTCTGTTCTTAGTACATTCTTTTCTCCTGATATTTTGCTGCATATGGAGATATAGCCTTGCATATGGAGATGCAATCGTCCAATGATATTAAAATGAAATATAATAAGTTCAGCATTCAGACACAATAGCAGTGACAGTGTTTTCATTTACAGGCACTTGAAAAGCCTGGATATTTGGAACTTCCAGCCACTTGCTGCTCTGAGCTAATTTTTCTTTTTCCACTCCTCAGTTTTAGTAAATTCCTATTTAGGTTTTTTAACTAAAGTATGATTTGGTGAGGTTCAACTCCAGCTGTCATTTTCTGTATATCAAATATGCAATGTTTTTTTTTCTTTTTTTGGTCTGCAGTGTATAACTATGAAGAAACAATGTGGTTCACAGTTACCTAAACAAATGAACAAAGATTTCCAAACTAAATATTTTATTTCATGCTTTTGTGTTTCTGAGAAATTTTAAGTTGTTTCAGATTATTTATAGAAAATCTGGAAAAAGACTGTTTCTGTGGTTAGAATGTCAAAACCCTAATTCATATAAGCTGCATAAAGAAGCCAATCCTGGTTTCGGGGTGGGTCAAAAAGCCAAGAACACCCTTCCTCCTTCATCACTTTCTAACCTCAAACATCAGGTCAAAGATCGACCTCCAGGAAATAAAGAGAGACAAACAGAGACAGGATAATTCAAGACAGGCTCTTCAGTAAGTGAAAAAATGAAAGTCTGAATCTAGTCAGTGTTCTAGTGTATTAATTGCTTTCTTGCCCTGTCAAGAGCTTCCAGCACTTTAAAAATGTAATGATGAAGCCTACCCTTGAGTAGACGCACCTTGATAAAAAGCTGGATTTGTGAGTATTGAAGATTATTCTTATCTCATTGAATTATCTCCCTTTTGTAATCCACAGCTTTGGAAGAGCTTTAAAAATTAGAGCTCAGAGAAAACTGCCAGAATATTCCTTTGGAAAAATACCAGAGGAACTGCCCCCTACTGGGAATCCTTGGAACAAACTTCCATTGAAAGAGTTTCTTCCAATGGAAGAGCCTATTTCAAGGGGCTCTTCCTCATGAGTATACATTTTAGTTCTTGTCTAATTGTCCCTGACAGGTAAGGAGGGGGTGGGCAGGAAAGCCACATTGACTCATTTTGCTATTAAAAACCCTGTCTGGGACTCTGAGCCAGAACCTCAGGGAGAGGTTACCAAAGGTTACCTGGAAGAAGACTCAAAATGCTTTACACACTTGGCCAGGTCTACTATTTCGTCATTTTAAAGCAAAGACTTTGAAGTTTTGTCAGAAAACTACAACCTTTGACTAAATATCTTGGAGAATGGGACTGAAAAAATAAAAGCTTTTTTTTCTTCTTCTTCTTTTAGTGGGTAAAATGCGTCCACACATGATTTCCGTAATTGCTGCTTTTCTCCTGGGAGTGTTGTGAAAGAATAGGTGAAGGATGTGGGTCTCTTACATGTCCTATAAAGTAAGCAAGGTCAGATCCACTGGTCTGTAGAAAGGATCAACTTTTTCCAATTGCATTTTTATGGGAAAATTTAAAACGTATCCTTTCTCATCAGTTAATATATTTTCACAAACTTATGAAGTGCTGGGCATTTTAATAGATTCTTGAAAAAGAAAAAAACAGTATATTCATTTTGATCAGGATCAATGTAATGGAGAAGCAAATAAGGAGAAAAGCAGATTTTATTTTTAGAAGATTTCATTGGGGGAATAGCAAGGGTTTAAGACAGAATAAGAAAAAAAATGAAATTTTAGTGTTCTTTTTCTTTGGATTTTTAAAATTAATCTATTAGTTTCAATAGATAATCATTCCATGTTAAGTACTCAGGAAAAGATGGGGACAGCTAAACTGAGTAAATTAACCTTTCAATGGTTTTCAGGATATATGTGCTTTTTTTAAGCGAGAGGGAAGATTTAGAGATTCTCAGGAATGATGATGGTGATAACGCTAATAATAATTAAATTATTGTTATCAAGTGCTTAAAATCAGTAAGACACAAAATATTTGGGGGGACTATGTAATTGAATTATTAATAAGAACAACAATAAAACTCTGATTATTCTCATTTTATAAATACGTGAATTGAGACCAGAGAGATTAAAAAGTTATGTTGGAAAGGTTACTGCCATTAACTCCAAAATTAGCACTTGATAAAATTATATAATTATTTCATTATTTTCTATTTTTTCCCCTTCACAATACCACCAGCCACCTGGGGTGTTCTCTTTTCTTTTTTCTTTTTTTTAAATGTTTTATTTAGTTCTGAGAGAGAGAGAGCATGAACAAGGGAGGGTCAGAGAGAGAGGGAGACACAGAATCTGAAGCAGCTCCATGCTCTGAGCTGTCAGCACAGAGCCCGACACGGGACTCGAACCCACAAACCATGAGATCATGACCTGAGCCAAAGTTGGACGCTTAACCGACTGAGCCACCCAGGAGCCCCTCTTTTCTTTCACTAAATGCATCTACATCTTCTCTTTTTCCAATCCCACTTGAAGGGCTATACAAATGACACCATAGAGCTGTTATCATTGATGACAGGCTTTCTATTTGCAAAAACTGTAATAAGCTTTCATAATATTGAAACGTATAAATTAATACATATATAATATTTATATTAATATAAATTAATATTGTTGTAGGCTAGGTAAATAAAAAATAATGAATAAGTAAATAACAAAACCTAATTCCTCAACTTTATTAATGTTTTCAGAATTTCTATATTTGATAGGATCTAATAATACATGTAGTCTATAAAACGCAGGCTACTTGTACGTGTTTCTTTTGTATTACATGTAGGGCTCAGATTGTAGAAGAGCACTAGGTATTTAATGCCACTAGGCAATTAATTCTTAGGATTTTCAAGGAAGAAATTCAGCATCAGGCACTTCAATAACTTTAACATACTTTTCAACTCTGAGTTACCCCAATTAGAAAATTCACTGTTTAAAAATCACCATATTCCCATTGTTTTATTTTATTTTATTTTTCATTTTCATTTACTTAGAACTTGGTCTTCACAGTTATATCTTATAAAGCATATGCCATATATTGTTTTGAAGTTCAAGAAAATCTTTAATATGTCACATCAAAAAATCAACAGTGATTTTTTGTTTCCCTTTTCTTCTAGGATTCAGTTCACAGCTATTTATTTATCATTCAAATGCATTCGACTGAAAGCTAACATTTTCCTGCTGAATATGGGAACCATCAAAGATAAAGATGGGCTGCTGTTTTTAGTGCGTGCTAATACTGGGTCTAGATTTATCTACCTTGAAAGACATGCTATTTGTCAAAAGCTTGTTTAGCATGGAAAATCCTCTCTGGCCAGTATTAGTCAAGTTCAGTCATTTTTGTCCCGTGTCTTGGATGTCAGGAAGAGGAAAGGAGAGACTCTTTAGTAATCTAAGTACACTACCCTTTTCTCTGAATGACTGTTTTAATAATGTCTCATGAAACTATAATTTTATAGACATTTGTACATTAATTTGAAACTAATTGTTTTATTGTTTCTTAGTATCAGAAAAGATGAACAGTTTTCTAATTGTAAGAATCAAATGCCTTTGTTCTTCCTCTGAGCTTGAGGTCTTTTTTTTGTACTATTTTCATTCACCTACATGTACATGATACAGATTTTTCTGGTTTAGAGCTTCTAGAAGAACAGGGAAAGTGTCCACATTCTATATCTATACCAAAATTAAACAACATGATAACAACCCCAACTTTGATCATATGGTGTGTATTGTCCCTTTAGAAAAAAGAATGTTAGTCAAAAGATAAAACATTCGGGGTTTTGATACCTCAAGTAGGACATGAATATAAGGAAGCTGAGAAAAGAAGCTGATTTGTTTGACACAAGGGACAGAATTGTGAAGGACCTTGTGCGTATAGTCTGTGCCAACAAAGAAAAGAGCAACTTTACCACTCAAGAAAAAATGTTCTAGTGAAGAGAATGAAGTCAAATTCTAGATTTTCTTAGTGAGAAATGCCCTGATAATTATAACTCATGGATATCTTTGTGGATACTTGTTATTTCTGTGTATCCTGGTCATTTAATGAGATGAGTATGAGCTAACTAGGTCCATTCAGAGTTTAGAGAACTTTGTGGTCAAGTAAGTTGATTTTTTTGTTACCAAAAAAAAGTGAAATAATTATTAATAAGAACCCTTCTGAATTTTGCCAAAACCTTACAATAACTTTCTTGGCTGCTTTGGGCATTGTTAGTGAACAGCATGTTTCATATGGGAAATTGATACATTGATGCCAGGAAATGATGATGAAGGAGTCTAAAGAGCCATTTAGAAGTCCTATCTCCCATAATGCTTTAAATTTGAGGGCTTAGACTTTCACCACTGTATATTTTTTCAAAAGCTTTTTTATGTAGCACTGAAGAGTCTAAGGGAAGTGGAGCTGAAAAAACAATTTCCAGCCTCCCTAGAAGGACAGATCTACAAATCCCAAGGGATCGTGATCAATCTTAGGGTATGCCAATGTACTTGAACATCTTTATCTGTTTTACTTCAAGGAAAGCAAAGAAGCCCCTGAATATTTCTGAGTTGACAAGTCCTCTGTCATGGGCATGGTCCTGGACAAAAAAGAACGGATATCAACTCTGTCTCCATAAGATTATTTATACTGGTTAGTTTTCAAAATACTTGTGGACCAGAACCTTCCAAACAAGATTTGAAAAGAAAGCCCGAAGTATGAGAAGCAGACAGATGAGATGTGTTTGATGTGAGCAGGTAGATAAGGTAAGCCCAAAGACTCAGCTACTTGGCTCTGTTTCCTCTCTCCAACCCTTGATTAGCTCTGAGACAATCTCAAGGAAGTTTTAAAATCCTAAAGTGCTAGAAGTCCATCAGCTATTTTAAGCTTATTGCCTATTCAGCTGAAGCACAGCTTTCTATTCCCGATATTAGAGTAGTATAATGTGTTGAATGGCACGCTCTGCCCACTCCCCAAAAATGCCCACATCTTAAGCTCTGGAACTTGTGCATGTGACCTTATTTGGAAGAAGGGTCTTTGCCGAAGTAATTAAGGATCTCAAGGATGAGATCACTCTTAAATACCCAAGTGAACTTTAAATCCAATAATAAGTGTTCTTATCAGAGACACACAGAGGAAAGACATACAGGGAGAAGAGAACGCCATGCGAAGACGGAGACAGAAGCTGAAGATAAGCAGCCACAAGCCAAGGAACACCTGGATTCACTGGAAGCTGGAAGGGGTGAGAAAAGATTCTCCCTGCAGTCTTTAGAGAGAGGAGAATAGCCGTATTGACACCTTCATATCAGACTTCTGGGCTTCAGAACTGTGAGAGCATAAATTTCTACTGTAATACCCCCAGTTTAGTAGAGCAGCCACATGAAGCTAATACAAGTGGTTAACTTTTTTTTTCTGTAAGTCAATTTACCAAAGGTTACCAGAATAGCATCTTTACTCACTGCAACTTGACTAGTGAATGCAAAAACAGAACAGAATCAGCTTTTCATGATCATTGCTAGAAAGAGTGTTCAACATATTATGGAGCATCAAGGCTGAAAAGATTTACATGTTTGTCATTCATTCAATAATGTTTGAAAATCCACTAAAGCCTTCTTAAAGGGACATAGTAGTAAATAAACATATAAGGTTCCTGGTCTTGTGAAATTTACATTCTCATGATAACACTAAATAGAAGCTTTTCATAATAGAACATTTGAATTTTTAAAGCCGATTTAAAAATCTTATAACAGGTATCATTAATATGTAGTAAAGGAAATCCTTTATAAGCGAATGTAATGATATCATGTGACCCTTTTCTTAGTCATAAAGGACTTTTGAAGGTCAAATTAAACTAATGTGTGCCTCTGTTTCTCAAAATGCTCCATGTGTGAAAAGTTGCTTTATTTATTCCATTATTTGCTAATAAATTACCATATCTTCAGAAAACCAAATGGGAGAAAAAAGAATAAAAAGAAGCAGCTGACAATTAAATGCTAGAAGAGATGAAAATAAATATTTAATGGTGTGACTAAGTATAAGGGTATGGGGTTATTAGAAAAATGTTGGGTTGAGAGTTTTTCAGGGGGTATTTTAAGCTTTCATTTCCTTTTTGTTCATGCCAAGCAACCTCAGGCAATTGAGACTCGAGAGATTTCGTGGTATGAACTGTTAGGCCATAACTTAGTGAACTAAAACACAGCATATGGCAATTAGTGGCGTGTGGTTTCCTTTAAGCTATTCATTTGGCCAGTGTAACAGGAGCACCTAAATTCCTTCAGCTTATCATAATTTGGTGCAATGAAGGGGGTCCAACGCAAAGAAGGGCATTGCAGGAAAGAAGTGTAGAAAAATGTACAGGTAGTTAGATGATGAAGGAGAGGAGCAAGAGCTAGGTGCACAACACCTTTACCCCAAAATGCAAATTAGACAGAGAAGAACAAGAGCCAGGAAAGATATAGGACCCAAAGAAATAAAAGTCCTCAGGTATCAGAAACTCTTCTAAAGTTCTTTTGACCCACTACCCTCTCTGATTTCAAATTGTCACTTTATGAAGTATATGAAAGGTGTTTCCTGGTTTGTGTTCTTTTGGAGGAGTTGAGTAGCTGTGAATGTGTTCTCCTGTATTTGAACTCCAGAGGATTCATCCTACTGTGTTTTTAGTTGGATCATATGAAAGCTACTATACATCACAAAACATAGACACATCTTGAAGGCATTGGGACAGGTTCTCCAGTGGAATCAGTGCCTGAGAAGAGATCGTATCCTGCCATCTTCTGCTGAAAAGTTATCCTCTCCTCATAAAATATATTCTAGCATCACATTTTCCTCTAATGATTTTGCAAAGGTTGTGATGTATATACCTCTTGTTCAGGTATTAATTTAATCCTCATGATTGGATTTCCACTTCAATATTACTTATTAATAATAAGAAAAGATAAATCTTCAGCAAATCACATTTGTGTTCTGTGAACATGTTTGCTTCTATAACCAAAACTATGATACTCACAAAGAAATGGAAGACTAGACTCCAAATGTTTTTATGCTTTCTTGTTGTTAACTCATGGAAATGATGGGAAGAAGGAGAAGTTGTTGTTATTTGTTTAACACATATATGCTAGATACTGTGTTGAATAATTTACATGCTTATTTCTTTTACACAGTGACCTTGCTAAGGTATACATTATTACCTACATTTTATAGGGAAAATCTATCTTCCATCACCAAAAGCTGAGAGATGTAGTGGTGGACTATGAGTTCAGCCTTCCCAGATATAGTTATTGAAAGGAGCTACAAAATCTGGATTGCTTTAATGTAAAATGTTCTGATTTAAAGTTTTTTCACGTAGTTCATTTTTTTAATTACATGTACAAAACAACAATAACAAAAGGTTCTGTAGGTCGGCCTTGCTAAGCACCCAAGATTTTGAAATCATAATTATCCTCCATAAAGAACATTCTAATATTACAAACTTCCATCTATCAAATACTATCCATATCAAAATGAGACAGTCTATATAGCAGAGAATCCTAGGACCATTCATCTTATGAATAAAGAAACTGAATCCCGGGAAGGGAAAGTGATTACTCCAAGACCACACAATAAAGAACAGAGATTGAATTGGGACATAATTCTCTTCTGAACCTAAGTGCATTATTCTTACAGTCTCCTAGGCTGTCTTCAAAACGAGACCAGGTATGGAGATGCAGCATGTCACCCACAGGTCATTTGTTTACTATTTTTCCTCAGTTGTAGCTAGCCATCATTGCATAAAACCACTTTTTCAAACTGAAATCTATGCACATATAAAATTCATTCATTTTGCTGCTGTTTTTATTTAATAATGGGGAATGTGATACCAACACAATATAAAGTGATGACAACAATAGCTTGATAAAATACTATATACATATATATTGCTTGTAACTTGCTGATGGCCTTATTTCATAACTTTAGTCAAAGAAATAAAATCACTTACATACCTTAAATGAAATAAATGCAGAAAATCATTTATATTTTGTAGCACTCACAAAAATTTTGCCTATGGTTCCTATTTTATTCTATTCTTGGTTTAGGAAGCTGACTTGCATACTAATGGCACTATGAATGCAATCCTCTGGTGCCTTTTGGTTCTCATCATTCATTATTGATGTAATATTTTTCCTATGTTTTTCTTTCATCCTCAAAGTTTATGGTCCACAAAGAGCTGTGCTTTAAAGCCCCATCAATATAATTGTATTATTACGTTTATCTACTCTGAGTGCCTTGGACAATCATTAGTCTTTTAGAGGTATAGAGTTTTATGATTTCTGCTTAGATTCTTCCTCATTACTTACTGTATATTTATAATGTTTTTCTCTGAATTCAGTTATAAATCAAAATATTCTAGTGTGGACATGAGCATGATTTACAATCCCTAGAGAAGACAAATCCCACTTTCTACTATATTTTAGTGAAAATGTGCATTAAATTTTTGAATGAGATACATTCATTTTTTTTTTTTTTAAAGATTTTATTTATTTCTAGGAGAGAGAGAGAGAGAGACAGCGTGAGCAGGGGAGAATCAGAGAGAGAGGGAGTCACAGACTGAAACAGGCTCCAGGCTCTGAGCTGGCAGTCAGCACAGAGCCCGACGCGGGGCTCGAACCCACGAACCGCGAGATCATGACCTAAGCGAAAGTCGGACGCAAAACCGACTAAGCCACCCAGGCGCCCCTAGATACATTCATTTTTTAAAAAAGAAAATAATAAAAAGTGAACTGAAAAAGAAAAATTCCTAAATGGGCTTGTATAATTAAATAGTGATATATAATACATAATGTGTATATATGTATATATGAATATGTAAAGAATGTCTATATGCTTAAGTTTATTTCTTTATTTCTTTGGGAAATTGAAGGTCACCTTCATTCAGTCTTTAACTTTTCAGATTCTAGAGGATCCAAAAATTAATCATATTTAACTCCAGCTAATTAGAACCCTTTATAAAGGTAAGACATTGAAAACAAATAGATTTCTATTATTTGCTCACTAAAGCAATGTGGTGGGAAAATAACATACATGGCCTCAGGCAACAAAATCAGTGGAAAAACAAGCCTACCATATCTGAAGTCCTTTTTGTACTAAGGAGAAATAAGGACTAGACTTATTTAAATGTTTCTCATGTGCTAAGCCCAAATGCTCCGCAGCTTGCCTCTTTCATAGAACTCTCAGAACATGAATGTCATAAAAACTTACAGGACAAAGAGGAGTCTACTCGCTAAGCCAGAGTGGGAGGGTTTGGATTGGAGAGGTAAAATGGGTCAGCAGATGAAGGCCAGGTGAGGGATTTGGACCTTGTGCTTGGGTAGATTCTACCCAGCTTCAGATGCAAGGAAATGAACATGGTGCGTTAGAAAGTGTGTCCATCCTTTTGACAGCCATTGGAATGTCTTGGGACTGAAAGCCATAAAATTACTTCTATAGCAAAAAGGAGCTCATGGTACGTTAATGCAAAATGGTGGGAAGAGACCGCAGAATAAAGAAAAAATTCAAGTTAAATCATGACTTTGTTTAACTTGACTCCTCTTAGCAAAGGAGAATCAGAAAATGTTTCAACTTTGTTTTAAGTATAATCATTTTAAAAACATTGAAATAGATAATTTTTTAATATCCTATATATGGCAAATAGCTGATTTGGGGCAGGGGGAGATGGGAAAAACAAAAAAGTGAACTATGTTGTGGCAATGTGGAGTCTATTTTAATGGTAAAAGACTTAAATGGAGATCCACGGGAGATTGTAGGGTGTGTGTGTGTGTGTGTGTGTGTATAATGGTAATAGTGGAAGCCATAACGATATTCACAAAAAAGAATTTATAAAGAGCAGGGGAAGAACAACCACAGAAGTTTAAAAATACTCACATGAGTTTGGGATTGGGGAAAAAAGAAAGAAAAGCCAACAATGGAATCAAATTCACAGCTCAAGAAGATAGATCAGAATGTCTACTTTTTTCTTTATTGCCTTTTCCTGTTTTCTTCATGGATTGAAACATAGGTTGATTCATATAACATTTGCTTAAACTGTTTTCTTTGAGTAAGTTGTTATATATTCAGCATTTGTAAACATTTTGTAAAGTAAGCAATTTTACTAGGTGCTATTGATTTTAATAGAATGGGAAAAAGATCTGCCTCATGTACAGACAGGCAGATAGGCAACCTCATGTTTTGTGAGCATAGCCCTTAACTTTCTCTCTTTGGATGTAGGATTTACAGACTTATTCACAAAGTGTTTCTGCCAAATTTTGCTCCAGTTACAAATAGAAAGCACCTTCTTATCTCCCATGGAGACTTTCTGTAAGTGTTGAATGTCAGAATTTGGCCTGAATTGCACGTCCCATAAATAAGAAGATAATCTAACTAAAATGTTGGCTCAAAAAATCTTCTCACACTGACTTAAAGAATTTATTTCTTCTGCTCAGATTTATGAGATGTCATTCACTGTCCTTTCCCAAATTTTTTTTGGATAAAGTCAGGCACATTTCTCTGATGACATGGCCCTTGGATAAAGGCTTAATCTTTCTGATTTCTAGAGTAGTTCTTTAAAAAGTGGTTCTACAGAACATGAACATTTAAAGTTATTTTAATAATTTTATTTTTCTTCCTAGTTAAGTAATCTGTTTTTTCTTCTTCCTGCCTGACTGCCTATGAGATTTTTTTTTAATTTACTGAAACTTAAAGCTATTAATATACTTATGTCATTGTATATATGCCATATACATATATCTTTATATATCCTTATTTCATTAACACATTTTTATTTCATTGAGTTTATGCATTTATTCATTTTTTCCCATCCCACTCTTAGATATTGTTTAAAATCTACTAATGCTATGGTACCTGGGTAGCTCAGTCAGTTAAGCAGCCATCTCAGGCTCATTCATGATCTCCCAGTTCACAGGTTTGAGTCTCACGTCAGGCCCTGTGATGACAGCTCACAGCCTGGAGCCTGCTTCGAATTCTGTGTTTCCTTCTTTCTCTGTCCCTCCCCAGCTCTACTCAGTCTCTTCCTCTCTTAAAAATAAATTAACGTTAAAAAAAATAAAATCTGCTAATGTTTACTCTCTCACCCCACCAACATTTGTGTTTCTGATCCTTATAAACACAGAGGCTGCATATAGGTTTTTCCTTTATTGAAAAGTATTTTCTGATTATTCTGATTTTCCTCATCCCTATCCGCCTTTGCCTGATATTAAATCCTGTCTCTTCAGTTAAGATTAGTTTCTGCAACTTGTGTTTTTCTAACACTTGAACCTTTTCTTTATAACCTTATCACAATTTTTTAATATTAAATTACTGACATGATTGTTTGTTTCATTCTGTCAGTCCAAAAAATTCTTTAAACTCCATGAGGGTAGGCTTCTTTCTATTCGATTCTGAAAGGATGTTGTTAACATCTAATGGTTTATGACACCACAATATTTGCTGAAAGAATACATTTAAATCTTCTAGAATTCTTATTTAACTTAGGGGTATTAATAAATTCAGAGTGTTCAGCAGAGAGTGGTAGCTCTTTTGAGTTTCAAAATTTTTTCCTCCACCTAAACTTCTTTGAATTTTGTTACTTATAAAGTTCCGTTAGAGCTTTTAAAAAGGGCCAGGGTAAAGGGAAGGAACATTCTGACACCATAAAAATAATGCAGAACTTTATTCTTCCTTTATCACATATTCTCTTTGTTTTTCCACATTACAAAAGCACAAAGCTACTTGATTCATACTTCATGCTTCCTCAAGGTAATAAGAATTTTAACATGTCCCATTTTAAGATTGTAATGTAACTACAGATTTCTTTTTCCCACATTATTGAACATTTGTTTATTTCACTCCGTATTGCAAAACCAGCTATTGGCTAGTTATCTCGTCACCCTGTAAAGGAGCTGGATTCACACAAAAAGTCCGGCATCTTATATCTCTTACCTGCAACAAAATTGTTATAAGATTTGTCTTTGTTACAACTGGGAAAACAAAAGAGATGGGTGTGGTTTTGTATTCTGTCTTTACATTGAAATAGAGATAAACTTTAAAAGGCTACTCTGTTTCAAATGCTTGATTTGCTGGTAGTTGAAAACAAAGTCCTATTTGCTGAAATTAAATCCTAAGAATGTCTTCTGTTGCATTAATAATACATATTCAGAGTACAATTATCATGTAACTGAGATTTTCAAACACTGTGTTTGCACTGTTGGTCATCTTTTTGTGCTGTTTTTGTGCCAGTTATCGCCATTTTCTGTTGTTTCTTCTGAAGCCATTTATTTGCAAATGATGGACTGTAGAGTGGTGCTTCTTTTTGCTAGTCAGCTTTCTTAAATTATGATACTTAACAGAGTATTGGTTTTCTATGAAATACGTAATTTTGACTTATTTTTAATTTGACATCAGTCTTAACTTCCCATCCCCCTGCTGGGGGATTAGATTAACTGTTGTCTGCACTGGTGCCTGGTTATTACAAAGTCATTCTGATACAGAATTACCGCAGAGATGTACATGGCCTTGGGCAAATCATTTAGTTTCTCTGTACTCTGCTTTCCTCATTTATAAAATGGGGATTAAATAGCCTTTCTCTACCTACCTATCAGGAGTACTTTAGATACAATTAGATAATAGACTTGAAAATACATGGGAAGTTTGTAATAAAGCATGTTAATCTAGTCTAAGGAACCCAAGTAGAAGAATGTGTATATAGAAGCTTTTAAAAGACTTTTTTTGTGTGTGGCTAATTACAGTCATATATCAATTTGCTATCAAAAGAAAAAGATGTTGATTTGAGAGCATAAATAAACTTTTCTATTTCTTTAACAAAAATGCTTAATGCCTAGTCAATATGTTTTTTTCTAAGTTATATTCTGGTTTAAAGTGAGATTCTCAAAACTTAAATCTTCAGCGTAGAAAATAATCTATGTCAAAAGCCAGACTATAATTTATAGAGGGATTGACTTTTTTTTTGTTTTAATAGAGGGACAGACTTTTGGTGGAGAAGGTCATTAGGTAGCCATTCTCCACAGATAGGGAAAGAAAGAAGACAAAATGGCAAGATCTCCTGAGAAGCTTATAAAACAGAAAACTCAGGACAAACCTTAAAAGATCAATTCTCAGGAAGCATTGATTGGTAGAAAATAACATCAGATTTTTAAACAATGATGCCTTACTTCCATCTGGTTTTCATTTCTAATTTTTCCTTTTTCTAAGTGGTGAGACAGGAGAAGTTAAAGAAAAGAAGAGAAATTCAAAGGACAAATGTGATCTTTGCCAAAGAGATTGTAAACACTTAATTGTTTCTTTTTCTAGATCAAGACCAAAGGTTGAATTGAAGCCTATGGCAAAGACTTTTTAAGACCAAGTTCATTCAATACACCAAGGCATACTGGATTCATGATAGGGGCTTACTTAATAAAAATGAGGGCCAATTAAATCCACCATAGCCTAAAAGAAAATCAGAGTTAAGTTAAGCAATAAATGGCAGCAATTAAATACAATGAAATGAAAACACAATTATATGTAGGTATGTGTATATGGTATAAAACCCAATTCTGTAGAAGTATTGTGTTCTATATCATTTATTTTCAATTGTTTTCCTAAGCAGTTCAATAAACATGGAGATATAAAAATCATGCTTTGATATTTGATTAACTATACTTAGATCAGTTATTTAAATTTTTATATAAGGACATCTAGTTGGGTCAAATCTTTCTGTCAGCTTCCAGGCCTCAAATGCAATAATCATCCTAGTCATATAAATAGGAAAGTGGATGCAATGGACAACTTTACCAAGATAAAGGTAATCACTTTGATTTTTAAAGAGTGGGTACATACTCTTGTAATTCTAATAATAGAATTCTGAAGTCTTCTCTGAAGATTATCTTAGTATATTGTGTTTTACCTTTTGTTTTATAATCTTCTTGCCTGTCTCATTAGGCTGATCAACAATATCTGAAACTGATTTAAAATAGTTTCTTAGGGGCGTCTGGGTAGCTCAGTTGGTTAAGCGTCTTACTTCAGCTCAGGTCATAATCTCGTGGTTTGGGGGTTCGAGCCCCTCGTCCGGCTCTGTGCTGACAGCCAGCTCAGAGCCTGGAGCCTGTTTCAGATTCTGTGTCTCCCTGTCTCTCTGACCCTCTCTCTCTCAGGAAAAAACTCTCTCTCTCTCTCTAAAAAAAAAAAAAAAAAAAAAAAAAAAAAAAAAAAAAACATTAAAAAATAGTTTCTTAGAACCTGTTAAACTTCTGAAAAATGTTTTCACTATTGTTTTGTTGTTTTTATACATAATTTTTTTTTTTGCTCTAAATAGCCATAACAGACAAAGTAAGGTAACTATAACGTAAAACCAAGAATCTTGTAGGATTTATATATGTGTGCTTATCCGCCTTACACACTTGAAAACTAATTTCTAGAGACCAGAGGTCTAATTCGCATCTTTCTTCCATAAAAATAAACAATGTGCACTGAAGTCTTTATTTACAAAATAAATGAAACAAAAACCAAAAACCCTCAGATATCATGGACTGAATAAAATCTTCTTTAAAGACACAGTAAGAGGGACTTTAGGGGCTCGTCTTTAATCACATGACATAGGAACAGACCATCTTCCACATATGCCAATTATTGTCTGATTACTAAAAGAGCTAAATTTTAAAATTTAATACATACACAGAGATGTATATTGTGAACCCCTACAGAGTCTATAACTGAATTAAAACATATGGATGAACACCTTTAGCAACCACTCATTTAAAATATTGATTTGTGGTTACATTTATAAATTTTTATTGAGATGTTTTCTATTGAGATTCTCTAATTATGAATATTTGTGGTTGCGAGGAATTTTCAGTTTACGTTGCCATGAGATTTAGAAGACAGAAAGGAAGAGAAGAGATCGTGATGTTCGGCAAAGACTGCAAACAAGGAGCAAGGAAACTGATATCAATGCAAACTATTTATCTTTCTCTGAGTCTAAAATTATAGAATGTAGGAAAGTGTCAGGATGAATATTTTTAATCAAAGAAAACTAATATTCCTCATCTGACACGTTGTCAAAAATGCTTCAGATGCAACTTTCCTTAATTTTACTGTATTTTTTCCTTCTAATCCGTTATTTCTCCTTGCTAAAATATATTTAATTTCTAATAGGAGTCACTACACATATTCTGTCTTCTTTCTTCTTACCACCTCCAGAAATCTCTCCTCCTTGAACTTCCTGCTGACAACATCACTGATAATCACTAAGGATAAAAGTTTACCAATTTCTGTCTAACTTTTGAATACTTTATGAACATAGGTTTGTAACTGAGCCAGCTTATGACAAAAAAAAAAAAAAATCGGTAGCAGGTTTGTGAAGCAAATTAACTGGGGGCCAAATTTAGCCTTCTAAACTCATTTCATTTGCACCTCAGCTTGGACTTAAGCCATTAGCACAGCAGGAAAAAGCAATGGTTATGCACCAGGCCACCAGCACTTCAATGCATAAGATTTTGCAGAATGACAGAAATAATGAATGTAATTAAAACAGCATGTAGCCAAGAAAAAATAATTAGTATACAAGTTGGATGGCTCTGGGAGGCCCATGACATGACAAAAACATTTTTAAGGATTTTAATGATATCCTAAACTAGTTTAGTTTCCAAATAAGAGCTCATGTATCATAATATTTGATGAAAGAATCTTCCTAATAATTATTTTCAAGCTGTAGACTTAAGGTGTTCTAGGTTTAATAACTTCAGTTTTAATCTCAGATTTTTCCCACTTAGTCTTTAAATGACACCTATGAATTATTTAATTATTATATTCAAGAGGAAGGAGTAATATAAATGCCCTACAGTCATAAAATGATAAAAGTTAGTTGAGATTTTGGGAAGTTGTCACTAATGAAATTTGAAAGCATATTTTTCCATAATTATAAATCAAATTTAAACACCCACCCTAAATTATTTATTTTTAATCATACAGGCTATATTTTAAAAGCTTTTTAATCTTGAAAGAGACAGATAGAAATCTGAACTTCCTCAAGGGAGATTGTTTTGGAAAATCAAGTCAAGCACCACTAATAGCAGTGCTAATTCTTTAAAATCATGAAAGTGTAGTACATTCTGAGAAGCATAGTCCTTAAAGATAGAACAGACATATGTATTAGAGACAAATCATTTTTTAAAATAAAAAAAATACTGATTATTAAATTAAAGATACATTTTTTACAATGCAGGATACCTTTTATTCTCTAACTTAACTATTAATATACCATGTTTTATTATCTTCTTTTTTCAGGTATCTGTTTTCTGGAGGAAAACTTAGAATAACTTCTTGGGGATTTTGGGGCTTTATTGGGCACACTTCTTAGAATTCTAAGAAATTGCAATAGAAAATAAAGTGAAGTTGGTTGTGTCTATGGGAAAATGTGACCAAGTAGATAGACTTTGATCTGTTCTTTATGTATAAGTAAATTGCAGAGAGAATCCAAAGAAGGGGAGAGTTTGTCACATGTCTAGAGGTGGAATTAGAGAAGATAAGGGAAAGCTCAAGATTTGGGCCTTGGATCTTAGAGAATAATGGTGCTGACAGATGTATGTACAATACATTTATTGGGAAAATGATGAAACTAAGATTTTGAGTTTGAGGCAACCATGAGACATTCAGAATGAAATGTTTAGAAGATCTTTGAAGGTAGGACACTATACAAAGTGAAGGCCTCAGAGACAACAGTTGTTTGCAGAGCCATTTGCTCAAAGGTATTACTCAACAATACTAATGTGGTTGAGGCCATATTTCAAATGATCAACAATTCAAATTCTTTTTAGAAGAGGGAATCATGTACAAGGGCAAATTTTTCAAAGTATCACACATAAACAATTTGAAATATTATTGTTATAGTCATTACATTTTAAGTACTCTTCAATAAAACAGTAGCCTTGCTTTGCTTTGCTTGTAAGAAATAAGTAATTTTCTATTTACAAATAAAATATAATATTCCAGTTCAGAATAATTATTCACAATCATACCAGCTGTAATTATTAAATGTCTTAATATTAAGAGGGCATAGAACCTATGTTTTCTTGAAAAAAAAGATTTAGAGAAACAAGTAAGTATCAGAAAGTGAGCACAACATGGACCCACTTCATCCATTCTTCCCAAATTGTCCTTATAGACACAGAATGTAGACACTCACATGGTGATTTGAACTCTTTAGAGTGTAAATTGCATAACATGCTGCCTTTAAACAATGAGTGCTATAAAACATATTGCAGAGTCCCTACCTAGTAGAAGATTACAGACTAATGAGAAAGAGAGACATGCTTAACTGTGATCAAGTATTATGGGAATGCATTGCAGTCACATTGCATTAAAAATATAGTAGATTTGCAATTCTAACTAGCTCATGCATGGTTTTAACTCACAAGGTTTTGGTGGTATTCACAAGGCTCATCTTTTTACCTGGTAACATCATTTCTGGCATTTTATTCTGTGCTTGTATTTAGTTTATATGAGAGAGGCTCTCTTGAGGATGTATCTGGTAAGATAATTTTTTTGTGATAGTATTCTTTTATGTTATGTGATAAAATGACTGTGACTTTTATTAATTTTCCCTATAAATCACTGCCCAGGATTTCCTACTTTGAAAAATTTGGTTACTATTTATTACCTGATTTCTTATCATTTAATCTTGAATTTAGTCAATATCTATGTAAGAACTGAAATAGTTGAAGTATAATAATCAGTCTGCATAAGCACAGGTACCAAAGCACCTAAATAATGTGCTTTTACTATGTCTTATTGGAACTGGTCACTTATCTATTGTTAAGTAGAGGTTTTAACTGAAATAAATTATCAGTGACTAATGGTCTGTTTGGCAGAGCTCATGGCCAGCATTATTTTGGCCACATTTGATTAGGATGTGGACCATAGAAGGCCAAGGGACTCTTAATTGATGATTATTAACAGTCTATGCACTGTGTATAATAATGAAAACCCTGCCCC
This sequence comes from Hyaena hyaena, assembly GCF_003009895.1. NCBI lineage: Eukaryota > Metazoa > Chordata > Mammalia > Carnivora > Hyaenidae > Hyaena > Hyaena hyaena. The sequence goes on from NW_024080696.1 coordinate 332,275, forward strand.
AGAAGATGTGTTGAAAAAAAAAAAAAGAGCTAAAGAGAATTAGAGTTATCAACTCCTCAAATATGGTTGAGATAAATGTGGTCTAAACAGCACCTGAAGATCTATCTATATACCCTATTTTAAACTCTACTTCTGAAATGCTCTGGGAAAAAGAAAACTGATTTAAAAAGAGAGCTGTAAGAATTTATTTAGGAAACCAGTTACATCACAAATGTAAAAACTGAGTCATACTAAAGTTCATTGATTCATCAACTGCATACTTGATTCAACTTGGAACATCCCTTTTAGAATATATGGCCTTGTTAACACATTACAATGATTTAACAAGTGAGAAGAAATGTCTAGCTAAATGGACAGTACAGTTATATATACTTCTGGATATAGATTTAAATATGATATTAAGATTAATATTTGGCTCTATAATTTGTCTTAATTCTGATAAAAATGTCCATTCTCTAAATGCTAATATGTCCCTAATTTTAAAGGAAAGGAAAAGGAAGGAATGAGTAGAATAGGGAAGAAAACGAAAGAAAAGAACAATACAATGGCCATCTTTCTTAAACTAGTTTTGCAACTTGGCATGAAACAGATAGTGGAAATCACAAATACTTTAATATGTTTTTCTTAGTAGTAGTGTTTTCCTGTTATACAAAACACCTAAAAACAACAGGGAATAGCAGATTAGATACAATTTTCTCAGTTTGGCTAAACACTAGTAAAAAGTCATTAACTAATTTCCAATCAGGTGTGAATAAGAAGGGGTTGGCATTTATGTGACTTCCAACATGAATAACGCTGCCTTAGGAATAGAATATACATTATTCATTGGCCAAGACCCAACAAAGTTCTTCAAATGAAAATAAATGGCTAGCTTTGTTTCAAGTAACATATCAAAAGTGCAGGTTGTTATATACCATGCTGCTCTACCTGTTTCTAATTATCCTGATGTGGATGATTTAGTAAACTAAAACAGTATTTCAGAAATGGTGAGCTTAAATTTAAAAAATTATTATAACAAATGTGCTTATAATTATCTTATTGATCCCATACATTTGTAGAAGATACCTGTAGAAAAAATAAAGTTACTAAGTAGGCCAACAGATGTTTCTCAAAGTAAAGACCAACTGACAGCCATGTTGACCTCTTTTTTGTGTGAATCTGATTGTAGCCTTCAATAAGCTAGTTTTAGTCACTGGTTCTTAATTTTCTGAACTTAGATAAATTTTAAATATTGGTACTATTTTTAATATTCCTATTTGTTTTATTACATATCATTTTTAATTTCTATGAATGCAATGATTTTTATATATTGAATAGTATATGCCATATAGACAAAATATAACCCACAGGAATCTACTACCTACATTAGTTTGCAAAATTACAACAATGTGAAGTCAACACCATCTTATTCTGAAAACTCTTAAGGTTGAAACCAGCCCAAATGAAAGATATATTGGAATATATTTGGGACTCTCAACTCCATTAAGTGAAATTAGGTACTAGCAAATCATCAAGATTTATCAAATACATCATACTAACACCTTCAGAATAGATAGATATTTGCTTACTCTATACATATATTTGCCATATATGCATTAAGAAATGAATGACTCAGATGTTAAAATGTAGTTTATTATCATTAATCTGGGTCTACTTGAATAAATTAGGTCTGAAACTCTATAATCTAGATCCACACAATTTTCTGGAAATTTTCCCCAATATTCCTCAGGTAGAAAGACTGCTGCTGCACTTTTTTCATAATAAAGTTGTGTAAAAACACTATTATAAGATTTAGGTTGACTAAAGTTTATATTTGAATTGTTTTGTTATAAAATTGATCTAGTAGGAGAAGTCATGATAGGCATTACTATTGGCTGTAAAATTCTTATTCTTAACAGCATTAATCTTTGCTATGCATTACTCATACCTATATGTTTGTCAGATTGGAAAAATGTTTCCATAGAATGAAAAGCTTAGAAATAAAAGTGCAATAAATATAATAGAAAGGAGTCTAGGTAAGATGACAGCTTGAGCTATCTTGCCAAATTTCCCCAGGTCCAATCCAGCTTTGGTATTAGAAACTGAGAAAGAATTATATTCACATGCTAATAGGTTGAGTACTTTTTCCTAGATATGTCACAGATGTGACCAGATTGAAGAAAACCAGTGAGGATTGGAAAATAGCTGCTCTTATTGAGAAGTAAACTAAGTAGAGGAGATCTTGGTTGAGTCACATAAAGGAAACATAAAGTATATCACGTGTCCTCATGATTAACATGCGAAAGTAAAATTATAACAATCTTCCAGGCAACCAAATATCCTGAAATGATCTTCACACACTGTTTTGGGATAAATACCAAGACAAAGAGAACTCTATGCAAATGTGAAATATCAGTAAACTGGAAAGAAGAAAAAGATATACTGTGGGAAATGTAAAAATATTTTGGTAGATAAAAGTAGAAATTATTCCTAAAGGTAAATATATGCTTATCATTATAATGGTCTGCTACTGGACACAATATATTTGTTAAAGTACCTACTTTGCACTTTCAGTAGAATATGACCAAAACATAGACTATCTTAAAAAAAAAAAAAAAAGAACTTAAAGACGTGATCAAGAGACAAAAGCCTAAGGCAAAAGGAGAATTTACTGACATGAAGAAAGATGGTAAGTAAACTGGTATTAAAGCTGAAAATAACATAATATAAATTAAAAACTGCACATGGAGGAAGCATTGAATGTAATCTCCACTGTAGATTATACAGATCAATAATGGAGAAGATACACTTGATACTGTTTCTTAGAACGTAAGTGAACATCCATGACAATAGTAAAACCAACAACAGAAAATATAGGTATGAAAGAGATCATTGTGAAGATGAGATTCAATGGCTTTTAGAGGATAGAAACAGTAGGAAAGAAATTCGGCCAATATATAAAAGGAAAATACATAAAATCAAGAAATTGATGACAAATCACAAAATAAAAACATCAGACTTTTTTTTAATAAAAAGAGATTAACATCTAGATGTCTTTTGGTGAATTAAGAATATTTTTTAAAAATGAAATCTATTCTATAAGCATTTAGGAAGAGAAAATAGAATGTTTATAAAGAATCAATTTCACAAACATGAACTATTGGGACTTTATTAAGATGCAAATTTCTGTACAGCGAAGAAAACAATCAACAAGGGTAAAAGGGAACTGCCAGAATGGAAGAAGATATTTTCAAACAACATATCTGATAAAGAGTTAGTATCCAAAATCTATAAAGAACTCATCAAACTTAACACCCACAAAAGGTGTTAAGGGAGGTGGGAGATGGGTTAGATGGGTGATGGATACTAAGGAGAGCACTTGTGATGAGCACTGGGTGTTGTATGTCAGTGATGAATCACTGAATGCTATTCCTGTAACCAACATTGCACTGTATGTTAACTAACTAAAATTTAAAAATATGAGAAAAATAAAATTGAATTAAACAAAACTAACACAAAAAGGAACGATTTCAGACTTGATAAAGGGATTCTTCCAGAAAATAGATAAAAACATAGAAAATGATAAAACATGCGCAGAAAAAAAGAGGAACCGAGTTGATAAGAAAGCAAGTAATAGTTTAGCTGTGATACCAATAAATACATATTTTCTAAAGTAATTAGAAAAAAAACATCAGTAAAGTCCCTTTTCTATATATATGTTTAAATGTTTATTTACTTCTGTTGAGAGAGAGAGATAGCACGCTCTCAGATACACATGAGCCGGGACGGGCAGAGAGAGAACCCCAAGCGGACTCCTCGCTGTCAGTGCAGAGCTGGATGGTGGGGCTCGATCTCCTGAACCATGAGATCATGACCTGAGCCTAAACCAGGAACCAGATGCTTAACCAACTGAGCTGCCAGGCACCCATCTATTTCCATATTTTAAAGTATGCTACAGTAGGCTGAGAAATGAATCAAGATAAAAATGAAAAAAAAAGAAGCAACATAAAAGGGCTAACTGAACACTAAACCAGGTTAAAAAAATAGGTTCATGATATTGTAATATGGCTACATAATTCAATGGATTTAATATATTTTAATAGGAAAAAATAATAGCAAAATTAACATAATTATATTATCAGAATCTAATCTCATGTCAATAGAATATTAAATTTATGAAAAGACAAGTTATGCTAAGTTTTGTATCTTTCATGTGGGGAGTCAATAAAAATTGACTAGAAAATTAAAAAGAATATTTTTGAAAAGTTTACATTAAAAGTAGCAATTAGTAGAATAATGCATTTGTTCCAATTTCTGGCGGACAAAAGAGCAAATAAGACCTACATACAGAGAAAAATATTACAGGAATAAAAAAGAAAGCATGATAAAAATCACCGTCTATTGTGATGATAAAAGAAATCAGTAGTGCACACACTTAAAAACACATACTGCTACTCTTTCATGCTCTATGCCTTTGCTCCCTCCTCCTACCCTACTGTACACATAGTCTTATTGTTTAATGGGTTTTGCTGCCTTAAATGGATGTATTTTAAAGATGAGGTGATTAAAAACATGTGAAAGATTGTTTACTATGGATACCTGGAAAATCAGCATCTGTCCTATAAATAAAGCAGCTGATTTTAGGGGACCCTAGATAAAGCCCATGTAGTGGGTGAAACAAGAAATGTGTCTGCGTGGATTTTTGCTTGTTTGGTTGGTTTGGTTTTTCAACAAGGAAAGGGTTTGAGAAGCAGTCAAAGAGGAGATGGGAGAGCAAACCTCAAATCTGCCTCTCTGAAGGGGAAAGAACAAGGTTTTTCATACTTATAGGGGTTGAGATTATAAACATATTGATGAAAAGGCCGGGCGTGGGGGGGTGGGGGGACCAATGACTACTCAAAAGGAAAGTATGTGCACTGAATAAACACATGTGTAACATACATCCATGTTCTCTTTGGGGTGGAGATAACTACGGAAACAGGCAAAACGCAGCCTCTGACATCCTGAAGTTCTCTTCAGACAAAGAGAGGAGCTCTGGGAATGCTTTGAGAGCTGGTATAAATTGGATAAGTCTTGGGTTTGTTACCAAAAATAAAAAATAAAAAAAGCTTTTCCTTTCCCTTCCCTTCCCTTCCCTTCCCTTCCCTTCCCTTCCCTTCCCTTCCCTTCCCTTCCCTTCCCTCTTTTTTAAAGCCTGTATTTCAAGAGGAGAGTCGTGAGAATAGTGAACAAAGTCTGGATGGATTTTTAGCAATCTAATTCTATTTTATAGTTATTTCTTTTTCTCCTGAAATGTGATGGGATGGTCAATCAATCTCAGCTTTTGTGGAACAGATTTTGATCATTTTTATGCCTATATTATTAAAAAGCTACCATGATAACTGCTTAATTCTTTGAAGAAAGATAGATTTTCATTTCATTGACTTTTAAGGAATCAAAATATCAAGTATTAGAAAGGAAGGAGGAAAGAAAAGTAGGACAGCCATCTGAAAATTATATTAAATAAATACTTGTGAATGAATGAAGAAAATTATATCACTAATCTATGACTGGATAGTCCTGTAAAATATCAAGTAAAAAAAAGTCAAATGCAGAAAATATTGGATTTATAGACATAAAATTTTATAATAAGTATAATGGTTTGTAGCTTAAGGTAGAGTGTTTGATGAAGAATATTGGTTGCAACACTTGATCTTTTATAGATCTGTAATTCCTGTAATATTGGAAAATATCTTGGAATTATTTATCTGAAATTTCTCATCTTGCTTTTTGTCATATATAAAATGTCTTATGTCTTACTCATTGAAGTATACGATTGTGACTTTCACATATCCATTGTCTTCCATTCTCAAAACTGATTTTTTTTCTGTTCCCTCAGCCACGCCATTACTGAAATTTTCGTTTTCCAGACTACTTTACTCTAAAATCAGTGCTTCCTTTGAGTAAGCCAGTCTCCATTCTTCACAGATAAAGATCCCACACTTGCCTGGCATTTAAAGTAACCTATGGCCTGACCTCACATTATCTTGCCAACTTCAATCCCTAATTCTCACATTAACAGGATCTTTTTCTGCAGTCTAACTCTAGGGTGTATGTATCAAGTACACCTTTTAAAATACATTCTTATTTGCTTATAGCATTGATCTACTGACCTGGATGTCCTTTCCATTTTACCAGCCTCCTTGGGCACACATCTCTCTCTCTCTCTTCCTCCCTCTCTTCCTCTCTTTCTGTCTCTGACTCTCTCCCTCCCTCCCTCTCTCTCCCTCCTCCTCTTCCTCTCTCTCCATCTCTGTCTCTCTCTCTCTTACACACACACGTTTAATAACCTCCCAGAATATCCAAAAGAAGAAGCTTTTTTTTTTCCACTCATAGGAAACCTTACCAGACATTTTATGTACACACTGATGTATTTCTTCTCTGAGAATTTATTCCTTCTACAATGCACTTAACAAGGAATCATGTATTATTTTATTATCTTTCTTGAACACTTGCCTTTAATCATTATTTAACTATATCTATGCTCAATTTTACTGTCTGTTTCATTTTCCCAAGTAGAGTGTAAGCTCTTTGAGCAGAGAGAAAATTGAATTATACTTTTTCTATCCTCTATATTCTTTACAAAAAAATAAAAAAAGAAAGAAAGAGAGAAATGTATTGAAACGCATTTGTTAATTGATTAATTTTATCCAGACTTCAGACTTCAGAAAACAACTGTAAATATCCCCTTAGAATTCTAAATGTAATGTATCAGGCATTACATTTAGAAGAAACTTGAATTATTCACCTTAAACTTACTAAAGTATGAACTGCTCTGCAGAAAAGCCAAAGGTGTAAGCGCAGCCGTGGATAATGTCGCTGTAGGTTAACGATGAAATAGATCTTTTCCACATTTTCAGGGAAAGCGCTTGTGAAAAGATGTATTGCTCCAAGTTGGAAATCTATATTCTGCGACAGCTGCTGACTAGTAATGAGATCTAATGAGCTGTCTCTTTATTGGAAAAAATAACATTTGCAATAACAGCCCCTTTGCAAATTGTAAAAGAGTATGAGAGTTCAGATATAACCCCAAGTTGATAGGGGTATATTCATGTCAATGTCATTTCAATTCAAATCTAAGTTTCTGTTCTCATTTAAAGTAAGGTACTGTACACTCAATGTGAAAATCAACTCCTTTTTTTCACCTAATAGCCTGTGGCTAAAAATTTAGTTTCTTTCATGTAATATTAAAATAACACTGATGCCAATATTATCATAGTAAACTTGAGGCAATTAAGTTTAAACAACGATAAGCTTTTCAGACTTCATTTCCAGGTTTTAAAAGAGAGTTTTTGCCCTTTCTTATTGTGTTCACCTAATATTCAGAGTTCATTATTTGAAATTACTATACTGATAAATGAGTGGCGTCCCCCCTTCCATCACTCCACAACCCCCAACATACATAAAAACAACAACTGTGATCAGTACTACATTAAAATTTTTGAAAACTGATGGTAGTTCACATTATCTTGGAATGCCTCAAGGCTCAAGGTAAAGTAGCAGTGGCAGCAGAGATATAATTGATTTGGAGAATATAAAAAAAATCTAATATTTTGCATAATGAAAATAGAAGTGTTATAAAAAAGTTATCAACAAAATGCAGTTTCTTTTTTTAAATAAGTCACTTTACCCTTGACTCACATTTAAATCATAGAAGTCTGAATGCACAAAATGTATAATACTGAACAAAAATTTTTATGACTTCCAAGGCTCCACTGTGTAATGTATTATATATATGTGGTATTGGTATTATGTATTGGCAATTCTCTCCTGCTATAGGAGAAAGGGTTGCATTATTCTTAAAGTTACATATTTCCATTGTTCTCCAATTCTTACGACCTCAGCTTTTCTCTGGGATCTTTCTCTATGCTTTACCCCGTCAGTCTTCTGTATTTTCAACTTGACCATATCCATTGGCTCTCAAATCACCCTCTTGGAGATATTTAAATGTTTCCTATGCTTAACAAACAAAACAAAACAACAATAAAACCACCAACACCACCAACAAAAAGCTCTCCTTCTTTTATCTTTCCAAATTGCAAATGAACTATTACAAAAATTAAATAAAAGTTCTATATTTTCTGTTTCCACATATATCTCTTCCACTGACCTTTGAGTCTGCTCCTCAACATACTGCATTTCCATCCTCCAAGAAATCAATCTGTCAATTCATTTTAAATACATAACATTTGGAATTCCTCAGCAAGGCTCAGCATTATTGATTACTCTTTAACTTGGCTTCCATATTAGCACATTCTTTTGATTGTCTTTCTCTAATTTTTGATCTTCAATCATATTTTCATAGTCTTTTTGTCCAATCCCTTAAATAAATGTTGTTGCTTTTTAGGATTCTATCCTGGACATTGTTTTCACTTTATTCTTCAAATTCTTCCCAGAATGATCACTTGAATTCTCACCACTTATGATCCAGCTCCCACTGATGACCCTCATCTCTCTGCCCAGATCAGATGCCTCTCTAGAGCATCAGAAACATCCAGCACCCCCAGGACATACTGGCAGCTCCACACTCAATATATTCAACTCTGTTTGTAGGCTTCCTCCCCTACAGTTTGTTCAGGTTTCTCTATGTTAATAAATGTCTTCACAATCCAATTTGTTTAAGTCAGAAGACCTTGACTATTCCTTCACCTCAATACTCTTTCTCATTAAATAAGATCACTAAACTCTGTCAATTTAATTTCCTGGATATCTCTCATATTTGTCAGCTTTCTTGTCCCATACCACTACCTTAACTGATCTGACCAACAAATCCCACTACTTATTCAAGTTCGTGGATAGGCATAATAATGGTCACCCTCTGGTCCAGTGACCAGATAGGGCCAAAGTGGTCTATCTAAACATGTTAGACAGATCATGTTATTTACCCTCTTAGAGTTTTTCTATTATGTTCTTGTGTGTTTTAGACTAAAGTCCAGATTTTTAACTTGGCTTCATACTACTTTAGGCTTCTCTCTAGCTCACTCATTTAGTTCCTGAAAGATCACATGTTATTTTTGCAAAGGTTCACATGAATCCTTTTTACTTAAGCATGAGTTGCCTCTCCATATGCACCTAGAAAAAATTAAGAAAAAGTAATTACAATAAATTTATTATGCACCAGGCTATGGATCATACATGGGTAACCTTATTTAGTCATGATAACTATGAGAGGAGATATTATTTTGCCCATCCTACATGTGATGAAACTGAGGCTTGCAGTGAATAAATTACTTGCCTAAATAAAACTGACTAGTGTTTAAGCAGGAATTTGAACCTAGTTCTTTCTTGACTGCAAATTCAGGATAATGTCACTTTCTTTAGGATGCCATTATTAGACTGGCATTGCCTTATGTTTTTCCAGAGCAGCCAATACTTCCATTAACATAGCACTTATCACTTTGTACTGTAGTTATCTTTTAAATTATTTGTGTCCTATGCCTGAGCCCCTATGGTTTCCAATGTCTGTTTTGTTCACCTTTGTGCTTCCATAGCACAGTGCTTTGAAAAGCATAATCAGTCAACACCCAAGCTCTGAGATATCCAGGAGGAAGCACCAAGTCAGCTAACCCTTCATGCATCCCCCAAAATCTCCTATTGATTTTTTAAGGTAAGGGGGCAAATTTGAAATGAGTAATTAGCCACTTTTGTCTTCAGGCACCATGTTGGGTATTTAGTGTCCCAATTTCTTCTAAAAACAACATTCCTCTCTCATTTGTGGAATTGCCTCTCCTCCACTGTATGTGATTCTTGTGTAGCTGCCAGTCACAATACTCAACCTTCCTGACCACAGGGGCAAGGGGTTGATGAAAATCTAGCCAATCACAGTACTTATTATTCTACCACCCATTTTCACTCTTTGTGTACATATAACCTATGCTACTCTAATCAAAATCTAATAGCTAGATAATGAAATGGAAAAGCTCTTTGCATCATTCAGAGCTCTAATAGAAACACTATAATTTCCTTAAGGGGAAAATGAATCTTTTAAAGAATCTCTAGTAGGGCCAGAGAGTTGAGTTTGGAGAACATACAGCCAAGAACAATACCCAAACCATGCCACGAAACCACTCCAGCAGGGGCTGCACAGAAGCCACCTTGTCATTTCACTAGCACAGATTTTGAAAAGAATTGGCACTCAGTAAATCCCCACTAAAGATCCATTACACTAATGCATGTCACAATCTACCATACTGTTCCAGATAGCTAGAACCAATGGCCTTGATATAACCAGCAACAGATTCTGTCTAGGACCTGTTTCTCCACATCACTATTCTGAAGCAATTATTTTTTGTAGGAATACACATTCTTGATAGAACCTAGCTTCAAGACAGTTTGGAAAAATTGAGTCTTCAGCTTTTTTCTCAGATAAATAAGTCAATATGGGAAGTTCACCCTAAAAAAAGCAAAAAAGAATAGTTCTGTGTAGCAAATAAACATAATAGGCACTAAACTCTTTCTTATACAGTATTACTAAACTTTAGGATGATATAAGCATGCATATATCTGTAGCCATGTTCTTTTTCTTCCCAAAGAGGAAACCATATATCATAGGAGATCTGAGCCAGTAGACAGAAAGAAAGAGAACGCAAAGAGGTTAAAGACATCTTTTAGCTCTGGAATTCTTAGGCCACCATATCCACGGGTTTCATACACATGCACGCGTGCACACACACACACACACGCATGCACACACACACACACACACACACACACACACCACACTTCTTATATTAGTTTGAATTGTATATCTATCTCTTGCAAACAGAAATGTCCCAACTAAAATAATATTTATGACGGTTAATTTTTTGTGTGAAGCTGTCTGGGCTCTAGTGCCCAAAAAATATGTGGTCAAACATTACTTGGATGTTCTTGTAAGGCTGTTTTTGGATGAGATTAACATTTAAATACTTGTATTTTGAGTAAAGCAGATTGACTTCCATAACATGAAAGAGGTTCATCCAATCAGCTGAAGATCCTGACAGAACAAAGAATGATCCCCCCTAGCAAGAAGAAACTCTGCAAACAGATCATCTTTAAACTTAGACGGCAACTGTTCTCTTGGTCTTTGATTTGCTGGTCTACTCCATCAGATATTTTGGACTCACCGGGCCTCCATAATTAGATGAGCCAATTTCTTAAAATATATATCTCTCTATATTGTGATGGTTAATTTAATGTGTCAACTTGACTGGTCCATGGGTTGCTTAGATATTTGGTAAAAGATTATTCTGGGTGGGCCTGTGAGGGTATTCCTAAATGAGATTGATTAACAGTTAATTTTGTAGACTGAGTAAAACAGATTACCCTTCATAACATGTGTGTGTGTGTGTAGTGGGGGTATGGATGCTCATCGAATCAGTTGAAGACCTAAAATTGAGCAAAAAGTCTTTCTTCACAGAAAGAGAGAACTCTTCCTGCCTGATGGCTTTCAAACCAAGACATTGACTTTTTCCTACCTTTGGACTTGAATTGAAACATTGGCCCTTCCTGGGTCTCAAGACTTCTGATCTTTGAACTGGAACTAAACCATTGGCATATATATATGTGTGTGTATATAAACATATATATGCTATTTTATATGTATATATGTATACATGATATTATATGTATGCATATGTGTATATGTATATGTGTGTGTATTCACACTACACACACACAGACACACAGACACACACACATCCTATTTGTTTCTGTGGATAGCCTCAAGTAATATAATATCAATGAAAATGTTAATGGCAGAAATGAAAATGTTTGAAGCAAATATTACTCCATATTCCATAGCAAAGTAATGACTTTTGCAAGAAAAACATGGAAACCTTACTCTTCTCCTGGTTCCCTACAATGCCGCAGCAATTTCAGAGGTTAGGTGGTTAAGTATACTCAAAGTAAAGGCCTTGTTTTAGGGAAGGGGAATTCTGTGGATCGGCTTTGGTTTCAGTTCATTTTGCTGTAACAAAAATACATATTGGGTGACTTAACAACAACCACTTATTTTTCACAGTTCTGTAGGCTGGGCAATTCAAGATCAAGGCACTGGCAGATTTGGTATTTAGTGAAAGCCCACTATCTGGTTCATAGACAGTTGGCTTTTAGTTGTGTCTTCACATGGTAGGAGAGATCTTTGGGGTCTTTTGTATAAGAGCATAGATTTCATTCATGAGAGCTCCACCCTCATGACATGATAACCTCCCAAAGGCCCCACCTCCTAATATAATTACATTGGCAATTAGGTTTCATCATATGAATTTGGGGGGCAGACATAAATACTCAGTCCACAGCAAACTTCTATTCTTATGTTTCTAACTGGCACACTGCTACCCATGACAGGGTTTATATTTCAAACCAAAAAAACAAAAATGCCATCAAGTATATCTACTTTAGGCTCCTAATCAGGTATCTTGATTATTGATCATGAGCTCTCAAACTGTAGGGTCTAGCTGAATGGTGTATATGCAACTACTGCAAACTGTTTGGAAAATAAATGGAGACCTCAGGATTTCTAAATTTTTCTACATCAGAATTGTTCCACTTTTCCAACTGTATAAAAGTTCCTTGCACTTGGAGCTGTGACCGTATTATGTGCCATATGAAGTGAAGCTGATGGAAAGTTTGGAGTAAAGTGCATGTGAATAAAAGTAATTCTTGGAAAATGTACTCTACCATTAGCTACCCTAAACAACATTTAGTAAGACAAGTGCTAAAGGTTATGTTAAATGTGGGCTCTTATTTTTTCTTGATGCAGTTATTATTTATTTATTTATTTATTTATTTATTTTTATTCAACAAATATTTGGGGGAAGCTACTTAGTGCCTATAGCTTTTTTGGTAACAGTCATTTTAATCCCAGGGATTCTGAACTAATCACCTTTAACTAGAGTATCCAGAAAGTAATCCATGAAATATAAATTATTTCTCTAGTCCCAGAATTCAACCTCATTCTATTAAAAGGATTTGATGAGACCTTTAAAAATATATTGAAAATATTCTGAAGCTAAATATCTAATGATCAGCTTTAATTTGGTAGATTCCTATAGGTATAAAATTATAGTTTATAGAGTGTAAATAGGGTCAATGGACAAACTTCAATAAATACACAAGCATATTTATTTTATCTTCAGCTTTGTGGTGTATACATATGGGGAGCATTGGCAGCTTATCAGATTACCAATATGCCCGTGAGCTTAAATGTTAAAATCCAAATAAAACAAAGCACATTGCACAGAAAACACAATGAAATCTGATTGATTTTCTTCCTTATCACTGCCTAATCAATAAATGATTTAAGGGAATTTTGATTGTTCCTGATACAATAATATAATATAAATTTTGTTAATAAAAATTATTAAGACCTCGTTATGAGAGATACTTTTTGAAATAGGTACATTATTTTTCCCAATTTACAGAAGGAAAACTAAGAATTGGAAAACTTAACTAACTCCTCAGCTATACAGTTTGTTAGTGACAGAACCATGACTCAAACTCATTCTGTCTAATATAGCCTGGGCTCACTATTAGCCAGTGTTTTATTGCCTACTCACTTGATTCTGAAAGCGAATCACGCTATTTTTGAAAACAAAAGCGTCAAGATCCACTTTAGAGGAAACAATGTTTTCAAAGGCAACATTGTCCCCACCACTACTCCCAACTAAGGGACAAGCGAAAAGACAAAATACTTGAAATTAAGATGGATTTGTTGGTGGGTTTTCTAATTTTCAAACTAAGAAACTCAAGAGGTCTAGAGTAATGAAATGGGCACATGAAGAAGACTTAAGTAGTTTTTCCTCTTAAGAATGGCGCAACAGATGTTTCCTAATGCAAGGTGGTGAAAGTTGCAAACCATTAACTACCACATGGGAGCCCAAAGACCAGGAATGTTGTTGGGCAGTCATGACTATTTGTCTCAATAAAAAAAAAAAAAAAATTACAGAGAACTGCTTTCTCTCTCTTTCTCTCTCTCTCTCTGTCCCTCTCTCTCTCCTTGACCAAAAAACAGAAATTACCAGTTGCCCTTTACAAACTCACTAGCTTGCAGACATATCTAGGTGGGAGACTGGGAATGATAAGGAGCTAACACATACTTTGGTGGTAAAGAGAAAGTTTCTCTATGTTCCCTCTGGCAGGAAAGAAGACCTTGGTTATCAGTAAAAGGTAATAAAAGTATAATCAGCTTTTAATGGAGGGATAGGCTCAACAACAGCGGCATCAGCAAGATTAGCAATATTTATCAAAGAAAAGCAGCTCAAGATCACAAGCGCTGAGTACATCCAGTGTGGTTGGCACTACTGCTTGGTTCTGAGTGCTATCTGGAGTTGGACGGATAAGATGGAAGAAAGCACTTCTTTCTTTCTCAAGATCACACTTGAGAATCCTTTCCTTCCTTTTCCTTCCAAACCATGTTCATGGGAGAAAGTTGATTTAAAAAAATCATGAGAATGGAGAGATTTTCAGGATTGGGACAATTATTAGTTTTCAAGTTAGCTTAATTCCCAGCATAGCAAATGACCAAAGGGGGAAAAAAACTATTTAGGAAATTCAGTAGGCCCCCCAATTAGGATACGGTATTGACTATAATTTATGGTGCCTTATTTAATGAAAGATTTGGGCATTTTGCATGTGACATTCAAACTGCTAGAATGGAGACACATTAATTTGTTCATTTACCATGTACTTGGGCTACGGTTCAGTCATGGGTAAATCATGAATCCTGCCCTCAGTAAGTTCATGGAAAGGTGACAGAGTTCAGTACATAAATTAACGATTCAAAAATAATGTGATTATGTGCTAGAACATTTGAAAAAGCATCATTAAAGCCAGATCCAAAGAACTTATTTTGCTTGAGGTGTTGTGTTTTAGCGGAGCTGAAAGAAAAGTTTGTCAGAGAGGTAACATAATCAAGGCCTATCTGTTAAGTGTTTTCTCTTTTCTGACCTTATGATTTAGAGTAAAAAGTTTCAGAAATATTTACTAGTAGAACTTTCTTTAACTTATTACATTATCTACTTCTATTACTCATGTGATCTTTCAACTGGTGATAGTGGTAGAGAAGGAAAGAGAAATAGATTAGATCTTTGGATGCTTGATTTTGACTGAGTATGTTTTTATTAATTCGCTTAATTCCTAGTATATGCAATCATGTTATTTTAGGGAATGAGAATACATCAGTGAATGAAAAAAAAAACCTGCTTCCCTTCATGGAAGCTCATTCTAGTATAAGAGAAAAAAGAAGATAAATAAATATATGTATATAACTGATGTGTAACTAATATAATTATAAATATATAATTAATATAAATGGTATGATAAAATATGATGATTACTACTTCTTTGGGGAAAAGTAATATAAATGTATTATTTTATATAATATTTTATATTAGGTGGTATTTGAGCAGATACCTGAGGGAAATGAAGGACTGAGTATGATGAATGCTGGAGAAGAACATTTTAGAGAAAGGGAACAGCACGTGCTAAGGCTGTGAGTGGGAAAAGTTCTCCTTCATTCCAAGAACAGCAGGTGGTTAGTGTGGCTGGGACCCACTGACTGGGTAAACTGTAGGAAGTGAGGTCAAGGATATGAGGGGTAAGGTCTTGCTAGGCCTTAAAATTCCCCGTAGGGATTTTGACTGTTACTCTGAGTAGGATGTTAGTAGTGTTACACTTTAATAATTAAAAACTGCTAAGTCTCCTGTAAGTTCCTCAGCCCAACAAGCAACTATAACTCTTTAATCATCTCCACAAAAAAGCTTTTCTTTTAGATTGATTGGTTACAAATCCTGCAACAGGAAGCAATCTCCAGAGTAAGCCATTCTCACTGAAATCAGTAAGAAACACTTTTAATTTTACTACCTGGAGCTATTATACTGAATATTTAAAGGGCAGATTAAAACTCAAGGAATCAGTAATTAGTAATTAATTGGGTTATAGAAACATCAACACCAAGGTCATCAGTTCAAATCAAAGTTGTGGAAACATAATTGTTAACATCTGAAAGCACTTCACTGGAAATTATGGAATGGAGGTCTGTCTCAATCTTTTTTTTCTTGTCAAGAAGCATTCATATGCACAAGGCAAGAATGACCCTGCTTTTGATATTCAATGGTATGCCTGCAGGAAGCCTTTTTTTAGATGCTAAGGTTAAATGAATCTGGAAACTGGTCTATTGGGTCAGGGTAAAACACTTTAGCACAGCACATAATCAAACATTTTGTAAAATGGCATTAGAATGTGTGCTCCCTAGTTGATTCTAACCCTCATTATGCAAACGCACTGAAAAATGTAATGCAGAACATGATGATTTGATTATGTAACAAAACTAGTTGAATGTTTTCATTAGCTGCATAATATTTTTGCACAATAAAGATAATTGAGTGTTGAAAATGTACTAATTCATTTAATCCCATGAGGCAAAAAATAATATAGAGGGAAATAATGATATTGTTAGGGGCTCTGATTAGTAGAGAACAAAGCACAAATTCTTCTTGCTAATAGGCATAGTTTCATTTTGAAGAACAATGTGGAAAAAAATTCAGACATTTTACTTGTTGAATTATTTAAAGTTAATAAAGTGGTTAGATTTTGCCTTCTTTGAGAGTCCAGACAGTTTTACCAATTGGGTGGGATGGCAAAAAATATTCTTTGCCCTCATGGAGACGTTATACATAAGTATATGTATGTATGGGATATGCTAGGTTTCAGACCTGTGTGGAGAAGAAAGCAAGAGTATATTGTGTTATCTCTCCTGATCAGTCAATCAAATGAGGGTCCCATATGTGGGGCAACACAATTGGGTGGAAGCCAGCAACAGGCTGGTAAAAGGAGTGGTAACAGGGGTGGTAAAACAATTCACCAGAGGCAGAACAAAGGAAATAGAAGTTTACTGAACACACCCCAAGAAAGGGGAAGGCAGAGCAAAGCAGAAGCTATCTGCAGGGAGGGGGTTGTGAGGGGCCAGAATTATAGGACAGAGTGAGGGAGTAGGGGGACATATGGAATTTTCCCTTTTTTGGTCATCATAGGAATTGGACCTGGTTGTAACTGGTCAGGTAGGGTCTATGGCTATTTTAAGTTGGGTCACTTAGTGAGACTATTTGCATTCAGTTGGTTGGTGGCTGTGGACCCTTTGCCTTGATCGTTCCATTGCCCAAGCCTGTTGCTTAAAAGCAGCCTCTACATTTCCCCCCTGACAGATCAACAATAACAAATCTTTGGCATTTGGGCAGAGATCTCATCTTCAGTAGCTTCTTCCTGCTGAATGGGGTGTGTGTGTGTGTGTGTGGAGATGTTCCTACACATGGGTCAACCCTGGTCAGGTGGGAATTTCTATGTAGGGCTACGAAAGGCAGATGAGTCCCAGGTTAGAACTGCATGTATGAATTTCCCTGAATAGAAAGGATCCTCTGTAGGCACCAAGTTGTGGCAGCAAAGGAATCTCTGCACCAAGTGGAGAGACTTTGGAAGAAACAAAATAAGATTGTTATTATTATTATTATTATATTATTATGAGAAAGAGAAGCCCAAATAAGAGTCCTTTGATAGTTGGCCAAAATCCTCCTCCAGTCTAGGAGTTTTACCAATTATTAACAATTATTTAAAGAAAGAGAGGAATCTTTCAAAGAGCCAATTTGAGAGTTCACATCTTCTGATAATCCTGCCACATATTTGTGGTAATCCGGAGTACATATGTAACACTGTTTCAGTAAAGCATAGGTTCCTCCTTGAGCTGCATTCAGGGTATCCAGGGACATTCAGTTTTTGAGGGCCGCCTTTTGAACTTGTACATGACTGCATGTTAACCCTAGTCACGGGTGGCTGTTGTATGCTTGGCTAAAACCTCTATTTGCAATTTTCTATCAATAGAGGCAGCCCCTGGGACAAATATGGCTAAGGGATAAAACCATCAAGAAGCCCTCTTTGATGTCTGACCTTAACAATATCCTAATTACAAGGAATCACTGGCAGGTGGGAGAAGACTTGTCTGGGGATATGAGCTCCCCAAGTACATCATCCAATCCAATCATAAGGACAGTTGGGCCATCCATTATCTCTGCAAGTTCACAGTTAGTCCCATGGACTGGGGTACACTCTGGCTTTTAAGGAGTTACTTTGTCATCCAAGCCACACAGAATTGGTCAAGGTGATGGTTGAGTTATACAATTATTGGGGAATGCATCCTGTTTTATAGCTGTACAAATAATCATATCCCCACGGGGTCCTGTTATTATCCCCACAGAATAACAAGCACAAAGATTGTCTATATATGGGCTGTTAAGGCAATTTTCTCTGAAGTTCACCTCACATTGTCTAGCTTAGACAAACAACAAACATTCAGACAATCGAAACTAGAATTTCACATCCACAAAGGTGTGTGATTGAACACAACTCTTCTCTCTGAAGTTACTCTCATTTTTAATCAGAAATAGCCAAATCAAGACTAACTTATTTGAAAAAACAAGTCCAATTTTAACACACTTGACCTAATTATTTGCATAAGCTCAGCAAGAATAGTGAATAATCATAGACCTTTTAAAAATCTGCTTTGCTGGAACTTCTTATAAAGTATCTCCAAAGTGAACTTTTAGTAGACTCTTAAGACCAGAAGCCAGGTCAAAAACTTGCCATCAGATATATCTGCAAAACCTGTAGGTTTGGGCAACTACCCCTTTCTGAGGTCTCCAAAAAGTCCTGAGGCTCCTGCACTTTTACTCACCTAGTAAGGCTTCTGGGAACTCTGTAAGCAAGGTATTGGGTCAACATTTCCAAGAGGCTTTATTGGCTCCACAAGTCAACCTTAGTTCCTCAAAGCTGTCTGGTCATATCTGAGTACCATGCATCTCTCAAATATGACATTTCATTCAAAGTGTTGATAAAATAACCAATGTTTTCCAGTGGTGTCCTGTTATAAGGAGAACACGTTCTTACTGAACTCAGGCAAATAATTACAATTGCCATGAAAGACAGAATTCTCATTGAGAGGTTCTGAATTTCAGAGGGTTCAAGTAAGAAGAAAAGTGAAAAGCTTCAGTTTGTTCACAAAGGAATATTTTATCATATTTCTGTATGCCATGGATATCTTAGGAGAAAGTTTCCTTAATCTGGAAGAGCAAACATTAGAGAATCAGCTATGTTTCAAACAAGAGTCACAAAAACTATAATAACCCTCAGTTCATTCAGTTCAATTTACTAATTCTTATTCTATTTGAATGCAGTTTTTTCCATTAGTTCTGGAAATTCCTACCCGGTTCAGTTTTATGATCTTAAAGATACCAAGCACTTGTATTTGTAAAACAAATACACAAACAAAAAACATCCTTTTCATGAATCTCCTTGAAGACAAACTCATTTTGCAAGATCATCAGAACAATAAGTAAGTAACTATAAATGACAAAACCTTTCAGAAACATACATGGTTAAAGATCTGATAGAGAATTCATTATAATTGACAAGGAAATACAGTTATTTCTATGACACATCAAATCTCAGGGAAGTTTGTTAAAAACCTTAGAAAGTTTTAAAGCACATGCCTAAGTAGGATTACAGATCATTGAAGACCTGATAAAGACAAAACATAGAAACTTTGGTTTTCTGGGCAAAGAAAAGAGAAAAAATCTTTGTTTACGTTTTCTTATTAACAGCAAACCAACAATCCAAGAAAATTTTGTCTTTTTAACAGAGAGAAAGCAGAATTTCAGTTTTATACTGGTGTTCTTTTAAAATCCATTCATTTCAACCTTAATCCATCCTGATCACTTATACAATTAATTCCTTTCCAAAGATTTCCTTCTTCAAAAACCTTTTACAACTTTCTTTTGCATTCAGATTTTGTCTCATTTTACAAACAGCCAGTCTCATTTTAGCGCAAAATTACTTTCTTTTTCCTCAACAAAATGCATCCTCATTCCTTATATATTTCTCACATATCTCCTGCTTTCCTACATACAGAGTTGTTTTCCTTATTTCTTTATGTCCATCAGTCTTAATTATATTTGGGAGAATTTTAAGTCTAAGGAGCCATAGTTTCCAGCGAAAATTAAGTAGTAACCAATTATGATTGTCTGTTACACCAGAGTTCTTTAGATGGCAAATTCATGAATACACTTCATAATTTTTAGGAACATGTATTTTTCATTGTATGAATCTCTCAGTAAGGCGCAAAGCATGTTTTCCAACAGGCCCAAGTATCTTTAGTATCTCTGCAATAAGAAGTCGAAAAGAAGATAAAACTTATCTTTAGTAATCAGTGCTTCAGTATTTTATCCTATTTGGAAAAGACTGAAATATCCAATGAATTCAATCCATTATCAGTTATCTTAGCAATACTTCTGTTTCAGGTTTAAGAGCTATCCATAGGGTCAGTTGGGCATGAAATTGAGCAAGACACATTCTACAGTTTTTGAGGAGGTTGGGGTTTGGGGACAATTTCATGAAGGCTTGCACACATGAGACCTCCAAATATTTGGAGGAATTCTAGAAAAAGAAGTCAAGCTGGAAAATAGTATTATAAGAGAGAGTCCCATGGAGGGGCCATACCTCTTGATCTGGGAGTTTGTACTGAGGACAAGAAACATTATGTAAAAAATGTTTTTTCCTCAAGTCTTAGGGTCAAATTTGTTTCAGTTTATGAGACTACAGCCTAAAGGGTGAGTCTGAAGAAATAGAGGATTTGTCCCATAATGGGAAAAACTGGCTGCAGTTCCCAAAGGGGCATTCCACCAAGGGAAATGGAGCCTGGACTCCTGGTTCGATTTGAGTCTGGGTGTCCTGCTGAACTGAAAAAGGACTAGACCTCAAACAGGGCAACGGACTCTTCTGAGGCCTCCCACCAAGGAGAGGGTTGGAGCAAATAGCATGGCACTTCCTGTTGGGGCGTCCCCTGCAGCAGGGAGAACCAGACACCAGGATCAGAAAAAGGAGGGGGAGCACTTGGACCACTTGGACGTGTTGGAACATATTTTGCCCATAGATTCAGTTGGTGGCTGGACCCATGGAAACAAAGGAAAAAGGGAAGGGGGCCAAAAGAAGCAACGTAGCTGAGAGTCAGGAAAGGGCCCCAACCAAATCTGGAACGTGTACAGAATTGCCCTGGATGAGCCCTAGATGGCTGCAGATGGAATGGGAGAGGGGAGCAAAGGGGTCCTTTGCCCTCACAGGCATGGACCTTTAGACCCAAGCCAGGGCTGACCTGGCCAAAGACCTCCAGTTGTCTGAGGACTGCTAGGCTTAGGCTTGCTGAAGGACCAAAAAGAGAAAGAAGGATCCTTCTGAAGGGCAAAAGGGGAAATCCCTCACCCTTTCAGACAAGGGAAGTCTGGCCAGTTGCCCATGGGGTTTTGGATCCTCATGGAAGATTAATCTTGGCCACAAGTTGTCAATTCCTCAATGAGTACTAGAATTGTGCACTCAGGGAAAATCCCAAGAAACTCATGGAGAATCCAAGGAGAGCACCAGGTGGTCAAGTTTCCATTGTTCAAGACTGTTGCCTAATTATGATTTCTACATGCATTGCTTAAAGGGTTGCATGCAAAGAACTTAGTTCAATAAACTACAACAAAATATTTATCAATTTTTAAAGTTTATTTACTTATTTTGAAAGAGAGAGAGTATGCACTGGCACACACAAGTACGGGAGGGGCAGAGAAAGAGGGGGAGTGAGAGAATCCCAAGCAACCTCCATGCTGTCAGTAAGGAGCCAGATGGTTGGAGCTAGATCTCCGAACCTTGAGATCATGACCTGAGCTGAAATTGCTTACTGACTGAGAACCCAAGGCAACCCTACAACAGGATCTTTAGATACATATTTTCCTGATCTGAATATTTTATTTGACTTCATAAAAAATAAATATTAAAAATGTAAATGACAATAGGGACACCTAGGTGGCTCAGTTGCTTAAGCTTCTGACTTCAACTGAGGTCATGATCTCACATCAAACTCTGTACTGACAGCTCACAACCTGGAGCCTGCTTCAGATTCTGTGTCTTCCTCTCTCTCTCTGCCCTCCCCCACTCATGCTCTGTCTCTCTGTGTCTCTCAAAAATAAATAAACCTTAAAACTTTTCTTTTAAATGTAAACCACAAAGAAACAATAATGACCTAAAATACCATAATAATATTTATATATTCTGGGGTCCAGGAAGGTCTTTGTAAACTTTACACCAAGTGAGAAAACATAAAAAATAAGAGTAATAAATTTGAATAAATTGCCAAAAATATCTGAATGCAACACACAGAACTGAGAAACTGTGTGCAGTATGTATTGGGGACCATGGATTAATACTGTCAATATTACCAAATCAAAGAAACAAAAGATAAGCATCCTTAAAAGAAAAATTATCAGGAACGTAAAGAAGTTTATTGCAACATAACAAATATCATGGTCAAAAACAAATGAAAAGGCATTTTAAGTCACTCATTAATAAAATTAAAAATAAACAAAATAAATCTTTTGCCCTATCAAATGTCACACTGGCAAATGTTTAAAACCACAGAAATAAGAGTGGGAGATTACAGATAAGAAAATATGGGATTTCTTATTTACTTCTAACAGGAATATATATTTATATGTAGATACATAGGTACCAGCCTTCAGGAGAATAAGTGGTCACTCAAATTTAATCCTGAATATGTACCCCACATTTTTCACTAAATTTTTCCTAAGGAGGTAATTAAGGATGTCTACAAATACTTAACAGTTATGTGTGATATGTGTGTGTGTGTACACATATTCTTAGTCTACATACGTATAACTCTATCTACAAATGCAGGCATATTTATCATTTTTAATAGATGTATAGTAGTATCTCATTGTGGTTTTCATTTGTGTTTCCTTGATGACTAATGACTCTGAGCACTTTTTTTCCCCCATTTATTTATTGGCTATTCATGTTTTCCTTTGTAAAATATCAGTTCATGTCATATACATATGTAAACTTTTAAATAATAGTCTAATAATTTAACAATAAGATAAAAACCTTAAATGCTCAGTATAGTGAATTTTGACAAACGTGGTACATATAACCGCATAACTCATACTTTATGCCCCTTTGTCAGACCTGCTCTACTCCCGCATCACTATTCTGATTTTGACCACAGATTAGTTTAGCCTGTTTTAGAGTTTCATATAAATGGAATCATACAGTATGCACACATTTTTATGCCTGGCTACTTTACCTAAAAATAATGTTTCTGAGATTCATCCATGTTGTTGAGTGGGTCAGTAGCTAGTAGTATTCTTTTGTATGAATACACCACACAATGCTTATTAATTTTCCATTAATAATCATTTAAATGGTAGGGCGCTTGAGTGGCCCACTCAGTTAAGCATCTGACTCTTGATTTAGATTCAGGTCATGATCTTGGGGTACTGAGATGAAGTCCCAAGTCAGGCTCCATGCTAAGAGTGGAGTCTGTTTGGGATATGCTCTCTCTCCCTCTCTCTTTGCCCCTCCCCCCCTCAAAATAAATAAATAAACATTAAACAATAAACATTTAAATTGTTTTCAGTATGTGTCCCTTCTGTATAAAGTTGCTATGCAGAGTCATACTCATGTCATCAAAAATACATGATTTTATTTCTCATGAGTAAATACATATGAATGGATGCTAGACACTTTTCCACTCCATTAGTAATTTATGAGAGTTCTGTTGTTTCACATCTTCACCAACTTTGGTGTTTCCATTCTCTTTAGACTCAGCTCTTTTAGTAGGTTAGTAGTGGTATCTCATTGCAGTTTCAATTTGCATTTCCGTGATGACTAATGATGAACACTTTTTTTCGTGTGCTTATTATCCATTGATATGTCTTCTTTGTGAAATGTTTCCTCAAGTCTTTTGTCAAATATTTTGAAGAAGGGGGTGATACTTGTCTTTTCACTATTGAGTTGTAAGATTTCTCTGTATATTATATATTTGAATCACATCAAAATGTTGTGAAAACTTTTCCATTTAACATTCCCTAATTATTTTCTTGTCTTTTAATACCCAGAAAATTTTAGTTTTGATGCATTTCTAATTATCATTTTATTATAATTTATAGTCCTTCCTATATTTTATTGAGGTTCTTTGCCTACTGCAAGTTTATGTAGACTCTCTTGAATAAATTGGTTTTTACTTATACTTTTTCTTTTAAAATTTAGCTCTGTCATCTATATAAACTTAGTACTTATGTATAAGTACTAAATGTGAGGTGTGTAGGTAGAGATTAAGGTTTTTTCCCGTATACCTAGCAGATATTTAAGTACAATTTTTTGAAGAGATTTTCTTTTCCTTTCTTCATTAAATTGATTTAGCATCTTTAGCATTATTTGCTTGAATATATGTCAATTTCTAGAATCTCTACATATTTTAAAGATATATTTGTCTATCCTTTTATCAAAAATACACTACCTTGGGTGAAATACATGAAAGGATTAAGAGGTATAAACTTCCAGTTATAAAATAAATAAGTTACAGAGATGAAAGTACAGCATAGGGAATATGGTCAATAATATATTAATAACCTTGTGTGGTGAGAGATGGTGACTACATACGTTTACCATAGTGAGCATTGAGTAAGGAATAGAATTGTTGAATCACTATGTTATACAAATCAAACTAATAAAACATTGTATGTCAAGTATACTTTAATAAAAAAATAAAACACTACCTTTATTACAGTGGCTTTATAGCAATTTCTCAAACCAGGTATTTTAAGTCCTCCAACTTAGTTCTTAGATTGTTTAAGCTATTTTAGTCTCTTTGCATTTCCAAATAAATTTTACAAAAACCTTGTCAATTTCTACAAAAGCATGTGCTGGAATTTTCGTTGGGGAATTATTAAAACTACATATCACTTTGAGAGAAACTGACACCGTAACAATAGTGAACCTTTTAGAATAAAAATGGCATACCTCTCTATTTATTAAAGGCCTTTAATTTCTTTCAGATATTTTCCTAGTACTGTTAAAATAAATAGATCATATATTAGTTATATTTAGCTCTCAATAGTTTTTATCTTGAGTGCTATTTGTAGATTTCTTTATTGTTATATTTCCTTATTAGTTATAATATTTTCCCATAAGTGCCTTACTATGCTACTTAAATAACCATGTAAACTTGAATGAAGAGATTTTCTTTTTTTTTTTTCCTGACAATCTTTATGTCTTTTAAATTATGTTTAGCCTTTTTTTGCAATAGCTGGAGCCTTCAGTAAAATGTGAAATAAAAATAATGAATGGGCATCTTTACCTTGTTCCCATAGTTGGAAGGAAAGAAATATTTCCTTCACCATCCAAATGTGGTGTTAGCTATGGTTTCATAGATATCATTTATCAGACAGAGGTTTCTGTAATCATAAATGTGTGTTGCATTTTACCAAGTGTTTTTTTCTGCATCTATTGCAATTATAACAATTTTTCTCACTTCCTTTGTTAATGTGATGAATTATGTTAATTGGTTTTTGAATGGTAAGCCAACCTTACCTTCCTGGGAGAGAATGCACGTGCTCATGATATTAAGCTGCAATTTTTGGATTTGACTTACTAATTTTTTTTAAGAATTCTTATGTCTATGTTTTCTTAATTTTATTTTCTTATAATCTTTTCTGCTTTTGATATGAAGTATATGAAGGTTGTATTTCCTCATAATTCATGAGTAAAGCTTTTTGGCACTAGCATTTTCTTTTAAAGGAGGTTAGTAGTTAGATACCAATTTCGCTGACAGTTATGCTCTTTAGGTTTTCGATGTATTCTTTTGCTAATGTTAGAAGGCTGTGTTTCCAAGGAATTTGTAAACTTCACCAAAACTGTCAGATTTATTCGCAGAAAGTGATCCACTTTCCCTGTTCACAATAATTCCATACTCTTAGATGTATGCATATGTGTGTA
Source organism: Hyaena hyaena (assembly GCF_003009895.1). Lineage (NCBI taxonomy): Eukaryota > Metazoa > Chordata > Mammalia > Carnivora > Hyaenidae > Hyaena > Hyaena hyaena. Next base: position 358,147 of record NW_024080696.1, read on the forward strand.
CAAACTATAGTGACAGGCTTCTTTCATTCCTGATGTTGGACTTTTTTGTTTTTTTCTCCCTTGTTTTTCTTAAATTACTGTGACTAATAGCTATCAACTTCATTATCTTTTCCAAGAAATTTTCTTTTTCCTTTTTTTTCTTTTCTTTATTTGTCTCATTTTATTACATTGGTTTCCATTTAAATTATTATTTCCCATCTCATTTTTTAAAATTTGCTTTTCTTTTTCTAAAATTTGTTGATAGAATGAGTCATAATTACTCAATTATATGCCTTGTTTCCTTATAATATAGTTATTTAATTGTATAAAGTTCTTTTATGAATTACTACATACATATAGATATAATATGTTGTAGGTATCAAATATAAAATACAAAAATATATTCTAATTTCAATTGTGACTTATTTTTTAAGTTTATTTATTTTGAGAGAGAGAGAGAGAGACAGAGAGAGAGAGAACATGAGGGAGGGGCAGAGAGAGCAGGAGAGAGAGAATTCTCAATCTCATGAACTACAATATAATGATCTGAGCCGAAGCTGACTTCTTAACCCACTGAGCCACCCAGGTGCCTCTGTGTCTTATTTTTTGACTTATTTTTTAGCAGCATACTGTTTAATTTCCAAATGTTTGGGATTTTTAGATATGTCACTATTATTGTTTTTGTACGTAATTCAGTAGTGGTCTGAAAATATACTTTGTAATAATTTTTACAAAATTAAAATCTTTAAAAGTTAGAATTGCTTTATGTCACTAAATATTATCTATAAGTGTATGTTAGAGATATTGTGGGTTCAGACCACAGCAATAAAGCAAATATTGCAGTAAAGCAAATCGGATGATCTGTTTGTCTTCTCAGTGCATATACGAGTTATGTTTACACTTGCTTATGTTATGTTTATGTCTGAAAAACAATGTACATACCTTAATTTGAAAATACTTTATTGCTAAGAAATGCTAACCATCATCTGAACTTTTAATGAGTGTGTAGTCTGTAGTTGTTCAGTAATTATAGTTGGTTGACAGTGTTGTTTAAACGTTCTATACAATTCCTGATATTTTTACCTAGTTTTTTTTTATTAATTATTTAAAAAGTGGTATTTAAGGCTCCAAACATGGTTGGGATTTGTCAATTTCTTCCTTTCAGCTTGCCAATTTTTACGTCATATGTTTTGATGCTTTGTCATTAATTATATATGACTTTAATTTTTTAAATATATATATATTTTAACATTTATTCATTTCTGAGAGTCAGAGAGAGACAGAGAGAGAGTGGGAAGAGCAGAGAGAGAGGGAGACACAGAATCCAATGCAGGCTACAAGCTCTGATCTGTCAGCACAGAACCCAATGCGGGGCTTGAACTCACTGACTGTGAGATCATGACCTGAGCCGAAATCAGATGCTTAACCAACTGAGCCACTCAGACAGCCCTAAATTTTTATATTTTCTTGATGAATTGGTGCCATTTTTAATTTATAAAATAACTGTTTCTGGGAATATTCTTTGCCTTGATTTCTACTTTTGCTGATATTATTGCAGCCACAGCAGCTTTCTTACACATAGTGTTTACATGCTATATGTTTTCCAGCTTTTACTTTAAACTTCTCTTTTTATGTTATGCTCCTGCATGTGATGAGTCTTTCCTACCCTAATCCACAAATACTAGGGGTTATTTTGTTTTACTTTCTGATTTTCATTATCTGTTCACATATATCTTTTTTTATTATTGAAGCATAATTGACATACAATGTTATATTAGTTTCAGGTGTATGATATATCAATTAGACAATCCTATACACTACTCAAAAGAACCTAGAGAATTGTAATAAAGTTGTTCACATATTTCTTATTCTGTATTTCTTTCTCTTCCAGTAAGACTTCAAATTTACTTATGGTAGACCACTTAAACTTGTTTTGTGGATCTCAGAAGCTCCTTTCCATCTTTTTCCAGCTACTATCTTCTTCTTTCTTTCTCTTTCTTTTTGCTACATTTCTGGATAATTTCTTTTCACCTATTGTGTTCAAACTGATACCATATTTTTATTCCAACATTCATGTTTAGTTTTTTTTACAATCTACTTTCCTACTGAAATTTTCCATATGTTTAAACACATTTCCTACCATTCTCCTAGACCCTTTAAAATATTCATCACAGTTATTTTGAAGCCTCTGACAGAGAATTCAACATTTGGACCATCACTAGGTCTGCCTCTGTGGACTAATTTCATTCTGGACAACTGGTCACATTTTATTGCTTTATCTATTTCTTTATTTTGATTGCACACTAGTTGTCTTATGAAAAATAATAGTAGTAATTAAATTAATAGAGACTAATAGAGCCTACTCCTTCATCTGTAACTGCTAGCCATGGAGTCAATCTCATCTGTAGTTGAGATGGTTCGGTTGCTACTTCAGTTTGATTGAGTTCACTGCCGACTTGAATAACTTGAGTACATGATGTGATCAAGACCTTCCCTTGGCCTGCTACTGGAGCACCAGGGAGAGTCCAAGAATTCCTTTGTGCTTTATGTTTCAGCCATCAACCTGCTGTACTGTTTGAGTTCTCATTTTTTATTTACAGCTTAGCTTCCAGCTCTGCTTGGTTGGTTGGTTTCTTGGGGTTTTCTGTTTGCTTTTATTACTGTCCCCGGATCTCTGTCACACTGGCACTACATCTCTATCCTGCTTTTCTGCAACCAGCCTTTCAAGGCCTTCACGATGTATACAGCAAAGGTCTGCAGCATCTGTGGAGGGTTTATCTCCGATCCCTGTCCCTCCCTTAACAGGCAATGAGAGTAAATTCTGAGGTGATTCCAAAGGATTGCTTTCATTTTTCCTGTTCTGTCTTCTGTCTTCATCAGCTTTGTTTCCCCCTACCTCAAGGTTATTCTCTTTACCTATTTCTCTCTGCTCCAAATATATCATGTGGATATTCAGTGATAATCTGTGGGGAAGTCAGTGGGTGGGTGGAAAATCTCTTGGTGGCTGTAGCTCCTCGGTTTTTGAAACCATGTTACCAGCCAGTGCTTGGCCTCTAAAATTCATAAGAAAAGGTTAGCCAGTTTCTTCTTACCTCTGCCAAAGGTGCTGCCAGCCGCTCCTGCTTCTCCATCAGAAATGAAAGCCATCATAAATATCTTTTTTCTGAGGAGGGGCTTACCATTTTCTATTTTGTAATCATTTTGAATTCTTTGTGTTCTCACCTGTCTGATTAATTAAGACACCAAACAGACCTAACTTTTATAAATTATCCAGCTGTTCTTGTTGCTAAGCGTGAATGACATTATGTTGTTGCTTTCTTTATCTCCAGCAAGAAACAGAACTGTTAAAATTATTTTTAATAGAGAAAAGATACCTAATATGACAAGTTTAAGTAAATTGTGATTTTCTATAGATTGGAGCTCTATTTGAATGTAAAAATGATACAGGCACCTGGGTAGCTCAGTCCATTAAGTGTCTGACTTCAGGTCAGGTCATGATCTCACAGTCCATGAGTTGGAGCCCCACGTTGGGCTCTGCACTGACAGCTCAGAGCCTGGAGCCTGCTTTGGATTCTGTGTATCCTTCTCTCTCTCTGTCATTCCCTTGCTCATGCTCTGTTTCTCTTTGTCTCTCAAAAATAAATAAACATTAGAATTTTTTTATGCTTTTTAAAATTTTTTAAATTTTTATTTTTTAACATTTATTTATTTATTTATTTATTTATTTATTTATAGTTTATTGTCAAGTTGGTTTCTATATAACACCCAGTGCTCATCCCCACAAGTGCCCTCTTCTGTGCCCATCACCCCCCTTACCCTCCCCCCACCCCATCTCCCTCAGTTTGTTCTCAGTATTCAAGAGTCTCTCATGGTTTGCCTCCCTCCCTCTCCCCAACTATTTTCCCCTTCTTCTCCCCCATGGTCTTCCTTTAAGTTCCTTCTAATCCTTCTATACATGGAAACATATGGTATCTGTCCTTCTCTGCCTGACTTATTTCGCTCAGCATAACACCCTCAAGTTCCATCCATGTTGCTACACATGGCCAGATTTCATTCTTTCTCATTGCCATGTAGTATTCCATTGTGTAAATAAACCACATCTTCTTGATCCATTTGTCAGTTAATGGACATTTAGGCTTTTTCCATGATTTGGCTATTGTTGAAAGTGCTGCCATGAACATTAGGGTTCATGTGTCCCTATGCATCAGCACTCCTGTATCCTTTGGGTAAATTCCTAGCAGTGCTATTGCTGGGTCATAGGGGAGTTCTGTTGTTAACTTTCTGAGGAACCTCCACACTTTTTTCCAGAGGGGCTGCACCAGTTTACATTTTTTTAAAAAAATGATACCGGGACGCCTGAGTGGCTCAGTCGGTTAGGTGATCGACTTTGGCTCAGGTCATGATCTCGCAGTTTGTGGGGTCAAGCCCTGAGTCTGGCTCTGTGCTGACAGCTCAGAGCCTGGATCCTGCTTCGGATTCTGTGTCTCCCACTCTCTGTCCCTCCCCCACTCCTGCTCTGTCTCTCTCAAAATTAAATAAACATTAAAAAATAAAATAAAAATGATACAAAAATTATTATCCTCATAAAAATATTTTATACTTTGTAAATTACAAATTTGGATTATGAAATTTTAATTAATGCCTTTTAAAACTATGGTTATCTCCTTATTCTCCTTTGCTAGGGATCATCTTGTTGCAAGGGCAGAATCCCTCTTTCTAGCTTAGGTAAAGGTATTTTTTTCCTTTAATTTCAAATTATAATATTCCCGCACAAACAAATGGCCAGTTGCTGGGAATATATAGCAGGCTTTATAGGCAGCTGCTCTTTCTAGCCTTATTAGATTAAATGGCCTCTCATATCTGCTTCTCTCTGCAAAGGAGACATAGAATCTGAAGCAGGCTCCAGGCTCTGAGCAAGTATTCACCACAGATCCTACACAGGGCTTGAACCCACGAACCATGAGATCATGACCTGAGCCAAAGTCAGACACTTAACCAACTGAGCCACCCAGGCGCCCCTTAAATATTAATTTAAAGTGTTATACAAGTGCTACTACCTAAAAGATTACATAAGATATGCATAGAAATTAGATCTACTGAATCACAGTTAAGAATGGATTTGAGATTTAAGAAAAAACCTATGATTATCCAGTATGAGAACAGAGTTAGCTAAAGACTTATCAATTTAGTGAATAAGGTAACACAGAAGATGGTCGGTGCAATATAAGGTAAAAGAATGGGAGTTGATGGAATTCTGAGTTATGGAGATTTCTTCAGAGGTGAGTCTTGATTGTTGAATATGCTTCAGCAGGTGAATATGGGAGTAAGAGCGGAGAACATTTGAAGTCTCATTATGGAGTGCTACCAGCAGGTTATTTCTTTTATTTGTTCTTTCCTTCCACCCTTTCTCTTTTCCTTCTTTCCCTCCAAAAATACAAAAAAATACAAAATTGTATTGGATACCCACTAGTTACTAGGCTAGGTACCTTTTTTCAGAGTACAGAGAGGAATGAACAAAGCAAATCCCATTCCTGTATACAGTTTACATTTTATGGGGAAAGACAATGAGCAAATAGATTCATAAAGATGTGTTTGTGTGTGTTTGTGTCATGTGCATGTGCATGTGTATGCATGTGTGTGTGTGTGTGTGTGTGTGTGTGTGTGTGCGCCAGCGATGATAATTGCAATAATGAAGAGTTAACGGCAGGGAGTGCTATGAGCTGCTGTTTTATATAGACTGTCCTCTGGTCAAAGGCTGACCCCTTGCACTTGACTGAAGAGACAGAAAAAGCCATAAAGGTACAGGAATAGTGGATTGGGCACAGTATATATCAGATGATGACACTTGAAGATGGGAGCCCACTTGTTCGATTCACTGAAGTTCAAAAATACCAGGAAAGCTGGAGTGGAATGAAGAGAGCACTGAGAGATAGAAAATAAATTTGTACTGGCAACTAGGAGCCAGATTATATAATGTATCACAGACCATGAAAAGGATTTTATTCTAATAAGAGAAATTGTTGCAAGGTTTAAGCTAAAAGCAGGAAAAAAGATACGGTCTTAAAAGGATCAGTCTGGCTCTGGTCCACCCACAATAATCTATATAGGACCAATTGGGTCTGTGGGAAGGGCTATTTAGGGTAAGAACAATTTTTGTTCATTTTTTGAAATAGTGTTGGGACATAAGAATATCTTCTGTTGTAGCTTTATGTGTTATTAGCATATTCTACATCAAATACCTTTTTAAGACTTCCACTGTTAGCCAACAAAATGAATTTGCATTACTTATGAACTAAGGTATTTCGATAGAAAGAAAACAAAACTATCATTATGTCTTTTAAGTCTCCAAGTAGTTGAATGCATTATTAGGATGAGTATGTTTTTGTGATCATGTAAGAGCCAGGTAACAGCTATAATAAATAGTTTAATGTCAAAATTATAATTTTAAAGGACCATTTAAAATCTAAAAAGTATAATAAAAATCATTGATACAATCAAGCAAATATAAATGTTTATCAAAAACATTAATTTTCCATATTTGATTTTAAAATACTTTGTCAGAGACTATTACCAAAAGAGAAGATTTACAAAAAATACATGTGAATATATTTTTTTAAACAGCATCATAAATAGCAGCATAAAGTTAAGTGGATTTCAAGAAGGCCTAGATTAGAAAACATGGGAATCTATCTGGGAACTGTTGATGGGCTTAAGGAGAAGAAGTTATTTCATTTCAAATCTAGTGTGATATGATAGTTACCATTTTTGGACTCCTTACTCTTTGCCAGGCACTGAGCTAAGCATATTATATAGATAAGTTATTTTAATATTCTGTCAATTCATTGCTAAAGAGAATAAATTGTGGTCACTTACTACTGAAAAATATGACCATTTGTTGCAATCTATTTTAGTTAAGTAGCCAATTCTTAATTGAGAAAGCAAAAATATAATTTCATCAAGTTGTATTGAGATAATTGATGAAGTAATAGAATCTCAGGTTTTCCTACTGTCCTGGAGAGAAAGCTGAAAAATATTTAGCTGTGATGGTACAGAAAGAACTAATACACTACAGCTTTATATTTTATTTGTTTATTTCCTGCAGCTGCCTTGCAGGAAATGTGTGTATCATCTAATTGGGAAGGTGTCCACCAGCAATTACATCAGATGGAATCCATGGGATCCAGCAATTATAGCAGATTGGATTAAGAGCAAATGGATACTTAGTACTTCTTAATGATGATGATGACGATGACCATATTAAGAGTATTGGTGTGACATTAACAGTGAATAAAAGACTATTTTCATTATCTTCCTGCCTCTCTCCCTCTTCGTCTTTCTCTCCATCTCTCTCTCCAACTCTCTCTCTCTCTCTCCATTTGTGACATGACTATTTGTGTTCTAATTTTTCAGTGAGAACACATCTTTCTCAAGGTCTCTCATATGACAATGTGCCAAATATTGATAAATGAACTAAACAAGTAATAGTAGCATATTTTAGCTAGGGCAACTAATAGTAGTCATAATTTTCTTCTGCATAATACATTTTTAAAGCAATCTGATATTAAATTATAAACATTGAATAACTTCACTTCCTACAGTCAAAGAAAAGGTCATTATTTTCAGAACTGAATTTCAACTGCATCTTACCCAATAAACATCCACCTACCCAGCTTATGCTTAATGTCAAGTAGTGAAAAAACAATTAGTACAGAATGCAGAAAATCAAAAGATTATCTAAATGGGATTTTTAATATTTCTCCTAGAAATCAAAAGATAATTTCCATGTTATTAAAAATGACTAACTTAATTACACATTCAATTGTAAATCATTTTCAAAGTGTAATAAATATTATTCTTTTGATAGTATAAACTTTGATGAGTAATGTAATCTTGTACACTTCTAATAAGCAGATCATGCATAGAGTCACGTATGGAAGTTAACCTAGTACTAAGTACTGCAGAGAAAAAGGCATTCATACTACAAAATTGATGATATAAACAAAATGCTGAATTTAATAAGATATTCTGATTAGATTGAAAAATAATCAGGTTAAAATAATAATCTAACATTTCAGACTTTTTTCATGATCATAAAAAAGTATGGGAAAATGTGTTCTAGAGTTAATATCTGGGGAAAATGAATTTGAACTCTTCGTTAGGAATGCAAACTTTTAGAAGTCAACATAGAATCTATGGAAATGGACATTTACAATATTTGTGTATGTAAGATTGTGTGTGTTTCTTTGAATTTTTTGTTGATGTGGTAGGTTTCTTTGGGTATTCTGAAGTGTGCTTTTGCAAAGATTTTTTTCTTTCCATTCCAGCCAATAGGAAATACAATTAAGTTTGGTGTTTAAGCATACGTAGACTAGGATGTAGGGGCTCAAGATACTTATCATTTTTTGGAGAGAATTATATTGTATTTACTTATATAGGCATGTTACCTTTTATGAATTCATTTAAAAAACCTAATATGTGATCTCTCTGTGAAACTTCTTTTTGTACAATTAATAATAAAATTTGTGTTTTGTTTAACTCCACTTTCAAAATTATTATTACCATGTGACACAACCTCTGTGTATTAGAATATTATAGAGAGTACTGTTTCAGCACTGGTGGCCATTTTTCATTCATTACTATAATCTCTCACAGGAGCTGCTGGCCCTGCATATGCATGTAGTCTTCTTTTACATTCCTATTGTAAACATAACCTTTATGGTTTATAACATTTATTTTGCTTTAATAACTGAAGTAAATCCCAGGGATCTTCAAGGCCATAGAAGGGGTCTCATACATTATTACTTTGATTAAATCTCAACTCCTGATTATGAGAGGAGTACACTTATCATATTCTGACTCATGGCAGCTTTTTAAAGCATCTTCCTTGTCATCATTACACCAGTTAGTTTTGCCATTGATCTGATTAATGTAAGATTTTCAATGATAAATCCATATTGTGACCCAGCATTCTTTTAATCTTATGTTTGGGAAAGCAGTGCATGCTATGTAAATTAGTTTTTAGCCAATGGGAGAGAAAGACAAATGAAACCTATCAAAAGGACAGCCTATGTACTTTGACAAAACACATTCAAACTATCTCATGCCTATGCATGTGACATTATAATATAAGAGAGTCACTGGCTGAGTACAATCTATAGAAAGTTGAGCTTTAGTGCAACTACATTTTCTGGCTTGGTAGGGATAAAAATGAAGGTAAAGTCCACATTCTGCGATTCAGTTCTTTCACTGTGAGGACGACTATAGCAGCATTTGTATATAGGCCTAAATTTTTATTATTACTGAAAGGAGCGGCCACGGATTTAAAAGATTACCAGTGGAATCAGCACATGGCTGTGGCAGAGACATCAGCTGTCTAGCCTCTGTATCCAGCTGTTAGAAAAATACCACTAAGTTTATTTATGCTTCCAATTCAGAGATTGTAGTCATATATTTGGAAGCACCTCACATGATGGTTTTCCTACCTGCCTTTCCCACCTCCCAAGAGAGTCTGCTTTCTGCTGGAATGTGTCTAGGAGGCCCATTCAGTATCAGACATTATTCCAACTCTTCTCCTTATGGAGCTAAACTTGCTTCCCTACAATTTGCGCCTCTCCAGTCCCAGGTCTGCTCTCTGGATCTGTACACAATTATCTAATTATCTTTTTTGACAACCCCTGACATAGCTAAAAACAGCTATCATGTCTCCCTAATATTTTATTTTCCAGGCTATTTACCCATCACAAAAATAAGATTAACTATCCCTGATGTGCCTTGTCTCAGGATGGTGATGAGAATAAGGTCAGATAATAGACGTGAAAGTGTGTCAAGAATACAAATAAAAATACCTGAAATTTATCATTGTTAGATTTAAAAACTAATAAGTATGAAACTCTAAACCTTCAGCTAATATTTTTTTGCCATTCAAAAAGTTCAATTGTTTAAACTTCTGCATTCTTAGATTGAGCTAAATTAGTGCTTGTGTAAACAATAAGTAGGGCAGATGCAGCAAGTTAATACAACCTCCAGGAAGGATAGAGAATGTTCCTGAGGAGACTCTTCCAGTTTTGCAAGCTCAAAGAAGTTGAGGAACTGAGCCAGGGGCACTTTTTTGTTGAGGACAATGTCCCTTACAATATGAGAGCTTCAACCATAGGCCCACTTACCCCGATATCAATCCTTCAACTTTGCGTTAAGTCTATTTGTGTTATCTAGATACTTATTCAGACCTTAGACTCAGGGATCAGATCAAGTTTATATCTAGCTATACTTATTAACTGTGTGAGCTGAAGCAAGCTCTTTTAGCTTTTTCACCTCTAATTCCTTGCCTCAAAATGGGAATAATAATAGTAACCCACAGTATCATGTCCTTGTAAGGATTGCAAGGGTTAAAACACAGAAAGTTTTTCGAACAGTGGCTAGAATGGATATCTTCAACTACAGACATTCCTTAATTTGTGTGTAAGGTTATGTATCAGGGTTACATGTTTAACCCAATGGACACAGAGTTGGTTTTCTTAGTCTTTCTCCCACCCTTAGACTATATCACCGAGAGAGATTTGAGATATCATGCACTGGAAAGAACATATTCATTAGAAAAATGCATGCTCTACAATTAAGTGACAGGGCTATGCTATCAATAATGTTGACCATTTGTTACAATCTGTTCTGAACAGAACCATTTCTTTCTACATCTGCCCAGAGGGTAAAATCATTGTTCAAAGTGCTCAGTTCAAAACCAAATAATAAGGGTCACTCATATTGCAGTCAAAAGAACATTCCAGTCAGCGATATCAATGAAGTGAACAGGACAGAAAAAATATAGATGCAGCTACCAGATTATTATCCTCACTAATGCTAACCAAAGACACAACAACAGCACCATGTGCATAAGTTGTCTGAAGGGCACAGGCTTCAAGTTAGCACTTTTATTAATAATTCACTTTATTTTCTCTTGACCTTACTTTTCATTGTATAAATTAAGAATATTTTAATGTTTTTATTTATGTTTGAGAGACAGAAAGAAACAGAGAACAAGTGGGAAAGGGGCAGAGAGAGAAGGAGACACAGATTCAGAATCAGGCTCCAACAGCTGACAGCTCGGAGCCCAACACAGGGCTCAAACTCAGGAACTGCGAGATCATGATCTGAGCCGAAGTCAGACACTTAACCCACTGAGCCACCCAGGTGCCCCTCACTTTATTTCCTCTTGGTCTTACTTTTCATTGTATAAATCCCTTCCAAATGTCTTTCCAAAGTAGAAGAAGCCAACCAAACTACCAGAAATTCTGTTCTTGACTGCTGTTACTTCATTTTCCTATGGATTTCTCATTCCAGTAGTCAGATGGAGGAGGAGGTCCTCACTGCAGGCCACATGGAGTGATGCTTGCTCACTGCAACCCTTTCTGTAAAAGCCAGAGGTAGCCTGGCTCAGCCGTGGTGTGTTGTTGGCTCCCAAAACTATACCAGTTTTGCAGTTTCTCCATTTTCATTCTGTTTTATTTTTCATGAGTCTTGCTGACCAAAACAATTTCTTCTGAATTTTCAACTTAAATTATTCTATTTCCCCCATACTTTGGTGCCTTTCTGATTTCTTCTTTGATCTACTTTTCTAATCAATATGGCCCACCCAAAATGCAATAGAACCTGGGAAGTACATTCTTGAATTTTCTTGTCTTGGTTTTCTTTTCTTTGCTTTGCTTTGTTTTGCTTTGCTTTGATTTCTCAGAAATTCCAGAAGCTAGGGCCTTCCAAAGGAGCTTGGTGGGAACAGGTCCCCTTTACTTCTTTCTCATGGAGGTTAGACCAAGTGACTTTCATCTTGTACCACTAAAATTCTAGTCTGTTTTTCCATGGTTGTGGCTGAGATGTTAGCTAGGAGATTCCCCTTACTTCCAGTACTTCCAGTACCTTTCTTCCATACCCCTTCATAACCCATGCATATACTTGATGTTTTGTGGATTTCTATAACCTTATTGCATTAATGGTTAATATGGGTCAGAAATTTCCTCAGCAGATAAAATACCAATAAATGGCAAATAGTTGGCACTTGTATCAGTTAGAGAAGCATGAATTAAATAGATCATATTTTAAGGATGCTAAAATTACTTTTTATGAATATATAATTTTTATGCTTCTGTAGGATCAATTAACTTATACTAGATGTAGAATGTAGCATACTGCTTTCAGAACCTGAAAGCTATGTGAAACTAAAAAAATATGACTGCATGGATGCTGAATGATATATCTAATGAAACTAGTTTGTTATAAAAATGTATTCCAAAAACCAAAGCTTATAGGAAAGCTTAAAAAAGATATATATCAAAATAATTCTATGAGCAAAAACGAAATCAAGATTATATTTACAAACTATTTATAAAATCATGAAAAGAAGAAGTTAGTATATTAAAACCTATAGAGTATTTTAAAGATATACTCAGGGAAATATTCTTATTTCCTTATCTTATGAGCACTAATTTCTAAGCATTAAATCATTTGAAAACCTTCAAAAATAATTAAAAGCAAATATAAGGAAGTCATTTAGATAGAAGTAAAGAATGATTAATTACAAATAGATAACTACTAAAACTCATTTATAAATCTAAAAAGTGGTTATTTTTAACACAATAAGTACATAGATAACCTACTCAAGAAGAATACAAATAGAAGTAAATAAAATTATGATTTAGAAAGAAGATATAAATGCTGCTAGAAAATCATTTTGAGAGGTTTTTGCAAACTTCTATACAGATATATGGACAGTAGATTGATTGGTACAGAGAAATATTACACAATAAATAAAAAGGCAGCAAGAATTTTAATCTTATTTTTATCATTGGCTATCTGTGTAAAATCAAGAAATCTATTCATATTACCTGTGCTTCAGTTACATCATCTGCAAAATGAGGCTGATATAATTAAATTTATCACACCACATTGTCCTGAGGATTGAATTAAAAAAATATATCTAAAGAAATTTGCAGATGCCTGGCACCTAGCTTGTGTTCAATAAAAATTAGGCTTTAAAATAGTGACAATAGTTGGGTTTTGCAAGCAAGCTTAGTGTTTTATTGGTCACTGACTTGGATATTCTTAAGATATAACTTTATTGTTCAAATCGCTTTAATTTTAAGTCTCAGTGCACAGTTGCCAAATGGCAAATTAATGTAGACATTTTCAGAAAAGTAAATAAAACCAAAACCAAAGATTAGTCAAATTCAGGCCAGAACTCAGCCCCAATTCAAAGTCGTGGGGGCCTCATTTCAAAGGCCCACTTCCAAATTTCTTTCATCTTCCCACTTCGTTGGCTATCATGCCATAAACAGAGCTGGGTGTGGGCAGGGACATAACTCCTTCTTGGACTTATCTGGATGTAGACCCTATGTTGTCGCTAGTATCAGCTGCTGGAGCCTTCATCATCTACTATGTGGCTAAGAAAATATCATGTATAGCTTGGGCAGATTCACTTTTGTTTTTTCTGTTTAGCTCTCTGGCATTGATGATTGTCAAGACAAGTTGGTCTGGTCACCCCACTTCCCTGCAAGCGTAGAAGTGGCCTGATGTCATACCAACCTAGCTGCCAAACCTTGAAAATCTAGAAGACAGAAGTGATGCACATCTTCATTTCCTTTCATCCAGTGCAGAACTGCAAAGGAAACACAGGCTAGTGCCTGCGAGTCTTCCCTTGTTCAGATTCTCCTGGTGGGGCTGAAATTTCTGACCACCCCTTACTCATCTTTTCCTTCATTTGAACTCATTTTCAATCGAGTTCCAAGGGCTTTACTAAGTGTGATGTGGCTGAGTAAGGGGTGGTGTTGATTAAGCAGTCATATCTTATTTCAGATCTATGAGCTTTCAACTCAAACCAATGTTCAAATGTCTTAAACTGACATCAGAGGGAGGTATTTCTTCATATTTAGTAGAGAAAGAAGTTGAAAGAGAACAAGGAAAGTTTAGTGTGAGTGGAAAATAATACACAGGTCAGAGACAGAATGAAATCAGAATATGTATAGTTTTAGAGATCATAATAAAGGATTTGGATTGGCACAAAAGCAGACACATAGACCAATGGAATAGAATAGAGAACTCAGAATTGGACCCACAAATGTATGGCCAACTAATCTTTGACAAAGCAGGAAAAAGTATCCAATGGAAAAAACACAGCCTCTTTAACAGATGGTGCTGGGGGAACTGGACAGTAACATGCAGAAGAATGAAACTAGATTACTTTCTCACACCATACACAAAAATAAACTCAAAATGGATAAAGGACCTGAATGTGAGACAGGAAACCATCAAAACCCTAGAGGAAAAAGCAGGAAACAACCTCCTTGACCTCAACCACAGCAATTTCTTACTTAACACATCCCCAAAGGCAAAGGAATCAAGAGCAAAAATGAACTATTGGGACCTCATAAAGATAAAAAAGCTTCTGCACAGCAAAGGAAACAATCCAGAAAATAGGCAACTGATAGAATGGGAAAAGATAGTTGCAAATGACATATTGGATAAAGGGCTAGTATCCAAAATCTATAAGGAACTCACCAAACTCATACCCAAAAAACAAATAATCCAGTGAAGAAATGGGCAAAAGATATGAACAGACACTTCTCCAAAGAGGACATCCAGATGGCTAACAGACACATGCACTGATGTTCAGCATTCCTCCTCATCAGGGAAATACAGATCAAAATCACACTGATATACCACCTCATGTCGGTCAGCGTGGCTAAAATGAACAAATCAGGTGACTCTAGATGCTGGTGAGGATGTGAGAAACGGCCACCCTCCTACACTGTTGGTGGGAATGTAAACTGGTGCAGCCCCTCTGGAAAACAGTGTGGAGGTTCCTCAAAAAATTAACAATGGAACACCCCTATGACCCAGCAATAGCACTGCTAGGAATTTACCCAAGGGATACAGGAGTGTTGATGCATAGGGGCACATGTACCTCAATGTTCATAACAACACCTTCAACAATAGCCAAATCACGGAAAGAGCTGAAATGCCTATCAACTGACAAATGGATCAAGAAGATGTGGTATATTTATACAATGGAATACTACATGGAAATGAGAAAGAATGAAATCTGGCCATGTGTAACAACATGGATGGACCTTGAGGGTGTTATGCTGAAAGAAATAAGTCAGAAAGAGAAGGACAAATAACATATGTTTACACATATAGGTGGATTAGGAGGAACTTAAAGGAGGACCATGGGGGAGGAGAAGGGGAAAAATAGTTGGGGAGAGGGAGGGAGGCAAACCATGAGAGACTCCTGAATCCTGAGAAAAAATTGAAGGCTGATGGGGGTGAGAGAGAGGGGAAGGGGGGTGATGGGCATGGAGGAGGGCACTTATGGGGATGAGCACTGGGTGTTGTATGGAAACCAAGTTGACAATAAACTATAAAAAGTAAAATAAAAATAAGATAAGTAGGGAAAAAAAGAATTTGGATTGCATGCCCGCTGTAATGGTAAATAATAGAAGAGTTTTTTGCTGATTTGGCATGAATGGTTTATGCTGCTGAATATGTGTACCATTTCACATTTCATAGATGAGAGAAGAGGTAGGGAGATGTCATAGAATAGTGCTGAACATGGGCGCCTGGGTGGCTCAGTCAGTTAGGCATCTGACTTCAGCTCAGGTCATGATCTCACAGTTCATGAGTTCAAGCTCCGCATCAGGCTCTGTGCTAACAGCTCAGAACCTGGAGCCTGCTTTGGATTCTGCGTCGCCCTCTCTCTCTGCCCCTCCCCCATTCACACTCTGTCTTTCTCTCTCTCTCAAAAATAAACATTAAAAATTAAAAAAAAAAAGAATACTGCTGAACAAATCCAGGAGAGAAATGGGATTGAGGTGATTGTCTAATGTTGTTAATGCAAATGATGGCAAATTAGATGTGGAATGGAAAGAAAATGAGAAGAATCAAGGATGAGCCCATTTTTATAGGCCTGAGAAACTGAGTAGGTCTTAGTGCCATTTAATAAAATGGGACATTTATCCTGCTCCAAGGTTTGCAATATATGGAATTAGGGAGAAAACATCGTTTCCATTTGAGAATGATGGTCTCATGAAGATGAAGGTAACCTTCAAAGGTGAGAGTGAACATTCAGGGAAGTTGCTAATGACAGAATAGACATTGCCCCTGGTGGGGGCAGGATTTGTTTGACTAGGGAAGGATATGAAGGAAATTCCTGTGTTAATGAAACTGGTCTATAATGTGGTACATAGAAGTATGTGTCTGTCAGAACTCATGGAGCTATACACTAAGACCTGTTCCTTTCATTGTGAGTTTCCTATACCTCAAAAACAGAAATTTATGTGTTGGAAAAACAAAAGCAACTTTGCTTGCTTATAGAGAGGGAGGGTGAGAATAAAAATCAATTCATGGAAGGTAGCTGTCCACTGAGATAAGAGCATGAACCAGCTTTCAGTCTCTGAGTACACTTTCTACTAAGCTTAGTGTTGCCAGAAGCTTGACGACCTCGACTATAAAGAACCCCAATCACAATTACCTGAAGAGGTAAATTATTAAAGAACTCCCTCTGCAGTCATGATACCTTGTCCGTTAACCTTCCTTCTATGATCAGATATGTGAAGACTTGTTATCAGTCACCGCCTCACCCTAAATTTCTCAATGGAGTGTTAAGGAAACAATGATTCATGGAGGGCTTGTCTTTCTATACAGTGGAGATCTTCTTAAAGAACAAACACATATTGGGAGCTATCAGGAGTGTCTTCCTAAAGATAGAGACATTCAGACACATTTAGGACGACAAAGTGTGATGGTTAATACTACGTGTCAACTGAAGTCTCTTTCCCCTTGTTGGTGGCATTTGCTTGCTTTCCAGGGTAATGAGCCCTCATTCTCTGGAGAGAAGGGTGAACAGATGTGTCAATAGCCATAAACGCTTAGAGCCTTAATTTGGGGGGTCCTCCACTGTGATGCAAACCCTCTGCATGCAGAAATAAACATTTTGCCCTCATCATGTTGCCCTGTGGGGTTTGGGGTGTGGGGATTCAATACAAAGATATTGCTCTGGCTACTGCTTTTGCTGTGAGTAACACATCATTTATCTCTGGCTTTGGGTTCTGTGTTCTTGGCAATACATGCATATAGAAAAGCAAACTAATTTGGTAGCTTGCATGTGGGGTAAGCTCAGATCCTACACAGTTTTGAAACTAAAATGGAGATTCTATGGTAATCATATTCTAGTTTCTCATGCTGTAGATCAGGTCCTTGGATCAAGGCCTTAGCTCTAAAGCCAGGTGGTCCACGGAGGCCAGCAAAATTTGCTGGATATTTCTAGCCAATATAATGTGGCCTATGAACATTTAGAGCAACCTGCTTTTGAAGACGAAATATACAATTCTGCAACAGTGTTTACAATGTCCCCAAGCTCCAAAAACACTGTTAGTAACTTGCATTATTGCTTAAGCCTAGTCATTTGCTATCATTTGTCATTGTGACTCTGCTTTCTAAGATTAGGGTACAAAGAGTAAGCAGTAGTTACCTGCCCCCCCCCCCATCACTGCCACCACAGGAGAAAACTTTTGCATTTAATTTGCATTTAAACTGAGAAAGCTTACTTATACTTCCATCACACAAAAAAAAGCTTCCCTTGATTTCAAACATGTAGATTCTTAATTCTTCTAATAGGAGGCTCGGTTTTTACTTTTTCTGAAAGTGGAATACATAGACAAGTTAACAATGGACCTCTGTTCAGATGTACCACTACTGTCTTCCTAGATCAAACTAGGAAGAGAAAGAGAGAGAAAGAGACAGAGAGAGAGAGAGAGAATGCAGCTTGTAGAGAGATCAGAAAATCTGCAAGCAGCCACACCACAATACTCTTCTTGTCACAGGATAGTGAGATCTCTCTTCACAGCTTACTTCTTGCCTGACACTCCTAACTTCAAGACCCGCCCCTCTTCTGACCACAGCTCTTTTACTGACATGTTCCACATTTCTGGTCCTGTTCGAAGGGCATTAAATGTGTCCTTCAGTTCTTGATCTCAGGCAGCGAAGCCTATAATTCCAGTACATACTACTGTATTGTCAGTCTCTGGAACGCAACTCTTCTAGTCTAGGATCCCATGGATGAAATAAAACATATTAGCTTTATGAATCTGTCTTCAGCAAAAACTCCTCTGTAGGTCTAGGGGAGTAGATAAAAGAAAGAGATACTTAGAAAATTCTATAAGTGTGAATATTTCTTGAAATACAGATAAAATTGACTTTAGTTCTGACAACATAATGACATTTATGCTTATATTATTAACGTTGAATAGTAGCAATGGGAAAAATTTTCAACACATTGTGTAAGCCATTACTTCGTGTGATTGACCACTCTAACCAGGTAATTGTTTTAATGGCATATTGAGAGAAAGAATCTGATAGTGTATGTGCTACACTTCTGTGGGTTATTTCTTCCTAGGTAGTCAACACAAGCAATGCAATACACAGGACTTTGGATTTTAGATTTGATCAATGAGATCACACGCTAATTTCTATTCAGGTTGTTTTGTTAGTGGGAAACTTTAAGACGTTTCCGATCTATTTTGTATTTTTGAGGATATTTAAAACACAAACCATATCCTTTATAGAAAAGATTGCTCCATATCTCTTTTCTTTATGTCAGTTCTTTACATATCTAGGATTATTACATATCTCCTAGTAAACTCTGATCTTTTATGAAAGAATGAAATGAGAGCACAATCTATTTCTAAGAACAAAAGCACCGAGTATCTTTCTTTCCAGCAAGGCAAAAGAATCTTAAATTGTCTTAAATTCTCAGCGATATCATCTGGACTGGAACACAAAGATAATGCCTTTGTGTCCCTTATATCATTCACCAACTCACATTCTGGGAATAATTAAAAGAAAGCTTCATAACAAATAATGAGATAATAAAATAGAAATATTTTTTTTCATTTGTCTTAATTCTTCTATCTATATATGCACTTAAAACACCTAGAAAAAGTCAACTATCTTCAATTACAAATACCAGTGAGATATTCAATTACCTTTGAGCCACCAGGATTACCTACTGAAATACATGGACTATTTGCGTTTTTCTTACAATCCACTAGACAGTCTGCCACTTGGTAAATTGTTTCCAAACCAGAGCGCATGAATTCAAATTCCTCTTGGGAACAGCTTGCCCTATGAATCCCTTTTCTCTCAGCAACCAAATAGTGGATGTGTCCTTTCCCCTCCGAGTAAGTAGTTTCGGTGTGACAGCCAGGCTGGGGCTAGGACACCAGACATAGAGGAAAAGTTAAGTGGGCCAAATATACTGACTTGATAGCTCTGAAAAGTTGCTTCCCAGTTGGGCTGAATACATACCATATTTTTGAAGTTTCCTTATTAGGGTCCTAGGAGACAATATTTCTGCTTCAGTTTCCTCCTGACCCATCACATCTGATGAGTCCCATCCCAAACCCTTGATTCACAGCAGAAAAGAATGGATTCTCAACATTTCTTTCCCCTCCTCTTCATCCTTTTGGAAGCCTAGAGCACTTCTGGGGTTTTTCTCTACTCACACACATTCTGTCTGAACACCTTTCTGTATAGTATTTAGGCAACACCTGGGGAAGTGCATGTGGTAAAAGTCTGTCTTCTGAAATCTCTCTTCCTCCCTAAACCTCACTTGGTTTGTATGGTGTGGTCTGCAAACTCGGTAGCCCAGATATGATTAATTGATGTGAATTGCTTGCTGATTGCTACTAGTGAGGGTACAGGTTCAGGATAGGAAGATAACGTTCTCTTTTAAAGATTCATTTAATACAAGATCTCTGTATTATTAAATATGAAAAAGTAATCTTATAAAACCCCTCTATTACCATGCCATAGCAAAACCAAACCAAACATCCCTAGGCTAACTACAGCCCATGGGGCTCTCAGCATACGGTGTCTGCTGTAGAGAGGGACAATAGTATATGAAAGATGATACTGGCTGGTGTTTGACTGTAGCATAATGGGATCCGGAGTTACCTTTTTTGGAACGTATCCTCAGAGGTAGGTATAAAGGGTTTCATATATTATGGGGTGGATTTAATATGCATCCTATTCCTTTATTCCTCTAAATTAATCAGACTTGTTATTTCTCCATTTGTCGATCTCTTAGGGAGTTTATTATCACACTTAAGGATTTTCTCCCTCCTGCAAATTACTCAAGAAATCCATGGGAGTAAACTATTTTTTGTTAAAGAGGTTCACCTGAATTCCATTGCCAAGTAGAGAAAAAAAGACATGGGCATCTCCTGTCTGCTTCTGCCATCACTGCTACTGATTGCCACTACCATAAAATGCCTTCCAGGAGAGTGATTCAGATTAACTCTGAGTTGGTCTCGCAAAGCCCTTCCTCAGCGCTCCCATCAATGGTGAGCCTCACGATCACTTGCCATTGTGTCTCCATGCTTAGCACTCATTCTACTGGGGAGGGAATCTTGGCAAGATGGATCTCTGCTTACCTGATCTATAGTAACTAAACAAACCTTGTCATACCAAATGGAGAGAGTATTTACTGATCCTTTGCTATCCCCTCCTCCTGCCCTCTTTCTCCAATTCTTCATCCTCCTCTTTAACAAATGAGGCAAATTAATTTGCCTACTGCTTGAGTAGACATCAAACCAGAGAGTAATATGTCATGTCTCCTTTCTCCAATCCCCTCCACCTATATTAGTGATTCTCTTAATGGACCTTTCAACTGGCTAGGAGTGGAGAGAAGCGTGCCTTTGTCTTTTCTTCTTCAGGGAGCAAATAAGAAAGCCTCAGCATCTCAACCAGACTAACAACTTCAGACTGTATAGATCCCTTCCTCCCTTCTCAGCTCTGATTGTTTGCTTGTAGATTATATAGTCTGATTTGGGCGTAAACAACTTGAGTGATATTTGCAGAGAGTGAGTCTATTATTTTCAGTTCTTAATGAACTTCAACAGGAGTTGTCTGGCCATCGTATGCTACTTGACACTGTATGTTCTCTACTTGACATCTTTTCATTCCTTCCTTCATTCTTCCCTTCATTCCTTCCCCCCTCCCTCACTTCCTTCCTTCCTCCCCTCCCCTCCCTTCCTCTCCTTCTCTGCCTCCTTCTCCTCTTCCTTCTTTCTTTTTCTTTTTCTTTTTTTTTTTAATAGCTTAAGCTTTGGACACCAGATCACAGTTCTGGGCTACCAGAATACATTTGCCTCAGTATTGGACATTTGTATGATGTTGGAACAATCCCAAGGGGAATATGCTGTAAAGTTTAGGGGAGATTCTGGAAACATTCTGAAGGTTAAGAGCTCCATGAAGTAACCCCATATCAGCATGACATGAAGAAACGTTTGCCAGTGTAGGAAGAGAGAAAATTGTTCTCATTCTGTACAAGTAAATGTTTCTTGGAGGACAAAGGATATGAAAATAAGAAAAAAAAAAAAAAAAAAGTCTGGCTCCCAGGGCCAAGCACAGGAGTCTTCAGCAAGATGTCCTGACACTCAGCAGTAGAGCAAGCCATCAGGGACCCAGAGGAGAAGGTGGGCTGCTGGGCTGAGGGAAAATATCATGGTTCTGCCCCTTCAGATGGTGCAAGGTGTCTAGCTGATACTTGTCTAGATTCCCTTGGGGAAAGCAGACACTACCAATGAAGGCATATTGTAAGGAAGGAGAGGAGCCTGAACACTTTTTCCCACCCTCACACCCTCTCTTGTACAAGCCCCCTCTTCCTTGCTGTAACCTTCTCTGGAGTAAAAGTTTAAGAGAGAGAATAACAGGAGCACCTTGGTGGCTCAGTAGGTTAAGTGTCTCACTCTTGATTTGGGCTGAGGTCATTAGATCACAGTTTGTGAGTTCAAGCCCCGTGTCTGGCTCTGCTCTGACAGTGCTGAGCCTGTTTGAGATTCTCTGTCTCCTATTCTCTATGCCTTTCCTCTGCTAACATGTGTGCATGTGCTCTCTCTCTCTCTCTCTCTCTCAAAAATAAATAAGTAAACATTAAAAAAAACAGAAAGAGAATAGCAGTGATCGGCCCTTGAGGACTAGACCAGATATGAATGTGACACCCCTTTCTGAGCCTATGAGCTCAGAACGCAACCTGAAAGGTAGTTGAGTGATAGCAGCGGCAGTGAGGGCAGTGGTGAGGGTGGATGTGGGGGAAGCTTAGAGAAAAAGACTTGCCCCAGATAATGAGAGACTAACACTAAATTCTACCCAGAAAACACACAGTTGGGAGTAGCATCTTTCCGCCTCGACGGAGCCTCACAAAGGAGACAGAGCTGGGTTAATACAATAAAGTTCCTATTGTGCAAATATAGGATTTCTGACTGTCATTCATATCTGGTGGAAGGAGAGCCCTGCAAGACAATCTTTCTTCCCTTGTCTTGCAGAGGGGCCCTCCCCACCTTTGGCCCTGGCCCAGTACGCCCGGATGGAGGAATCCTGAACTTAAGCAGGAGACAATTTTAGTCTTCATGGTATCCAGCTCAATAAGAAGAAAGAAAACTTGTTTTTCCTCCTCCTTCTCATCTGTTGCACTTTGATCTTAGTTAAGTACTAAGATCTGGTGAAGGTGCCCAACTTCTGGTTCTTTTCTCTAGGGCTGGATTTCTATCCTGACACCACATTATGGAAAAGGTGGAACAGTTCAGTTGAGCGGGAACTTACAGCAGAAAGCCTGTGTGTTGTAGGCTATGGACAAGGGTAGGTCTCTGGTTTGAGGTGTAGACTCCAGGAAGGATTGAGGTGATTCATTGGCTGGCAGTAAAGGCCAAGAAGCAAAGCCTGTGGTAAAGAAACCACACCTGGGCACGTGGGTGGTTCAGTTGGTGAAGCGTCCCACACTTGATTAAGCTCACATCATGATCCTGCAGTTCTTGGGTTTGAGCCCCACCTTGGGCTCTGCACTGACAGTGTGGAGACTGCTTGGGATTCTCTCTCTCTCTCTCTCTCTCTCTGTCCCTGTCCCGCTTATATGCACACGCTCTCTCACTCTCCCTCAAAAGTAAATTAATTAAAACAAAACAAAACAAATCAAAAGAAAAGGAAACCATTCCTGAGTGTGATACCCCATCCCCCCGAATCTGTGAGACTCGACAATAGATAAAGCTGTTCCTTTCAAAGGACACAACGTGGGTCACACGTAAAGCAGGTGAACAGAGGTGACCTGAGCAGAGTGGGAAACAGAACCATCCCAGGAGACTGCCGCGCAGGAGTGCAGAAGGGTGCCAAAGGCTCGGCCACGCTGCCAATGGCTGGGGACTTGCTGACACAAACCGGAAATACAAACACACCAGGGCAAAGGGAGTTTACTGATTTCAACACGAACCTCCAAACTACTATTTTTTTAATTATAAAAAAATACTTTTTTTGAAATTACGATTCCTTTTACATGAGCCTCAGGAAAAAAAATTGTATGTGGCTCAGTCGAAGCCTATTTCGGTTTAGCTGACAACAGACGTAGGCTTGAATATGTAAAATAGGCCCTCGGAACTGAGCGTAGGAATAGCACTCAAAAATAGCTGGACACTGCTCAGTGGGGCGAGGGAATCTGAGGTTCGAAGGCGACGCAAGGGTGCAGGGACGAGGGGGAAGAGGGGAAGAGTCTCTACGGTGCGAAGAGAAAGGCTTAGCAGACAAGATGCAGAACGGGGGCAGCAGGTCAGAGAGTGAAAAATGACCCTTGACTCCGCAAGTTTGGCAGAAACTGGAAGTAGGGGCCTGTACGACGAACTTTGGATTTTTTCCTATGTTACCAAATGAGCTTGGAGTGACCAGCCTCTATCTGGGAAGCAGGAAGCTTCCAAATAATTAAACATACCAAAAAATTGAAGTGACCAGAATACCTTTCCCAGATCAGACATTTTTAAGAGTGCTGGATGACAAGAAGGAAATATGCGATTACTTCGAAATCGTCTAGGAAACAAATTACAGGAGCGCTTTAAGGAAGAATGACTTGCTAAAGATATTTACCTATATATTCCTCCAGACTGTGAATCTGCTAAGGGACAGCATTTTATTCCTTTTAGTTATTTCGGTGACTGGTACAGTACACACATAACAGATGTTCAATAAAGGTTTGTGAAATGAAGAAATAAGTAAGAGGAAGAGGGATGCAGGGTAGATACCAGTCATTGGTTAGAAGTAAGCAACACAGCTAATGTTTCCGCTCAGCAACTTTGACATTGTCCTTCCTTTTATCCAGAACAGTCTTCCCCTCTACACACATGCTCACGTGCACACACGCACACACACACAAACACAGCTGCACGACATGGTTCCCTCACCTACTACAAGTTTATATTCCTTTCATTTTATTTAAAGGTGCAACTCTCCCCTAAACACATTGTCGGCATTCCCTTTTCTCTTTCCTGCTTTATGTTACTACATGGCCTGCATACCGTCTGTCCCTATATATTTTATGCATCTTTATTTTCTTTTACCACACTTTGGTAGCAAGCTCCAGGACAGCAGAAACATGTGTCTGTTTTGCTCACAGACATATCCTTAGCAACTAAAGAGGAGCTGGTCCATAGTAGAGGGTCCATAGGGAGTTTCGAAGGAATAAATATATACCTATGAATGAAGATCATATACATATGATCCATGAAACTGGTTCTTTGAAAAATTGAAATGATTTCTTTCCAGCCAGACTGAAACAGTCACATTGAAGAAGTTAAAAATGAAAAAAAGAAAAAGAAAGAAAGGAAAAAAAAGGAAAACCCATTACCAGATATGAATTAAAGTCTGTCTGCTTTTATGTATTCAAAACCCCAACCAACACAGAACAGTAGTCAGAAGCTGGACCTAATTTCAAGGAAGGAAATTAGAAGCTTATTTTCTGTCTTTCCATCGCTTTTGAGCCCGTGTCCTGATACAAGCCAAATGTTGTCTGTCAGCCTGTTACAGCGTGTGCTCTCATGTGCTGCCACACTTTTCATTGCTGTCCCCCCGAGTTAAACTGCTCTGTTCTGCTGCCTCGCTGTCTAGGGCTTGAGATAAAAATGCTCAGTTGCTGATGCCATGCTGTCTGTCTCCGGTGTTTAAATGCTTCCGCATCATGGTGCTTGCATCTGACTACATCTTGGCAGCTTCCACGTAAGACTTAGAGAAACCAAGAGACCGCTGGGATGATGACTAATCATTTCACAGAGCAGTGAGAGGGAAAGCAAGGTATGGCTCTTACGGCTCTCAGAGAAACACCATCACCACATAGAGGGGACAGATTACTTATGGGCACCATGATGGGCACAGCTGTAACAGGTCAGCAGACGCAGCTCTATTACGATGTGCGTTCCACAGGAATAGGAAATTGGATAAAATTAAAATAAAAATATAAAGAGATCAAGCCTTTCCTTAAATAAGGTGTATATAGAAGCCAAAAGCCACCCTGGTGTTTGTTCTGGACCTTTCCAAGGAGGTAGCAGATGCTGTGAATTCTCCCCTATCCCACCAAATGTCCACCAAAGCCTGAGTGGTTTGTAATGCAAAACTGCAGGAATGCTGAAATTCAGAATTTCTGGCAAGTTATATTTATTAATATTGTTTACATGTGCTTGTTTTTTGTTTGTTTGTTTTGTTTTGTTTTTTGGTCTTCAGGGTACTCTTTGATGTAAGTGCAAGTAGCTGGACAAAGGGTATGGGGCGATATGACTGATACTGTCATTTAGTGAAGGGGAATGTGCCACACCAGGTAAATGCCAGTTGCCATTAGCTTGTAAGCCTTGTCCCAGGAAAGATGTAGGTCAGCATGAAATATCATACAATGCGCCCCTTTTCAGACTGTGTATCTGCCATTTACCTAAAATACCTTTCCACCAGGATGGCTACCTTTCAAATTCCTTTTGTAATATTCTGAAATTCAGTTATATTCAGGGACACTTTCTCAAATTGTCCACCATATTTTTCCCCACACGTCATTATAAAGTTTATAAAGTGAGGGGGCGAAAAAGAAAGGTTGTCCTCAGAGACCATTTGTCAATATCTGTTGTGGATGTAATTATTTGTTTTATAGAAACCATGTTGGCTTCTAACATAAACAGGGTCTCTTGGAAGGGATATTTGAATAATGCTCTGAACTTTTTGATATTCAATAAATACCATCACTTTTAGAAAATAAAAGCCCCCAAAATTTGGATTTACAGTTGTAGTGTTTAGATGTAGAAGAGGATACTGAAGGCCAGACATTGTTTAACCTCTACTCCTCTCTCAACAGGAACCAATGGGAACTAATAAAAATGTGAACTGAATACTGTAATCATGTTACTGACTGTTGAGGGAACACATTATGACAAGCAATCTTAATTTAAAAAGTTAAACTTTGAAAACAAAAGTAATGACAATTTCACATTGCATTTGAAGAATAAATGTCAAAGCTTACAGACCAACGCATGCTTAGAAAAAAAGATCTTTCCACATTTCTCTGTCTAAGGGATATACCTGTCATCATTCGAAGATAGGGGTCTGATCCCGTATTGCAGTACTGCCTTTCTAGTGCCCTCTACTGGACACTACAGCTGATGAATTTGTATCTCTACGTGCTTGCTAGCCTGATTTTATTTCTAATTCAAGGAATCAAAGGGCAGGGCTGGTATGAATTTGAGAATACCTTCTCTGCTTTCCACTGGGGTCATATCCAAGCCACCTGAGAGACATGAAAATCTCCTCTGTTTTTCAAGACTGTTAGAAAAGTGAAGTGATTCAAAACTACTTTGCTTGGTATTTTTACCCACCTGGCCTCATACCGTGGCTGCCTGAGTGAGCATTTAGGATGACTTAAATTACTGCACCTGCTGCCAGTGCCTTCAGGGTGCTGTAATCTATAACACTACCTTTATCCCTTAAACACAAAAGATGTGACTTTCATCTCGAGCAGATGGAATTTATCAGTGTTACATAAAAATTGCAAGTGGGTTTATTTCCATCATTTCTTTTCTAGCCATAGTAATGGGTGCATATGCATACCAGGGCTGTCACACTGTTTCTCTTTTCAACTTTTTTTCATAGAAAGCACCTAGATGAATATATATTCACAAGGAAGCAGCCCATGTTACCTTCTAATAAAATTCATTTTGCTACATTTTAATGAGAAGGACAAAATATCCTTTATTATTAGAAAGGAATTTAGTATCAATCAATATTAAGCATGTGTCCATAATGCAGCCTTTAATATGTTTTGGTGTGTGTAATTGATTTCCAAAATCTTATTAGCAGGATTTAAAACAAAATGAGTCAAATACTCTGGCTAAAGGGACCCTATGAGCTCTCTCTGTTTCTTGTCTCCTTTGCTCGGTGATAGAATTGGTTAATTGAAAGCATTAAAGGGGATGAAATTTGGTACATTTAAAAGCTGCTTTAGATTGAGTTTTGACTCCCTGAACATTAAGTGCATATGAATATTTATAATGTATCAATGCATGGAAAACCTGTTCTATCTCTCTCTGTTTTCTTTTTCTTTTTTTTCTGACATTCACTGGGGCTGCTTGATGATCTCCTGGCTATGGTCAAAGAATGAAACCACCATTCTTCCCAGTTAAAAATAATTCCCATGGTTAAAAATAATTCCAGTGGGTTCAGATCTGCAAGACCCTAACAGCATAAACTTTCTGATGGATATAACATCTTCAGTTTCCTGAATGTATTGTATTTTGTATAGGTTTCAGATGATCAACTGCTACAGCGATGAATAAAAAAATGCTGCAGCAGTCATAATAAAATACCCATCCACCATAGTTAAAAATAATTTTAAAGAGACCAACAGAGATTATGCCATATTTCTGCAGAAAAAATACAAATATGTAAAATATATGTGCATATTACAGGTAATATTGCTTTGCATCATTTTCTGTACTCATTTTTGACAAATATTCTATCACAAAAAATGAAAATAATGCAGTGGAAAAGCACAGGCATCTTTAACTTGAAAAAAAATCAAACTTTGTTCAAAGCTAGCAGAAGCCAAACACATGGTTCATATCTTTTAGAACCTCTTGAAGTGTAAATTTAGTCACACAGCCAAACACACAAAGTTGATCTCAACCAAATCTTCAAATGGACAAAACATTTTCTCAGACTCAACAGGGACTGAATCAGCCGCCAGGTAATACAAGCAAGCAGGAGGGTTGAATGCCTGATTTTGTTTCTTTGCTTCAAGGTAACAGGCTCCACATCTTGCATTAGCACTCTGAACCTTTATTAGGGGCCAAAAGAAGTGAAGCAGCTCCTAAAGTTATTTTACCTTGCGATATTTTTGACTGTATCATTGTGTTTTATCAATTTGGTGATAATATATTGTAGAACAAAGACCTCAAGCTGGAATCTTGCTTACCCAACTGCTGGACCCAGAATTATAATTACTTACATTTTTGTTGCATCCGGCTACCAACTGCTGTTTACTAACTGCATGTGGAACTAAAAAATGCTGATGAAAGCCTGGTACTCGAATGCAGAAAGTGTCTTATTAGGAGTCAAAGGAAGCAAGTTTTATTTTTTACCTACATGTTTCAGTGGCCTGAGAACAAGGCCTTTTGTTTTATTTATTTATTTTTTAATAAACCTTTTCAAATGTACTGACTTCCTCGTCTGTAGTTAAGTATTAGTTGGGATAAGGTGACTATGTGTTGTGTGGTTATAAAATTTCATAAGCCAGACTTGTATATCCATGTGTTTTGTAGACGTCTTCGCTTAGAAATCCAATTAGATAGCAATAGTAGCATGTCGACATGTCAAACAAACTTTTGACGTTCCTTCACACATCTGCTTCTCACTCAGTCTTTTCGATGTCAGAGCACAGCCAAAAAAAAAAACAAAAACAAAAACAAAAACCCTCAAATCTTCCTTTATTCCCTGTATCCTTTATACCTGAAACCCAATTAATCAGCACAATTTGTTCATTCTTCCTTCACAATAATCCTTATATTGACCACTTCTCTCTCCCTCCAGTGTTTGTGCTCTGGTCAAAGCCACCACTATCTCTGGAATGGATTATTTACTTAGTGCACCTGTATGAGTGGAATTGTCTCCCAAAAAAGATAAATTGATATTCCTTTTTATTTTTTTAATAAATAGGGATTGGGTCAGCCTTCTTCAGACTTTGGGATCTAACAAGATCTTTTTTTTTTTATATTTATTTAGTTTTGAGAGTGAGAGACAGAGTGTGAGTGGGGAAGGGACAGAGAGGAAGACACAGAATCCAAACCAGGTTCCAGGCTGTGAGCTGTCAGCACAGAGCTCCACATGGGCTTCAAACTCATGGACCGTGAAATCATGACCTGAGCCGAAGTCGGATGCTTAACCACCTATACCATCCAGATGCCCCGATAAGTTGATGTTCTAATCCAAGTGCCTCAAAATTGACCTTATTTGGAAATAGTCTTTGTAGATGTAGTTGAATGATTAGGTCATTAGGGTGGACCCTCATCCAATATGACTAATGTCCTTATAAAAAAGAAGACCTTTAGTTGCAGAGACAGACAAGAACACAGGAGAATGCTATGTGAAATGAAGGTAGACATCACGGTGATGTATCCACAAGCCAAAGAAGACCAAAGATTGGCAGAAAACCATCAAAAAGTAGGAGAGGGACACAGAACAGTTGCTTTTTTCTGATCATCAGGAGAAGCCAACCCTGCAGATATCTTGATCTCAGACTTCTAGTCTCCTGAACTTTGAGACAAGAACTTTCTGTTATTTATGCAACCCAGATTGTGGTACTTTGTTATGTCATTCCCATAAATTGTTTTATCCCTTTATTCTTTATATCACTATCACAGCCTGATATATAATATACCTGATTATTTATATACTGTTTGAGTTTCAGGAGAGCAAGTTTGTTGTTATTTATTGCTACTAGCCCCAGTACCTAGAAGAATTCCTAGGATGTAATAAGTGTCTAATTAGTATCTGTTCATTGACAGAGCAACTATATGGTGAATCAGCAAACGTAATTTTTGATATTAAAAAAGATAAAAGATGGAATAATACTGACTACATGCAAGTCAATTATATATAAACTTGTACGAACTTGCTTGCAAAATTTCACTCATCCAATCAACACACCTATGATACTGCCTGTTGTAAGACAAGTGCCATCTTAAGCACCCAAGTTCTGAATATGGAGACGACATGGCCCCTATACATTCGGCATGGATAAAGTCTTGGCTACAAAGGTAGGAGTGAGAACTCTAGAAGTGGGCACAAAGTTCAATGGTATCACAAACGGAGGATCAATTACTTCTGTCCATGGGGCGCCTGGGTGGCTCAGTCGGTTGAGCATTCGACTTTGGCTCAGGTCATGATCTCGATGTTCATGAGTTCAAGCCCCGCATCAGGCTCTGTGCTGATAGCTTGGAGCCTGGAGCCTGTTTCGGATTCTATTTGCCCCTCCCATGCTCATGCTCTGTCTCTCTGTCTCTCAATAAATAAAATTTAAAAAAATATATATGTCTGTCCGAAGTAATTACTGGCAGCTTCACAAAAAACAAAAAAACAAAACAAAAAAAAAAACAAAGACACTTAAGCCAGGCAGTTTGGAAAGTATGGTGGTGGCGGTGGCAATGGTGTGAAGTGTCAATGGGTAGGTGACATGTAGCAAGGTGGGTATTTCAAGCTGTGAACACAACACATGAAATATATGGTGGGATCATGCATCGAGAAGAGGTGCCAAAAAGTTTCAGCGGGTCTCCCTAAAGCTGTGTATCCCTGGTTCATCATTTCAGAGCTTAGCAGCCACTCCACTGCAGAATGCTACAGAAACACTAGAATCTCTGCATGCAAGAAGAAAGGCTTCCTTTATTTAAATATTCCACAGGTCAATGGGACAGGAGACAAAGCAGTAGGAGCTGGGTTCTGACACTGTCTTCAGTTTAACAGCTGGGTCATATAACAGCCAGTATTGGAGTCTGACTTTCACACCCAAGATCTGACATAAGTATTTGAGTGTTTTTGTAGTTGTTGTTGTTTGTTTTGGGTTTTTTTCTTACTATTTTTCTAATTCCTAATATTTCACAAAATTAATATTTTATCACCCATTTTCTTATGTTGCGAGTATATACAGCAGAAACGAAAAGAGAACTGGTGTTTTTTGATAGGCTGATTGCTGCCTCATGTCTGGCTGTGTAAACATCTCCTGGTAGATACTTAATTTAATGCTAGCCATCACAACTGCGTTGTCTAGACTGGTAAAATTGAGCTAAATATATCTGATGAACTAGGAAAGTGCATCGTGTCTGGCTTCCAATCGCAGTTCTACAATCAATCATGTGTTACGCAACAAGGCATTTAACCCCTCTTAGTGTCCATGTCTATCCAATAGGAGTTTGCCTGCAACATGAGATGCAGCACTCCCTGATTCTAAAAAGTAAAAAAGCAAGCAAATCTGCCCAGTTAAATTGGAAATGATCTAAAATCACTATCAGTAGTCATCTGAAAGGCATTGAGGTTGTTTGTTTATTTTAAACACTGACTTCTCAGATGTGTGAAGCCTTCCTATGACTTCTTGATCTATGTGTCTATTACTCAGCAACCATCTGGTCATGGTTAGAATGCTGAATTTCAAGAATTTATTATTTTACATATAGTGTTACTAGTACCTGTGTGTGTATCTGTGTCTGTGTGTTGCTGTGTGTGTCTCTGTATGTGTCTGTTGTATTTATCTTCTTAAGTGTCTCAGGCAAGGGTTATTTAAATCAACCAGGGATGGTCTTGCAATAAATCAGGGCAGATTTTGCTCCATATTTATCATAACTACAAGGTAGTATGAGCATGACTTAAATGGGTGGCTGGTGGTCATTTCACATCATTGCTACATTTACTTGCTTTTATAGATCTTAGAAGTGCTTGAAAAAAATTTCCTGCACATGACACACGATTTTTTTTCTTCTGTGCCTGAAATGATAGGCAATTCTGACTACAAACCTTCACTCGAATTTCCTTGATGGAATCTTGTGCCTCTGTATCCCATTTTGACCCCAGGAAGCCTACCTGGCCCTTAGGACATAGGAGCAAACCTTAATCCCACACAACACTCCCCCACCGCCCCCCTTCCCTGATGGCATAATATCTCCATCCAAGGCTTAGATTAATTTAGGAAGGATTTCTATGGGAACTATGCACATCACGTATTCCTAGTAAAATATAAGCTTATTTAAAAGGAGAGTTGTTAGAAAAAACAATTTGGGGTAAAGAAATATTTTTGGAAAACAAAAGCCACCGTAATCATTACGGGTCTAAAAAGAGGGCAGGAATAGATTTATGTACTCTTTTTTTGAAAGGAAATATGCCCTAATTTTATTTTTGTTATTTTGGTTTTTGTTGTACCTTCCATTACACTGCATGTGGATGTGATATCCAATTATATTTTAGGATTCGGTGATTAATTCCTTTAAATTAAAAACTTAGTAAAGATTTTTTAAATGATACTTTCCAATGTCTGAGCTCATATGATTTCAAAGAAGAACTCTTTAGACATTAAAAAAATAATTTTGAATCAAATCACTTGATATTTCTGCATCATCTTCACATGATCTGACAATCTCATTGCCACTAGATTGAAACCTAGGTTACATGATTTTAGGGCACTTACCTGTTTTATTTCCCTTTTTAACAAAAATTTGTGTAAGTCGGTCCCATATCTGATGATATTAATTTCCTTGGTTTCTATTCATGTTTCAAACATATTTTCAGAAGAATATGATTCTGACAAGCATTTAAGGGACACGTGATCACAATAAGCCAGATATTATAGCTATATGTGAAGGGATTAAGTAGCTTACAATACACTGTCACATATCCTGGATTCTCCCCTCTTTCTTGACAGCCAAGGTCACGTTCACCTGGCTGCAAGAATGGCTGCTTGCTTGCAAGCAGTTTTGCAGACCCTGTCCTGTACACACCCACAATTAATGCATTCTCTTGGAGCGATGTGAGGGCGGGGCATCACCTTTGTTGTGATGTTTCTGTTAAAACAAATGAAATGTTTATAAATTCTGAAAAACAGACTTGCATTTATTTACAGCTGTTGGTGAAAAAAAAAATATCACCAAGAACAGTTTCTTTCTACATCTGCTTAGTTGCAAATAAGCAAAACCCAGTCTGGGCACAGGTGACAGGACGTGTTTTGTTCTTTGTCTCACATTTTGTTCCCCACCCAGGGGTTGGGGGTGCTCTGCTAACTCCTGCTCCTAGAATTCAGCGCTCTCTCATTCCTACGCCCGTTTCACTAGGCTGTGATGCCCATCAGGACACTTGAATTGATTGACTCGTTACCCTTTGCATAAAAGTATTTCAGGTATGCTCTTCACCCAGCCTCACAATCTTCAGCCTTTATCCCTGATTGTGAAATAAATGTTATAAATTCATGAGCAGGTGGCTCATAGAGTTGCTAAAATACCTGAAGTCACAAAATACAATCAGTTCTGCTATAACCCTTCTTTTGAGAATTTGTTCCAATGTGATTGATACATTGGGAAACAATTTAAGCGTAATGCAAATTTCACATTTGCTTATGTGCACATTCATCTTGCAGAAACACCAGGTGAACTCAGAAAACTGCACCCAGATGAACTGAGCTGCACAAGAATGTACAAACTCAGACATGAATGCTACATAGACATCTACAAGCTACCTCAGTTTACCATGCGTGTTATGAGCTACACCCATCCAATTCTGGGGTTACAAATTTATGCCCATTCTGAGAACCCCCCCCCTTTTACCATCTCACAATAACATACAAGCTACTACTTCTGTTGCCCACTGCTGCTAGCAAACTCCAGGTCTTTTTTGAAAGTAAAGTGCCAGAGCCCCTGAGTAGCTCAGTCAGTTAAGCGACTAACTTGATTTCCACACAGGATGGGATTTCACCGTGAGATGGAACCCTACTTCAGCTCCAGACTCACAACACCAAGCCAGTTTGGGATTCTCTTGTTCTCCCCTTCCC
Organism: Hyaena hyaena; assembly: GCF_003009895.1. Classification (NCBI taxonomy): domain Eukaryota; kingdom Metazoa; phylum Chordata; class Mammalia; order Carnivora; family Hyaenidae; genus Hyaena; species Hyaena hyaena. The sequence continues at coordinate 392,036 of NW_024080696.1, forward strand.
CTGCTCACGCTTTCAAAATAATTAAATACATATTAAAAAATACATAAAGGAAAGTGCCATATTTATTATGTGTATCTATGTATTTCTAAAGCAGGTAATATTTGTAAAAACATGTTACCATTTTTATTATATTCCTATTTTTTAAGTGTGTCACTGACACTGAAACAATTTTTGAGTGTTGAGTTGCATGATTCTGCATAGTGTGATGAGTTTCAGGAATACATACATACATGTTGCATGGTAGCAGAACTGCTGACATGAAACCTCCGTTCTCAGGATTATCTTTTATTTCTCTGGGAAGGGCATCTTACAATGCCTTGCTCTGACCGTTGTGAGAACTTCTCATCCTTGACTCTCGTTCATGTAAACTTTTAGTTGCCAAAGACTATATTTTTCCTTTTTCAGAGCATATTGGAAACTTCTTGAGCATTATTCTACAGGGTTTGGTTTATTGGGAACACAATAGGTATTTATGAAGAATTCTAAACTGGATAATGGCCAAGTTAATGATAGGAATCAAGCCCATGCAGGTGAGGGTTTCTGTAGAAGTTTCTATCAGGAGGCTCTGATTCTGGCTCCACAAACTGTAAGCTCCTAGAGAATATCGTTTATCATCTCAAAAGCCTCAATGCCGAGCATCCTACCTGACCTGGAATGGCTCAAAATGTTTACTGAACTGAATTTCAACAGCATACATGCAGATTAAGCCTCAAAATGGTCACCAAGAAACACTGGAAAAGTCTTAATAGTGATGCAGATTTCCACTTAGGCAAGGAAGCATTCCCATGCATTTTAGAGAGGAAAAAAAAAAGTTTGACAGAATTGAAACAAAAATGATTTTTCATTGATCCTAACTGCATATTATGTTCTTTGAGCTCCTGTTTTATGCTTGGTAATGCTGGGCACAGTGACTTTTCCACCAGGATATGGTGCATAATCATTCAGTTCATCAGAAAACCAATTGATCAGAACATCCCACTTCCTCATGAGCATTCTGTCTAAGTGTCTGTTTTGTACAGTTTAAAGTCTTCACACTTTGGTTATTTTAATTGTTTTAAATGGATTCTGGAATTTGGGAGATGAAAATATGAAAAAAAATTCAATCTTTTGAAACATTTATCCAGTTACAGCTAAGAAAGAGAAAGAAAATCAGAAGTGAAACCATAGAGGATATGGAATCATGACTATGGCTTCCTCTAAATGTGGTCTCTACTGGTTGACTCTGACTTCATTTCAATTAAGGGCATATTACAACTCCCCAGGTGGGTAGTCCATCTGCCTTTCATGGAAGGCATTGCTACCCAAGCTCCTGGCTCTCTTTCCTGCCAATTAGTCCCCTATATGCATTTTATATGAGTGTTGCAAAGCCTTGGATAGGTGTAAAGATTTGAACCTTCTGCAGTTTTGCTGAAATCCGGTTTCAGCATATACTGACAAAGGAATGGAAAGAGTAAATATCAATATGAGAACTTAGCAGTGTCCATAAATGTATATTTTTATTTCCTAAGTGGTTATATAAATTTGAAATGATACTCTTCAGGCTTAAAATAGATGAGTCGCCCAATAATACATTCATTTTTCGTAAAAATGTCATCTTGCTCTACCCTACTTATCACTGAAATTCAAATATAAGACAGTTTGACAAACATAGTTTAAATACCTATAACTCACCAGAGTTCTGTTGTGCACATTGGCCTCTCTGTGTATTCTACATGTTTGCCAGTTGTTCTGGGTGATTACGTTTGACCCAGAATATTTCTTATTGCCTTATAGCATTACTCTGTGTGGCAAAAATAAAACCAAACTGGAATTATTTAAGCCAGATGATACAGTGGGTTTCTAGGGAGCCTGAGGCAGAGTGGCTGTTTTGCATTCAGAAGAAGCCACTGGAGAGTGACAGTTCAAGTAAAATACTGTTGTGAAATAGTTGATTGGGGAAACAGAATTTGGGGAAGCTCAGTTGAACACATTAAGACACTATAATGTGCCCCCAAAATAGATATCCTGGAGGTAGTCTGCCACCTTCAATATATTTACCCTAGTTTCTGCCTGAAAGTTCAGTTGTTGTCATGGAATAGACATAGCATAAATTAAAGGCATAACGCTTTCCACAATAACGTAAAAAATAAATCTAAAACTATAAGCTTTATGACTATCAGAGGTAGTATTAAAGTAAAAGTTAATCAGTATCCTCTATTAGTAACTATTTCTATTTTAATTTTTCACAACAGTTATTTTAGGTTACTGTTATAAACAAGGTTGTTGTCATAAAGAGACATGAGATAGCAGTGATTTGAGAAAAACAATAGAATTTTATATCTCTTGCCTGTCACAATCCAGAGGTAGATAAGAGTTCCGGGTCAGGTAGGCTATTCTGATTCATGAGGAGGTTTTCCTTCCTTGTCTGCATGGTTGAAGCTGACCACCATTACCAAATCCTTTTTTCCCCTCTATCATTAAGAAATAAGGAGATGAGGCAAAACCTCTTGTCTAAAAAATCAGAATTTCTTTCTAAAAGATGTGATCCTGTAGCTGCACCCAAAATTTCTCATACTGACTTCAAATGAGTCTGAGAAATGAGACATTTAGTTATACAAAGGAAGAAAGGGAGAATGGATATAGAGCCATCTTGCCACACCTCGTGATTAGCCATTTCTTAATTCTGTTTTTTACTACTAATAAAACATTTTTCTACTGACATAACATAGAAGCTTTTAAATTAAGTCATACTAAGCCATTTTCTGCTTAAAAGTATTCAGTGGTAATATTGCATTACCCCTAATATCATTTACCAGGCCCTGAAAGCCCTGGCTCTTGCCTGCAACTCCCAACACCACCTTATACATTCACTTCATTGCTTCCTATTTTCCAATGACAAAGACCCACTTTCCCTTTTGTGGACATCCTTGCATCATATTTCTGTTTCTTTGTTCTTGTGATTGACCCTTGAAGATATGTTCTTCCCTGGAGACCCTGGCTCGGTCAGTGGAGTGTCCCACTCTTGATTTTGGCTCAGGTCATGATCCCAGGGTCATGAGATCGAATGCTGCGTTGGACTGCACATTGAGCATGGAGCCTGCTTAAGATTCTCTCTCTCTTTCTCTCCCTCTTTCTGTCTCCCTCTGCCTCTCTCCCCAACTCACATACATTCACTCTCCAAAATAAAAATTAAGTTAAATTTGAAAAAGATATATTGCTCCCACAATTATATGTTCACTTGGAAACTGCCCCTCCTCAACACTGAAGTTCAAATATCCCTTCTTTGCAGGTCCTTTCACTACCTTTCACTGGTTTGTTATTTACTTCATGGCTTTTATACTATCATTATTATCTTGTTCATTTACTTTTTATGTGATCTCACCTTTTTTGTTCTGATACCAACCAAGCCCTCCCAGAAAGTTACTGAAACATAGCAGATGCTCCAGAAATATTTTTTAAGTGAGAAAATGAATATGTAACTATCAACACAGAATGTGCATATACATGTGCAATGCGTGCAGTATCTTTTTGGAATGTTATGCTGTCAAATTACAGTCTTCTGTTTTCTTACTCTCTTATTAAGAATTAAAAAGATAATGTAACGAATTGAAATGCAGTTCATCACTTATCTGAGGTGTAGACAGCCTGCTGACCTAATAGGGTTTACATAATCTGGCTCTATGTAATAATACATTTAGCTAAAGGGTGACATTGTATTATCTGTTAAGATGATGTTTCCAGTGATTTCACTTGCTTTATACCCTAGCCATAGAACTCTATTGACTAAATCCTGAACAAACATTCTGAAATAGAATCAAATATTTGTTGGTCTGTGAACAAAAGACCAATCTGCAGTATTGATCAGAAATAAATAGCTACCCCTGCATCATACTAAATAATCTTCAAATCACAGAAGCAACAGACCATCTCAGAAAAAAATGTAATAAATATGGCCACAAAAGTCTTAGAGGTAAAAGGAATAACATATAGTTTTAACATATATTTACACAAATAGTTATAGTTTACAAAATGTTTTAAGTGGGCTATATTTTGTTTTTCTCCTTATCTTTTAAACAGTCATATGAAATGATTCAACAGCATGAGACTGAACTATCGGTTATTCCTACTATCATTTATTTTAATTATGCAATTAATTTAAATTCCTGCAAGACTATACCCAAAGAAAGGGTTAATCACCCAATGGTAATATAAATGATCAGTAGATCTTCTCAGACCCAGTAGACTGGACCACAAAATAGTAGCAGAAAGTTTTTAACATGTAGCTCAAGTTCATTCATTTGACCTAAAAAATTATAAACTTCAGAAAATGTTTTTATTCATTTTTTAGTTGCCTGAATCATGTTTAAGTGGCAGAATCAACATTATAGGGAACTTGCTGGAAGCATCACCAATGCAATCTATTTTTGTACTAAACATATTTTCAAAGTCAAAACCTTGGGATAAATAAATACAAGGATCTCTGAATCCTGTGATAATCACAGTGGTTCATCCTGAGACTCAGTGGTGACTCTATTAAAAACAAAAACAATAACAATTGCATTGTTACTATGAATCACAATAAGATAATTTTATTAAAATGGGAGCATTTTCTTTCTTCTATGCTAACCCAAATGACAAATAAAACTATTTGAAAGTTAATTCAGTGATGTGAGGAAAATACTCTTCAAATTTAGCTATTTATTCTATCAAAAAATACCCCTTCATTCACAGGACGCACCCAAAAATTGTTTTACATGCCAGCATCGTTAGAAAACCTCCTTGCATCATAAAGTAAGTAAATATTGGCCCCAGGCAAGAGTCTACGGACTCAGGGTGCCTACCATATCTACAGCAGTCTTCTGAGAAAATCGTCAGCAATTCCTTAGCAATGGCTTTTGTTCTGTCCCTTGAAACCTTGGCTATGGCTGATTGGATCTGATCAGACATTTGAGAGTTTTGATTATGAAACACACAAAAGTAAATTAATATAAAGAAATGGTAGCAGAGAAATAGAAGCTGGTGAGTTAAGGGAGAGTGAGTTGCAATAAAAGACAATGATAAAGAAAACCAAATCCAAAAGCATGATGGAGTCACTGGGGCCATGGTTATCAAACTTAACTATACCTTGGACTCTCTTTGGGAGTTTTTAGAATCTCAGCACACCCTAGATCAATTAAATCAGAATGTCCGGAATGGGACTTGGGTATCAGTAGCTTTTAAAGTTCCAGTGTACAGCCAATCCTGAGAATCAATACAGAAGCATATGGTGGAGAAAAGGGGGACCCTTACTGAAAGACTGCAAAAGAGGCCAGAGCACCAAGGTCACTGCTGCATCACTAGGATACCTACTGCATTTTGTATGTACTTGGATTATGACTGTATTTCTCCAAAACCTGAAAATTCAACTCCTGTGCTGACTTCTTGTACTTCCTCTTTAGACTGAGCATCCTAATGATGATAAGGTGAGGCAACTTTGCACATAATCTTTGCAAACTGCAAGGACTCCATATTGTCAACCAAATATGAACACTGTATCAGTATATTACATAAATAAAAGCCAAGTACAACAATGAGTTATTGTCTTTAACTAAGGCATCTTTTCCTTTTTTTTTTTTTTTTTTAATATTTTTATTTATTTCTAGGAGAGAAAGAGACAGCGTGAGCAGGGGAGGGTCAGAGAGAGAGGGAGTCACAGACTCTGAAACAGGCTCCAGGCTCTGAGCTGGCAGTCAGCACAGAGCCCGATGCGGGGCTCGAACCCACAAACCGCGAGATCATGACCTAAGCGAAAGTCGGAAGCTTAACCGACTAAGCCACCCAGGCGCCCCCTAAGGCATCTTTTCCAAAAGTAATAGGATAGTGGAAAAGTTTTAGAAAATATTCTTAGAATTGGTAAAGGGCACTTGCACACACACAAAATCTAAGATTAAAGTACCAAATAAAGTCATACAATGCATATTTTGCACTAAAAAAGGTCAGAGGTACACTTTCAGAAACAACGTATTTCCAACACAGAAAGAAGTTTTATAACTCAGAACTTAAACAAAGATGTAAGAAAATGAAAATATTAAAAATTATTTTAAATGCTAATAAATTCACTACTATGCTGAGTTTACCCTGATGTGGTTACATGATACCTGATGTGGTTAAAAAAAAAGTCTACTTGTTAATATTTGAATACCAGATGTAAATTTGTGTGCACCTAAATCCATTCAGTCTGCTGTGTGCAGACGGAAGACATACTTTTGTATTTTAATTAAGTATAGAATGTGTAACTAGTCTTTGTGTGTTGAACATTAATGGCGAAAGTATGACTTAAGTGCATATTTATTTTTGTAATAAATGTAGGCCTTAGGACTGGAGTAGTATGTTGACATCATAAATGAATTTTTCTTACATTTTATTAATGTTTTTTCAACCTGTTTCCTATTTTCTCAAGAAATTATGCTGCCACTTGCATAAACTAGTCAGATTTTCAACTTAGTTAAAGGCATCGATGTTGAGAAAAAAATGGTATTTATTACATAAAATATACCAATGGTGACTGCTGAAATCTTAACACAGGGCATTTCTTCAGGGTTTACATTTAACTTCATCAGAGCTTTGAACCATTTTTAGTATTTGTTTTCTTCCTCATTCTTAATAATATGAAAAAGAGATGAAGTATTCCAGATGTGTTTAAAATGTTAGTGACATACATTATTTTCTCCTACTGACTTCTGCCTTACTTTTTAGACTAGCTATAAAATTGCATAAATAAAAGTGCTTAAGAAACAAAAGCTGTGTATACTGAAGATATAATCATTAGTGATGTTACTAGTGCTTTTATTACTTTATATTATTGTAAAAATACACACCATATAGAGTTCTGTAACTTTTTTAGAGAATATTCGACATATGGCTAAAATTCCATTCTACTTCAAAACATAAGTATTTTTTTTAAGAAGAAAAACTCCAACTCTTAGGATCATAATAATATTTCACAGACTCCCAAAATAAGCAAGTGATTAACAGCCAAATAGGAGGTGGAGGTGGAAGGCACTCATAGTGGAATACCACCATGAACAAATGAGTCCAGCTGAAGTTAAAACATGAATAATCTAACTTCACTGAACGGGATGAAGGAAGACTAGAAGTGACTTAAGTAACTTTGCAAACTGGTATCTTAACTGGACGTTGTAAATAAAGCTAACGGCAAAACAAACAAAAAACTCTCTCTATATGCTGATAAATAGCTGGTGAATATATTTCCACTGCCCTATAGAGAAATTTTAGTACTTGAACTTCAATAACTTCATCAAAAAAACAAGAAAAACAATTAATTTATTAAAAAATTTAAATGTTTATTCATTCTTGAGAGACAGAGAGAGACAAAGCATGAGTAGTAGAGGAGCAGAGAAAGAGGGGGACACAGAATCTGAAGCAGGCACCAGGCTCTGGGCTGTCAGCACAGAGCTCAACACAGGGCTCAAACCCATGACCCTTGAGATCATGACCTGAGTTGAAGTCGGATGCTAAGCTGACTGAGCCACCCAGGCGCCCTATTTATCTTTATAAGTATAGGTATACCTCCTTTCATTGGGCTTTGCATTACTGTACTTCACAGATATTGTGGTTTTTCCAAATTGAAGGTTTGGGGCAGCCCTGCATGTTGTGAGTCTGTCTGCACCGTTTTTTCAACAGCATTTGCTGGAGAAGATGCTGTGAAGATTAGCGAAATGACAACAGCATTACATAAAATTACATAAAATATTACATCAAATTACGCAGTTTTCTAAAGCTGTGGCAGGGTTTGTGAGGACTGACTCTGATTCTGAAAGTTCTCCAGTGGGTAAAATGGCTATCAAACGGCATTGCATGCTACAGAAAAGTCACTCACGAGAGGAGGGGTCAATCAACGTGGTACACTTCAGTGTTGTCTTATTTTTACAAATTGCCCCTGCCACGTCCTCCTTCAGCAACCAGCACCCTGATCAGTCAGCAGCCGTCAACATTGAGACAAGGCTTGCTACCCGCAGAAAATATTACAATTGGCTGAAAGCTCAGATGATGGTTATCATTTTACAACAATAATGTATCTTTAAATTAAGGTATGTACATCATTTTATTTTAGACATAATGCTAAAATACTTAATAACACACACTGACTATATACCAATATAATGTAACCAAAATTATTATATGCACTGGGCAACCAAAAGAGTCACTTGACTTATTCTATTACAATATTCCCTTAATTATGGCTGCCTGGAACTGAACCCACAGTATATTTGAGGTATGTTTGTGTATTAAATATATAAAAAAAACAATAGGACTGTGATCTTCATAGAATATTGGGGATTATGACTGTTTATTTTGACAGCAAATTTTTTAAATTAAAATATATCATGTCTAGAATTCTAATAATTCCTGAGAAAAGAATATAGTTGCCTCCACGCAATCAACAAATTAGTCATGAGACCATCTTTATGACTTTTCCATTATGCAGAAAATGGATTTATGAAAATGACTGGCTCAAACTTCAAGATGCTGTTAATCTTAGGTTAAGATAGAAGAGAGACCAGATATCCTTCAACATGATCTAATTTCTCATGCTGATGGTAGCAGCAGCTAAAGTTAAGCACTTTAGAGAATAATAATTAATCTTCTCATTCTCCTGGAAAGAACCTTTTAGGTTACCAAAGGCAGGATTGTCTATATGGCTTGACAGAAGTGACTTTTATAAGCACATGGAAAAGTGTATTAACTGGAAGTCTCCTTCCTACTTAGCATCTAGCTATTTTAGTGAAAACCTCACATTCCCTTCAAGAGAGGCATTTAACTTACTTTGAAATGGACACTAAGTAATCAGGCATTTCTTAATATTGGACTAAGACAGATCAATGAGTAAGGAGCTTTGCCTTTGAAGTTCTTGTTGAAAGTTTGATTCTCTCCATTACAGCATGGACTTCTGAATCCTGTATTTCCAGGCACGCAGACATTTATCATTTCCTTTTCTGACAGGATCCTGATATCTGACAATGTAATTATATTAAGACAGCATCTTCCCTGTAACATTAGCTATGAAATTTGACTTTTTAAAAGTACCTAAAATGACAAATGATATTAGACTGAACCCTGCGCAGTTCTTTCTTTGCAAACTTTTCCCAAAACTACATGATAAATTTGGCTAAATTATGAAGTAAAGAGTAAAAAAAGAAAAGCATAATTAACAATGCTCATATACTAATGCTGTTCTGTGTACTTATAAATATAATGTGCTATGGTACAAATATATTAATCTCCCATCCACATTTACTAGGTGTCCTTTTCTAGTTTATTGATGGAGGAAATATTTCAGCTTTGCATTTTATTGATAGATTTTTAAAATTGTTGTTTCTAGTGTATATTTCCAGTTATGACTTTAAAATTTAGATGATTGGATGATGTCACCAACTCCCAGTTCAATTGCTGTGGAATAGTTTCAATTATTCACTTAAAATAGGAAACTTTTTAGGTTTTGGGTCTTGACAAGGTTAGTTTAGATTAGGTCACCTCACAGACAAGGTTGGATTTCTCTTTAGCTGAGTCAAATATCATTGAGATTTCTTTGAAAGAAAGAAAAAAAAAGCTGCCAAAACTCACATAAGAAATAGACAACTTAAATAGATTTGTATTTGAAAAATTGAATAAAAAATTAATAACCTTCAAAACAGAGGGTCCTAGGTCCAGATGGGCTCACTTGTGAATTCTATCAAACAGGTAAGTAAGAAATTGTACCAATTCTCTACAATCATAGAAGCAGAGTGAACATTAACTAACCATTTGTGAGGAGAAAATTATCCTAATGTCAAAACCAGACAAACATTACAACTGAAAAAACTACAGACCACTATTTGTCATAAGTATAGATATAAAAGCTCTCAAAATATATTAGCAAATCAAATAATATATATATAATTCTACATCATGGAAAAAAAAGAAAAAAATTACCTGACAACATCAATAGATGCAGAAAAAATACATTAAAAAAATTCAGTACCTATTCATAATAAAAAGTTGCAGTAAACCAGGAAGTAAAGGACACTTCTTTAACTTGGTGTATGTATATATATATATATATATACATATATATATACAACAAAACAACTCCTACAACTAATAAGCAATCATATCCAGTTTGCTGGATACAAGATTACTATACAAAAGTCAATACATTTCCTATATACCAGCAATGAACAAATAGAATATGAAATGAAAAACATAATACCATTTATACTAGCACTCCCCAAAATGAAATACATAGATATAAAAATAACAAAATAAGTGTAATATCTATGTTGAAGGAAACAACAAAACACCAACGAATGAAATCAAAGGAAAAAAAAATGAATGGAGAAATACTCCATTTGTATGGATAAGAAAACTCAATAATGTTAAAATGTTATCTTTTCCCAACTTGGTGTATGTATTCAATGTAATCCTAACAAAAATCTCAGCAAGTTATTTGGTTGGTATCAACAAATGGATTCTAAAGTTCATAGGGAAAGGGAAAATATCCAGAATAGTCAATACAATATTGAAGGAAAACAAAGTTGGAAGACTAATACTACCTAACTTCAAGACTTACTGTAAAGTTATAGTAATCAAGACAGAGCTCAGAAACGGTCTCACATATAGTCAACTGATCTTTGGCAAAGAAGTAAAAACAATACAATGGAGCAAAGATAATCTTTTCAATAAATGGTGCTAGTCAACATTCATGTGCAAAAAAAATGTAAACACAGACCTTACATTCTTCACAAATATTAACTCAGATATATCACAGACTTAAATATAAAACTATAAAACTCCTAGAAAAAACACAGGAAAAAACCTAGAAGATCTTGGATACGGCAATGACTTTTTAGACACAACACCAAAGTCATAATCCATGAAAGAAATCATTGATAAGCTGAACTTCATTAAAATTAAAAACTTGTGCTCTGAGAAAGGAAATGTAAAGAAAATTTTTAAAAAATACAAACATCACAGACTTAAAAAAATATTTTCAAAAGACATATCTGTAAAATATTGTTATTCAAAATATACAAAGAACTTTAAAAATTCAAGAAAATAACAGCCCAATGAAAAAACGGTCAAAGATCTGAAAAGACATCTTACCCTAAAAGATATACATATGGTAATTATGTGAAAAGATGCTCTACATCATAAGTCATCACAGAAATGCAAATTAAGGCAACGATGAGGTATCATTACACACAATGGCCCAAGTCAATAATATTGACAGCATCAAATTCAGGCAAATTTGTATAGCATTAAAAACTCTCATTCATTACTAGTGTAAATGCAAAATGGTACAGCCACCGTGGAAACAGTTTGGTACTTTCTTACCGCATTAAATATACTCTTATAATCTAGCAATCATATTCCCTGGTATTTACCCAAAGGTATTGAAAACTTACTTCCACACAAAAACTTGTATATGGATGTTTATAGCAGCTTTATTCATAATTTCCTTATCTTGGAAGAAACAAAGATGTCTTTTAGTAGACTAATGGATAAATACCAATTTATTTAGTACATTAATTTAGTATATCTGGATGAGAAATTATTATTTAGCACTAAAAAGAGTTGACAACTCATGAAGAGACATGGAGAAGCTTAAATGTGCATATTATTCAGTGAGAGAATACAATCTGTGATTCAAATATATGATGTTCAGGAAAAGGCAAAACTATGGAGACAGTAAAAATACCAGGTTGCCAGAGCTTAGGGAGGGGATGGAGTGAATAGATGAATCACAGAGGATTATAGGGAGTGAAACTACTCGAATAAAACTGTAATGGTGCATAGATGTCATTACACATTGGCCCAAACCCATAGAATGTACAGCACCAAGAGTAAACCCTAAAATAAACTATGAACTTGGGGTAATTATGGTGTGCCCACGTAGGTACATCAATTGTAACTAATGTACCACTCTGATGAGTGATGTTGCCAATAGGGAAGCTATGCTTGTGTGAGACAGGGGGAATACAGAGAAACTCTTCCCTTATTTTTCATTTTGTTGTCAATCTAAAACTGTTCTACAAAAATAAAGTTTTTTTTTATACATGAGATATTAGTAGCATATTTTGTGAATATGATTAATATATTTTATAGATTGTTATATTAATATCATAATATCATATTGATTACTAATCATGATCAGTACAGTGTTGGCACAAATTAAGCAATACATATTGGATATGTGTTGTAATAGGGTGTGGCAACTAAAGCACGAACATATGCAAACACACAAACACACCCATATACACACACATGCACACACATAGAGATATAGCCATAATCTGCGACATTTGAGTCTTTACATGAACAAGAACTAAATGTAAACCTGAGAGTCTCATGAAGAAGGATATGTTAGTTTTTTAGGGATATTGTAACAAAATACCATTGACTGGGTGGCTTAAGAAGAAATTTAATTTCTTACTGTTCTGGTGGATAAAAGTCCAAGATCAAGGTGTTTTCAGGTTTGGTTTCTTCTGAGGCGTCCCTTCTTAGCTTGCAGAAACCCCCTTCTTTCTGGTTCCTCACATGGTCTTTCTCTACTGCACGCGTGCTCCAGTGTCTCTCTGTGTCTGAGTTTCTTCTTCTTCTTCTCAGGATACCAATTAGATTTGACTAGGACATCCTAATACCCTCATTTTAGCAATCTTGCTTTAAAGTGATCTTACAGGGGCACCTGGGTGGTTTAGTTGGTTAGGCGCCCGACTTTCGCTTAGGTCATGATCTCACGGTTCGTTGGTTCGAGCCCCGCGTAGGGTTCTGTGCTGACTGCCAGCTCAGAGCCTGGAGCCTGTTTCAGAGTCTGAGACTCCCTCTCTCTCTGACCCTCCCCTGCTCACCCTGTCTCTCACTCTCTCTCTCTCTCTCTCTCCTAGAAATAAATAAAACACTAAAATTTTTTTTTAAAAGAAATAAGACAAAAAGATTATTTCTAAAAAAAAATAAAGTGATCTTATAAATTTTGCCTTTCTACAACACTGACACATATTTTTATTATTGCTATGAATAAACACATATTTCTACAAATAGAAATATTGTTTTAAATCTTCAACTGTGAGTCTCTTTTAGTATGAACTTGTAATTCCTTGATAATTTCCACATGGTTAAGTATACAAAGATTTTACTTTTAAAAAAAACAATATTTTTCTTATATTTATTTTTGAGAGACAGAGAGTGAGCAAGAGTGAGAGTCGGGCAGAGAGAGAGGGAGACAAAGAATCTGAAGCAGGTTCCAGGCTCTGAGCTGTCAGCACAGAGCCCAACTAGGGTCTCAAACTCACAAACAGGGAGATCATGACCTAAGCCAAAATTGGAGGCTTAACTGAATGAACCACCCAGGTGCCCGATTTTACTTTTTTAAAATGTTTATTTATTGAATGAGAGAGAGCGCGCACGTATGTACATACTCTTGTATATGTGGGGAATCGGCAGAGAGGGAGAGAGATAATCCCAAACAGGCTCTGTACTGTCAGCAGGGAGCCTAATGCAGGGCTTAAGCTCAAGAACCCGTGAGATCATGACCTGAGCTGAAATCAAGAGTCAGATATTTAACCAACTGAGCCACCCAGGCGCCCCCAAACACTTCAATTTCATTGAAACCATGAATGCTGTTTTAAAAAAATATCTTCATTTTTATTCTCCACATTATCATTCACAATGTAAAATATTTAAGTAAGAACATTTAATATTGTGGTGACAGTCATTAGAAAATAAAAGTTTGGTAATGTCTGTTAATAAAAATAGCTTGTATATTTCTCCTGTTAAATCATTTTTGTGCATGTTATATAACATTCAGAAGAAAGATGTCATGCTTTTTTTTCCATTGTACTAGAGACAATTTACATTGTTTTGAAAAACATTTTAAACTTTTACAAAGTTATATGCTGCTATTTACCTTCTTTTTCTCTTATGATACTGTATTGATAAATCATAATTTTCTCAAAAATTTTTGAAACAAAAATTAGATCTGCCTTTTTAAAAGTTTCATGGAGTCACACATCCCCCAGGGAATACATATCTTCAATAAACTTCCAGAATATGCAATGATACTTCAATAAGTGATGGCTGGTGGGATTAACACAATGCATTCCAGCATTTTCTTAATTACTGACTAAATCTACAACTAAGCCCTTTAGTCAGAATTCTTCAAAGGAATAGAAAAATGAATCCAACCATTATGATTCTTATTTTATATTTACTAACATTGTGATTTTCTTACAGGTTTAAAAATTTCTTGCCATGTAAATTTAGATTTTATTCAGGGTAAAGCACATGTGGCTGATGGTGCAAGTTTAATTTTCTGACTTTTATTACTTTTTTTCATAATTAACTTTTTAAAAATGAAAACATAGATTGCAATGTTCTAAATTAATGTCCTTACTAATTTCGTGCAGGCCAACACCTAAGAGAGTCATCAGAAACAACATCAAATAATTTGGAACTTAAAATGGAGGTTGGAAGTGGAATCTGTATTGAAATAAAGAGAACATTTTCCCGTCTTTGTCTTCCCACTCTTTGCTGAGCAGCCTTTATGTGCAGTGCTCCTTGGCGCTTTCAGTCTATGATCCAATAGATCAGTGGCTGGAGATAAACGGAGTCTGGTCATAGTAAGAGGGACAAGTAGGCTAAATTGGAGGGGAAGGGTGCAGAGTAGAGGTGTCAGCCTGAGAAGGGGAATACATAACTTTCAGAGGATGAAAGATCAGTGTATGGTGGGGGTAGAAAGGAGAAAAAACATCTGTAGTAATAAGCATACTTGCCTACTTCTGAGAAGAGGCTCATGTCGATCAATCAGGATCGCAAATCTGCATGTGCCACTAGCTTTGTCTCCAACCCAAGTGAGAGGAATCAAATAAAACCTTTGAGACGCTTCTGCCAAGGTCAGAAACTGTCTTAGACTTGGATGATGGGTCGCAGTCTCGGGCAGAGGTGTCCCGAAGGCGGTGGCAGAACAGGTGGAGAAGAGGTTACAAATTGTACTTTTTCCTTCTCACAACTTTGCCTGGACAAAATTGTTTCCTCCTCCTTCTCCATATAAATCATCTCCAGCAGTCAACTGTGTTGGACCGGGGGCAGGAGGTAGTTGTAATAACGTTAGGGCAGCCCAAAGGCCTTGCTGGGTTGAGAATCGAGTGATAAGAGATGTAGTTTATCCCTGTCTCCTCATCCCCTGTCTCCTTCTGGGCTGGCGGATTGCCTCTTGCTTTACTGCTTCTTTCTAAAAAATGTTATAGGCAAATCCCTTACCACAGTGTTTGCCTGGTGCTCTGCCAGAAAATGGGATTGTCTGAAATTTTTGTGCTTGACTTCTTTGCCCTAGAGCTGATTCTTCCCTTCCTCTTAAACTCCAGAGAAGTGACAGAATACAGTCTGGCTTTCCTCTGTCTCCGCTGCCGCCCACCAGACAAGACAGTCTTCAACTCAGCGAAAATAAAAGCACAGGGCAATTAGTTACACACACAAGTTACACATCCACCATAAAAGAAAAACACACAGACTAACACATATCAAAGACCAAAAGAGACTCCTATTGAATCTAACAATTACAAAACTATACAAAGATTCAATAACATGTTGCCTACAGGAGACACATTTAAACTAAAAGACAAAGTTTGAAAAATACATACAGAAAATATACCAGGGGAAAGAAAGTTGTGAAATAAATTTAATAACTGAAACATAGAACGCAAGAAAAAAGTATATGAGACAAAGGTGGGTGTTCTATACTGGCAAGATTAAAAAAAAGAAGTTGAGACAACCGTCAGAGAATCCATCTATTAAATACTTGAGCCTCTAAATTTATGAAGTTGTAACTGACATTGTGATAGATCAACTCACTATATAAAGAGAAATAAAATTGGGTTTGTTCCTAAAACCATATAGTGAATTGGACATCAGATGGATTAAAGATCTAAATGGGAAAGGTAAACGTATAAAATCAATGAAAAATGAGAGAATTCTTTTTAAACAAACCCCTAAAACAAATTATAAAGCACTGTGTTTATGTATACAACTCCGCTGATACTGAGGATTTCTGTTCATGAATTACACCACAGACAAAGTAACGGATAGTTGACAATGTCCTGTGGAAACATATTTTATAATGCCCCCAATGAAATTAAAATAGAGATATTATATTAAATTCATCATCTTGACAAAAATTATAAAGCTAAATAATGTCAAGTGTTAACTGAATATAGAGATACACAAACTCTCTCTCATTCATTATAAGACAATCTTTAAATTAGTGATTCCAGGGGCACCTGCGTGGCTCAGTTGGTTAAGTGTCCGACTTTTGGTTTCAGCTTAGGACACGATCTCATGGTTCCTGGGATGGAACTCCGCCTGGGCTCTGCCCTGCCAGTGCTTGGGATTCTCTGTCTCCCTCTCTCTCTGCTGCTTCCCATGCTCGCACTGTTTCTGTCTCTATCAAAATAAATAAATAAACTTAAAAATACAAAGAAAAATAAATTAGTGATGCCATTTTGGAAAGCAATCTCACAAGTTTGAGTCAAATAGTGTAGGCATCTTTCATGCCTCAAGAATTTTACTCCTAGATATAAATCCCAGAAAAATTATCCCACAATTTTATAAGAGACCAGACCTAAGGATCTCATACAGTGATTTTGTTGTAATAGATGGAATTTGGGAAATCTAGGTGTTTATCACTGGGTGATTATGTAATATATATATGCCAATATGAAGAAATGTTACAGACATATTACTGACCAAGGAAAGAATCAGAGTAAGATATTTAATACAATACCATTTACATAAACACAAAATTCATGTAGGAAACATCAATAATTTTTTTTCTAAGAATGAATACTCATCAAGCACATTATATTGGTGGTAAGATGGACAGTAGCAGTGACCTAGGGATAAGGGAGTTCTATATGGGACTAAAGGATGGAACTGCAGTGAATTGGATAAATAAATTAAAAAATAGGATTTTTTTAGACAAAGGGGGATTTTAATAAAAATATATGATTAATTCAACTGTTATTGGCACCTGACTCTAAAACAAGCAAATAGAAATTTAAAGCAGATTAAGTAAAAACAAGAGTATAATGTAAAAAGTAAGAAAGTATGCAGAGAAGTTTTTGCTCTTAATAAGTATGCCTATGTACTCGAATAAAAATGTCTTATCCACACAATTGAATTTAACAGTAGTTGGGGCGCCTGCGTGGCTTAGTCGGTTAAGCGTCCGACTTTCGCTTAGGTCATGATCTCGCGGTTCGTGGGTTCGAGCCCCGCGTCGGGCTCTATGCTGACTGCCAGCTCAGAGCCTGGAGCCTGTTTCAGTCTGTGACTCCCTCTCTCTCTGACCCTCCCCTGCTCACGCTGTCTTTCTCTGTGTCTCCTAGAAATAAATAAAAATCTTTAAAAAACAACAACAAAAAAAAAACAGTAGCAACAATGTATAGTATGTTTATTAAGATATAACAATTGTTTTATTACTCCCCAAATGCAGTTTCTGATCATCATGTAAAATTATTACTGGATAGCATATTTATTTCTTCTATTCTTTATACTTTGATAACAAAATAGATTTTAGGTATTTTTTTCTAGCTGAAGTTTACTTTATTTTGGGATATATATATATATATATATATATATATAAAATGCAAATTTAAGCATATATTCCAGAAATAATTAAGACAAGGAAAATTAGCATCATTAATATTTTTCTCTAATTTCATTAAAGATTTGATTTCAAGAAGTTTTCAATGAACAGATCAATTATATGAAAGCCTGAGACTTTTTTGTTTTTAATAACTTTTTAAAAATCCATCTATCAGCAAATATAACATTGTAATTAATTCCAAGAACATTTTAATTTACAGACTCAAATTCTATATCTTGTATCCCAATCTTAAAATCTAATATACCAATTTATATTAATGAAGATTCTTGAGACTAAAATATTCCTCATGCTTATTATATATAAAGCATTGACATTTGGGTCTCTGTATTCATCTGATTCTCAAAATGGCTACCAAAAGACAAATTATTCAATTTCCTATGTCATTAGAATGATTTTCCTGCTGCTTCTTATTTTGGGTAATCTCCTGATCTTTTACAAGGTCTATACCAAACAGATACCCCCCAAAAAAGACAAGTTTCATTAGAGAACTTGAACATTTTTACAGGTAGAATTTGCTGTTAGAAAGTCAAAGTTATAAAACAATAGTAATCCAACAATCCCTTCTTTCTATCTGGCTATGGCTATTCTGTTCACGAAAAAGTCTGAAGGTTTAATATTAAAGGGCATTTTAAAACTGAAATGAATGGATTTTTAGCTACTTGGGTGTCTCATGGTCGCTGTGAGTACAGATGCCTATCTGAAATACTGAGAGTATCAAAGAGGGGTATGTGTTTGGACAGAACAAACATCTCTACCCCCTTTTAATAACTGTCTCTTCTCAGCTACCTTTTCCTCTCTTTACCTCTACAAATTGTTCTGTGGTCCACTCCATTTAGCTCTATTTCTCCTAGGTTTTATGTGCTTATCTATCTGTCTCTTTCTCATGACTTTTTTCCATGTCCTTTTTGTTGTTCTACATTTCTTTAATTTATGATTATGTTTATAATACTGCATATGTAAATCAGATAACTTAAAATTTTATATACTTCCTTCAGTCTCAAGTTTTCAAGTCACCCTAAAGTGACTGGTGTCTTGATTAGTGAACTTGAGAGGAAGAAAAGGAAGTGATTTCTTTTTTTTTTTTAAATTTTTTAATTTCTGAGAGAGAGATACAGTATGAACAGGGGAGGGTCAGAGAGAGAGGGAGATACAAAATCTGAAACAGGCTCCAGGCTCTGAGCTAGCTGTAGGCACAGAGCCCAATGGGGGGCTTGAACCCATGAACCCTGAGATCATGACCTGAGCCAAAGTCAGATGCTTAATCGACTAAGCCACCTAGGTGCCCCAAAAGGAAGTGATTTCTAATATACAGGTCACTGTAGATTATATTTAATCATCCATTTTAGCAGCTAACAAAACAACTCCTTCAGTAGTGTCCTTCTTTCCAACCAAATTAATTAGATTTTTTTCAATCTCATAGTATCAGTCACATAAAAGAGGGAAAGAATTACAGACTCATGATAGGAGTTTCACCTCTGGTTCTTGAACAGCATTCTTGAGGGAAATATATAGAGTCTATCTTTTCCTCAACATTCATTGTACAAATGTGAAAAACTTATCTAGAGCATTAGCTACCAAGAATACAATGGTCTCTCACTGATGGAAGTCGAAGGTCACATGGAACACAGAATAAAGTAAATTCACTGATCAATGTAAAGTTAAATATATTCTGGAGAAACAAATGGCAGGTTTAGAACAACACCCAACAAAAAAAATATTACAGTTCTCTGAGTAAGTGATGCTTGACACGGATTGGAGCTGTGAAAGTAGGGGGATGGGCAGCATCCACCCCTGTTCCTCTCTAGTTTATCTTCCATTCGGCAGCTGGAGAACTCTACTTAAAATTCACACAGGACGCCATTTTCTTGGACTCTTCCTCCCTCAATTTAAAACCCTTCGGTGCTCAATCCTTCAAATTACCTGAAAGGCTCTCTGTTCTATATATGTTCTTACTCCAGAGAAGAACAGTCTTTCCACATGCTATTCCCAAACCCTAGAAACTTCTTCCCGTATATTCCTTCCTGTGCAATTAACTCCTTTGGAGCATTGGAAATGGGAATATGGGAGCATAGTGGTTTCCTTGTCCTAACCAAAATTTTGAGCCTCTTTAAAGTGAGAAAAGACTCTCTAGTTAGATGCATATTTCCAGAAAACCAAGAAAATTAGTCCATCTCTAACATATTTATACTTATGATTTACTTTGTTTCTACAATTTTCTTATGTTAGATATCAAATACGGTGTTCCCAATAAGTACTTCTTAGTACATACTCTAGAGATGGTCAAAAGACTGGATTTTCATCTAAAACTTTAAATCCATAAAATGTATTAGGAGATAGAAATTGTATTTTCCACCTGATAGTCCTTGTTCTGCTCAGAGATCTAATTTCAGAGTCCTTTAACCTGTTTCCATATGAATATATCTTATCTTTTCGTTTATTAGCTCAAAATTAAGTATAAGGTAAAAATTGTTCATGCTAATCTCTCCATTTGTGATTTTTACCAGCGACTGTTTGCTGACTTTATTCACCAAATACCACACTGTTATACATGCACATGAAAATCAAATAAGTTAAAACACATAAAAGCACTTTGCCACAACTAACAAGTACTGAAACTGTAAAATACAATATTTTGGGAGTAGTATTTCTGTTCTCAGTAAAGAACTGGTGTTACTCTTCTGAAACGTAAAAGCAACAGTTGTGTTTTCTTAGTTGTGAAAAATCTACACAAGCAAACCAAACTTCCATGTCTGTATGTGAATTATTTTCATTTCTATCACTTGCTTGCCAAAAATGTGAATAAGCACTTATGAGAAATAAAAGATTGCCTTAAATTTTTTTCTTTTGGTTTCCTGTTTATAAATCAAGTCTCTTCTGTATACCCTAGAATATTATGTTTCTTTGGTTTTACATTTCATAAAATCTTACCAAGATTTAGAAAATTAAGAGCTGGATCTATATGTAGATGGAATAAATGGCCTGCTTTCAGATATCTTCTCACTGGACTGGGAAGCAATCTAATTGTTTTTTTGTTTTTTGTTATTTCCTAGAAACTTCATTGAATACCTGTGAAGTACCACATATACAAAGAGACCAGGAGGTAGTTATAAATTCTCAAGCGTGTGCATATGGGGTGCTCACATGAGGTGAAAAATATATTTTCATGAGACTGGTTTCTATTAGGTACTTTCTAACTTACCATTTTCAGACAGTTAAAAGTCAAGTTGATGTAAATAATAATAATTATTTGTTAGCAGTGAACTCTGGGCACCTGGGTGTCTCATTCAGTTAAGCATCAGACTTCGGTTCAGGTCATGATCTCGTGGTTTGTGAGTTTGAGTACAACGCTGGGCTCGGTGCTGATGGCTCAGAGCCTGGAGCCTGCTTCGGGGCCTGTCTCCCTCTCTCTGCCCCTCCCATGCTCATGGTCTGTCTCTATCTGTCTCTCAACAATAAATAAGCATTAACAGTAAACTCTGTTAATATGTGTTAGGAGGTGGAGGAGAACGAGTAAAGTATCCTCTAAACTGAGAAGGCATTTTAAGATTGAAAAATGAAACAAGCCACTCCATACCATTTACAGAGTTTTAGTCAGGGGAACTTACCGCTGGTGGGGGAATCGGCTGGCAATCCAGATGGTGCGCAGCTATTATCTGCCCCTATTTTCCAACAAGTCTGGACCTTTATAGAGTAAGGGGCATTGTTGTGAAGTAAAGGGTAGTTATCTAAATCAGTGCCACGTGTGTGCCGGAGGATCTCCTCTAGTTATCTCAAGTGTCACCTCCTGTGCCTTCCTGCATTCCAGTCAGGGCCTACATCCACCTCCATGGGGCCTAGGACACATAGCCCCAAAGAAGTTCATTCCATCGGCATTAACAACATGGAGGACCAAAGATGGAGTCAGTGTTGTCAGCACTCCTATAATAACACAAACAATAACAATACAAAACTAAAAAAAAAAAATCAGTAACTCTAAATATGGATACTTACAAGCCAGCATACAAACATTGAGCCCATTGACTTTCTCTTTGTGCCTTTCTCTACCTCACCCCTGCTAAAGAAAACATCCTTGATAGACATTTCTGTTTTTATTCTAGAGACTTAAGCAAACAGTAAACAATTTAATTTGAAGTAAGAAATTTTTCTTTCTATAAATGTAAAACCTAAAACAGTCTATATACCTCCCATTTGAGAACTGATTAAACAAATTATTACATGTCTATATAATTAAATATGAAAACAATTTCAAAAGGTGATACAAAACATTTGATAAAATATAATTCTCTCTGTAAACAATGAATATGGATTCATATTTGTATGAAAAATTTCCAACAGAACTTATCTGTTAATAGTATTTATTACCTGAGTCATTGGGCAGTGAGTGCCCAATATTCTTTTTTTTTTGTATTTTTCAAACTTTCTACAATAAACATCCATTTTGTAGATCAGACTAATGCACTGGTACTTTTTTGATGTACTTCCATTTTAGATGAAAAGGCTTATTCATCTAGGTTATGCAAAGGTTTTATATATGTTGTGCTACCCAGCTATGAGGTCTTTAAGGATATACTATAAAATGATTTCCTACAGCAGACAACCAGAAGTACATTCTAATCAGAAATCTGTGAACATATCCTTTTGGCTCAAGGGCAATCTCTGTGTTTACTCATGTGGTCTAAAGAAATCTAACAGCCAGTGCTCGACCTCATTTCCATCTCTCATAAACTTTATGTAAAAACATGCTTAATATGAAGAAATAATGTGATTGGTGGCTACAAGAAGAAAATGATCTTCAATTCCATGATAGACTTAAGCCATTTCAGGCAAGAAGATACAGTGTTTTGCACCTACTTCTGCATCAACACTTTAAAACTGACATGGGAAAGCTGGAGCTCTTGAGGAAAATGATCATAATGATAAGTGGATTTTTGAACCTGCCATGTGAGGTAGAGTTAGAGTAAATCGTGATCTTTAGCAAAAAGAGTAGACTTGAAAGAGAAATGATAGCTATCTTGAGATGCTAGAAAACATGTCAAAAGAAAGACACGTGGAACATAAAGTCCAATTGCTTAGCTGTTGTCAAATAGGAAAAGGTAATTGAGGACTGATTGAAACACAGAAAGGCCATTTGAAATAATTGAATAATCTGAAAATTAACTACACCACAAGGGCCATTAAGGATAGTATAATCCGCATAACTATATGAATTCAAGCTGAGCCTGGATGATGAGTTACTAGAAAAGTTTTAAAAATATTGATAGGTCAAGAATAGATTAGATGAGATGGAATCTAAATTACTTTTCAATTCTAAGATATGTTAGCTCCAAGGTAAGCCATGGAACTGCATAAAAACCATTGGTCCATTTGTAAGCACCTGCGTGTAGTGGAAGACTTTGCAAATAGTGGGAGAGATGTTAGCGGAAGTAAAAACAAATAAAACGTATGTCAAGAAACCATATAAATATAAGGGTTGCAAATAACCTGACCACTGTCAAAAGTTTAAGCAATGCAATAAACAGACTCATATTCTATCAGCACAGAGATGAATAACTGTGAGTTTCATTACAATTGATTTCTATTTAGAACCTTTATACTCTGGTCCTTACTCAAGTCTCTCCCTTTCCAGGCTCATGTCAGGATTCTAGGAATGCATGTGCATGCCAAGACATTTAGGGATGAGTCTCCTGCAACTGCCCACAAACATTCATCTGAGTACTTTCCCATCGCAGGCAGCCTGACTCAGTTCCAAGGGCTCTTCCCCTTCTGAGCAGTGCTCAGGGAACAGGAAGTTTCTCACAGAGCACCACCTGCATCACCGCACTTCCCACTGGGTTCTGGCCAACCTCCTGCAGTGCTGAATGGAGACTGGGCTCCACGCCCACTGCTCCTGGGACGCTCAGGCACGTCTGCACCCACTACAGCACTGCAGGAGAGCACAGATGAAACTCTATTGCAATCCCAAGAGAGTGTCTTCCGGTTGAGAGAGAGAAACTCCTCCCTTCTGCTTTTGGTTAAAATACACATTTTTTGTATGCCCTGCAATCCTCTTCCTATGTTTTTGAACAAGATGTTTTGTCTATAGTAGCAAATCCTTTCCCCTCCCCAGGGCTTAACCTTTTTGAGAGTAAAGCCGGATGTCTTACAAGACTTTCAACTCTCTGCCCTGCTACATTCATTCCCTGAGGCAATAAAAACACACTGACCAACTAGCTTAAATAGGGATAAGAGAAAGGGAATGACAAGGATTACCAAGAAAGACTCGTGTCTCCAAGTATTATCTCCTTTTTAAAATGAAAAACCCAACCTAACATATATACATTTTTTATGTGGAAAACATCAGGGAATTAGGACGCTGGAGCAAACATCTTAAGAAAACACCAGGAATCAATTTCTTAAAAAAAGCAGAATTAACAGTGGGTGATACAAATGGCAGAAAAGTAGGTCTTAGAGCACAGATTGGTTATATCATGTTAGAGTGTTAAGACTAAGCAGGTAGAGATTGGCAGACTGAGGACCCCTCAATATACTGTCGGAAAAGACTCCAGCAGGAATGGAATGTTCTGGCCCTTAGTGCATCCTCCAGTTTACTCTGTGCTTTCTCATTTGCATATGGACAAGGCTTCCTGTGGTTGGAAGTATCTTCATCAACTTACCTTCAATATGGCTAGTTGTGAATTATTCCAGCACATATCAGCAACAGAAGGATGTGTCAGAACTTTTTTCACACAGCAGATCCTGATGAGCCACGATCAGCAGGAAGTCACTGATAACCATTTTGAAAACTGCCAGGGACTTTGATAATAATTCTATCATAATAATAGCTACAAATTCCCTACAAATGCGCAGTTATCATGGTTGGGGGGATTTTGGCAATGCAAATTGGGTTTTCTCCCGACGCAAGGTATAGGGTATAGTAAATGTAGCAGTAATCCGTATTCCTACCCCCAATCCATATCCATACTGTTTTCTTCCCCCTATGGTAATAGATGTAATCTGCTTTTTACGTGACAGGTATAGTGTCTATTCTTCAGTCTCCTTTGCAGCAGGGCAAAGTCAGATGACTGGGTTCTGAGAACAGAATATCTATAGAAGATGTGAACAGATTCTGACAGGTATCCTTAAATAAAAGCTATGTTTATATCTCCTATTTATTTTTCTTGCTTGCTTGCTGGTTAAAATTGCAGATGTGATGGGTAGAACCAAAGTAGTTATCTTGGACTCTGAGGTCCTTTGAAAATGATAGAGCAATAAGAAAAAAGGAGCCTATGTATGCATTTAATATAGTTAATTACCATTCTGGCCCTAGACTTCCTACATGAATTTTTAGGAAAATTCTATTTTATGCAAACCACTCTCTTTTTAAACTTTCAAGTCAATTCTAATAAAAGAATCCAGCAATCTATGTGTGTTTTTATTAGTATTCAGAATTCAAATTGTCATGAGACTTCTGTACTCAGTATTGCTTCTAGGAATAATCTACAGAATAAAGTACTTTTATATCAACTTAGAAGGTATAGTTGCCATGAAAATTTGTATATTATCCAATAAGCACTTCTTCTGGAAAGTAGGCATGTGTCTGTTAAATCATTACTAAAAATTAAAGTTACTATATATTTAAGAATAAAACAAAGACTTCATCTAGCTCTCAAAGGTATTCGGAATAACTCTGGTGGGGAAAGAAAAACAACAACAATTAGCTCCTTAACAGTAGCCAAAACATGGTTCATTTGTTAAGGAAAGTTTATGGTTAAAGAAACAAATATTTTCCAAGTAGCAAGTGGAAAAAATGTTTTCCAAGTGTATTTAAGCTTAGTATTTCAGAGTTTGGGAGGCTTTCCTTCCAGCTTCAGACCACCCAAGACTTTACACGTGACAGAACGTTTAAGCACGTAAAATATTCACTCAGTTTTCCAGTCGTTCTGAAACATGAAGAATCAAGCTGGCAAGCAGGGAATCCATGACCGTGTGAACAAAATGAACAGTCAGCTGGCCTCTTATGGTTTAACTTGTTTCCTAAATAGAATAAAGCTTTTCATATTTCCTAGTATTTTTTAAGAAAAACAGGGGCCCCTGGGTGGCTCAGTAGGCTAAGCGTCCGACTTCAGCTCAGGCCACGATCTCATGGTTCGTGGGTTCGAGCCCGGCATCGGGCTATGTGCTGACAGCTCAGAGCCTGGAGCCTGCTTTTGATTCTGTGTCTCCCTCTTTCTCTGATTTTCCCCTGCTCATGCTTTCTCTCTCTCTCTCTCTCTCTCTCTCTCTCTGTCTAGACGTCTCTCAGAAATAAATAAAACATTAACAAATTAAAAAAAATCTTCTGATTAAAAGTATGACAGCTCAGTGTGATATTGTTGTCTAGTTCCACTGTGCAACCAGATTCAGTCAGAATGAAACCCTAACCATATATAGGGACACATTTTCCATGAACTCCAGTGAGAGGTTTTGTTATGAAAGGACTTCCTTCATGACTCACCCTCATCTTGAGCCATGTTCATTAATTTTATCTGGCAATGTAAAGCCTTTTTTCCCCACATTTCATTCTTTTGCACGTACAGCTGTTTATCAATTAATAGAGAAAAGCCCAGTTATAAACCACATCCTGGAAAGAATAAATTAGGTGAATTTGAATGACACAGGATGTTGTTAAGGATTTAACAATATCGCTAACGTTCCCAGGTTTCACAATTATGGGTATGTAATTTTTTCCAGATTCTGTCTTTCTTGTTTGAAATCCTGGCACGATTTCAAAAGTGTTATGTGTGTGAGAAAAAGAAAAGTATATTTACAAACCTTTTGAGGGGAGAAATGTAGCCCTTTAAGAGGCATCACAGAGCGTGTAGAAAAAGCATCTATTGCTTCTAGCGAAAACTACCTGATTCTCACATTCATTACTTCAAAGTGTATACAATTTATTTAGCCTGATTTCGGGTATATGTATATTCTAGTGCTTTAAAAATGTTTAAAGGACGCTTCTACTTCATTTTGATGACATTAGCCCTCTATGTGAAAGAGTGAGTTTCATCTGTTTGTATTTCACATGAGGCAAGGCAGGGTGGGGAAGGAGCTTCTTAGCAATAGTATAGTAGCGAAGAGACCATGAGCAATGAGGAGAAGGTAGCCCCTAAAAAGGCAGGCGGTCCACTTTAGATGTTAGGGGAAAATAAAATGTAACAGTGGGGAAGGGTGTAGCTGCAGGAGGTAACTACAGAAAAGCAACCTCCTATTTGTTTTAAGGTACTCCATTCATAGTTCAAACTTAGGTTCTAATTTATACCTTGTTTCTTTTGTTCCTGCTTCTGAACTTAAAGACAAAATTGTGGCCAAAACAAGCATTTGCTTTAGGGCAACCTTGAGATAATCACCGTTTGCTTTATTATTGTGTAATCCTGGGCTGCTGTTAATTTAGGATAAAGTAAGAAGAGTGGCTCATTCTACACTTAAAATGCTTTTCACATTTAGAACCGGTTTTCTAAACCCTCAAGGTTTATTGTGTTTGATTTTGAAGGAAGGGGTCCATTAACTTGCTAAGACTTTTTACAGAAACTTATTGCTGACCTTGATAATAGTCTCTGAAGCTCGTAACAGAAAGAGAGGACCAGGATGAGGTCAGCTCTTTGGTCAGCATGCAGGGCACGTGGTAGATATTGTTTAAATGTTATGTGAAATTACCAAAAATATATTCCTGGGCCGTAATTTAGACAAAAGTCTTTTTAAAATTTTAATGCAGAATTCCTGAATAACTTATTTAATTATAGAACAGCCAGGCTAATTTTTTCCCCTCTTACTCTTATTAATTCCACGAATAGGGTGATGCTTATAAACTTGAATTATACTTACACATCTATTATACAGTACATACATGACAGTAATGAATTTGAATTCCAGGAGCTAAACTATAATGGATTATCTTTTAAGATAATCTCCTTTTCTCTAAGGAGAAAATATTAGAAAAAAAGTTGTTTTCACTTTGAAGCTACTAGACCTAACGGAAGAATCCACCTTTATTTTTGCTTTAAAAGTGTGTTTAGGGGCTCCTGGGTGGCTCAGTCGGTTAAGTGTCCATCTTCGGCTCGGGTCATGATCTCACAATTAGTGGGTTTGCATCCCCATTGGGCTCCACGATGACAGTATGCAGCCTGCATGGGATTCTCTTTCTCTCTTTCTCTCTGCCCCTCACCCACTCATGCTTTCTCTCTCAAAAAAATAAATAAATAAACTTAAAAAATATTTCAAAGTGTATCTATTGTTCAGCGGCCATTACGAAGAATTAATGAGAAAAATGGTGTTAAAATTATTCTATCAATGAAGTCATGATTAGTGTACATTTTAAAAATTGTGTTAATGTTTAACATGGCATTTACCCCTCTTAAAAATGTGTTGTTGTTATTTTTGTTTTTATTTATTTTTGAGAGATACAGTGAGAGATTGGGAGCACGAGAGGGGCAGGGAAAGGGAGAGAGAATATCAAGCAGACTCTGTGCGATCATCACAGAGCCCAACGTCGGGCTGGATCCCATGAACTGTGAGATCATGACCTGAGCTGAAATCAACAACCTGCTGCTTAACCGACTGAACTACCCAGGTGCCCCCTTCTTAAAATTTTTAAGTGTAAAATTTTATTGTTAACTATAGGCATTATATTGTATCACAGATATCTAGAATTTACTCATGTTTCATAACTGAAACTTTATATCCATTGAATAGCAACCCTCTATTTTCCCCTTTCACAGCTCCTGGCAACCACCATTCTATCTTCTACTTCTATGAGTTTGACTATTTCAGATACCTCATAGTTGTGAAATCATGCAGTTTTCGTCCCTCTGTATTTGGCTTCTTTCATTGAAATAACGTCTTATGGGTTCATCCATGTTGTCATATATTATAGGATTTCCTTCTTTTCTAAGGTTGAATAACATTCTATTGTATGTATACACCTTTCTTTTTTTCTTTCTTTCTTTCTTTCTTTCTTTCTTTCTTTCTTTCTTTCTTTCTTCTTGGTATTATAATCTTACACAATTTATTGAGATGTATAACACATTTTCTTTATTAACATTAATCTGTCAAAGGACATTTAAGTGTTTTCATATCTTGGCTATTGTGAATAAAACTGCAATGAACATGGGAGTACAGATATTTCTTCAAGTTCTTGATTTCAATACTTTTAGATAAGTATTCAGAAGAGGGATTGATAGATCCCTCTATCAATCATAAAAGATCATCTGTCATCATTTTTTTGAGAAGCTTCCTTACTGTTTTCCATAGTGGCTGCATAATTTGCATTCCCACCAACAGTGTTCAAGGATTCTAATTTCACCACATCCTCATCAATACTTTCTCTCTCCCTCTCTCTCTCTCCTTCTGTCTCTCTCTCTCTCTCTCTCTCTCTTTCTTTAGATAATAGACATTCTAGAAGTGAGGTGATATTGTGGGTTGGATTTGGCATTTTTCGCATGATTAAGTGATGTTGAGCATCTTTTTGTATACCTGCTGAACATTTATATGCCTTTATTTTAGAAATGTCTATTTAGATCCTTCATCCATTTTAAAAACTGGACTGTTTTTTGAACTTTAGTAATTGTTTTTAGAAATTTCTTATATATTTTGGATATTAACCTTTTATCAGACATGTGGTTTGCAAATATTTCTTTAGATTGCCTTTTCACTCTGTTATTTCTGTTGCTACTAGGTGCTTTGGTTACCGTACAAAGTTGTCACAATATATATTTTTACTATATTCTCCATGCTAAACATTATATCTCCATTAGATTATATTTAAACTTTATTTCATCATCACTGTGTTGTCTTAGCATATACTGCTTTCAGAAACAGAATGTGGATTATCATAGCCAAGTGTCTCATGGAGAGGCCGCATAATCTCTACTACATAAAATGGAGCATTTGATTATTAGAAGAAGGTTCAAAGTGCTCTATCTGTGTGGAATATATCATTGTTATTACACCCATTGTAGATTAATACAAGGCATAAAGTATCAATGCCATTATTCTTATTTTAAAAGACAGGCCAAAAATTATACTAAAAAATGAGCTTCAGCTTTTGCCTTTCTAATATTAAAGTTCTATTGTAACACATTCACTCTCTGATTCATTGTAGAATCTGGAAAACATTGTCCATAAATATAAAAACATATATGGTTTCAACAATTGCATTATAGATTTAATAGACAAAACATATTGAAAATAAGTCTGATTCTATTTGAGGCCAAATATCTTATTTGCCTAAATTAAATCTTAAGTCACGCACTGTATAGATGTAAGAAGATTCTAAGTCTAGATAGATGGTTATTGAAGATACTGCAGTTGTCAATTCAGTGAATCAATATTTAATGGAAGAAACAAATATTATAGTGTTATTTCCTTTGCATTATTTAAAAAGGTCAATCTGGAAAAAAAGATTTAATAAAGATCTTTCTTCATTTGCAAGACTAAGAGGTAGCTAATTCATAATGTAAGAGTTGACTGGAATTTAATGATTATAGAAGATATTCATATCACTCAGTTGCTTTTGGGTACACAAAAAAATATTAAGAAGATTAGACTATGCCTTGAAATACACTAAATTTCAAGTTGATTTCTTTTCTGGCTTAATTCAAGGGAGATTGTTTAAGTGAAAATGGACAAATGAGTCTGGGGAAAAACTTACAGAAAGGCAGACTCTTTTTGTTATCCGTTAAAGCTTTTTAAAAGTTACCTATTTTTTTCTGTTCTATTGATGTCACATAATATTAGTTTCATAATAAATTATGAGCCACAGTACCATCAACCAAGTCAATTCTATTATCCTGTTTGGCAGTGACCCAACGAAGGCAAACATAAATTTTTGTTTTCCATTAAAACGCTGGGAATCTTTAAAAGCTTCTTTAAGGATAACAGGAAAGATCTGCTTCTACACTTAAAATATATTTATTTCAATGACATCCAAAGAAATGGTTTTCTGCTTCATACTGTAACTCTTTTAGAGATAAAAGCAAAGAAAGTTGCAAGATATGCAGCCAGAATCAAAGTGGTCACCTGGGAATATTGGTACCATTCGTATTGTCCCAATGCGAGAGCCCAGACAGACATACTTACTTGTATCATCACACCACTTGAGAGATACAACCATGTGGGGATTTAACTCTAGGAATTTCGGAGGCCCCAGCTCCTGAGTCTTGCTAAGACCTGCTTGCCAGGCAGCACTGAAGAAATGTGGCTCTAAATTTTCAAATCCAAATTTATATTCTGAACTCTCCTTTGACTCTACATCCATTTTTTTCTTGTTTATTTTTCTACTAAAAAAGTCTTTCTTTTCCTGCAATCTTAAAAATCTCCCAATTCCATCATAAATCTTACATAGTTTTTAAGGTAAATGTATTTGCTTCTGTCACCTAAGTCATCCGTAGGAAGCATCAGAGAGTAATGGGAACCATAATTGTGTGACATTTACACTATTTTAAAGAATGAACCCTACCTTAGTTCTAATCTTGGTGTTCACTGGGAATTTAAAAGATTTACAGTTGCTTCCCTAGTTGAAAAAGAAAGGAGTGAAAATAATCTCACCTCAGCAAACTTTTCTCTTTCAGTAAGTATCCCAGAGATTTGTAGGTAATATTTTACTATGTTGGGTCATTTATGTTGATAGTTAAGATTCACAATATTATATAGCAAAGGGAAGATAAAGAAAAAGGAAAGAATACTTATTAATATAAAATGGTAGCAAATAGATAATCTCGATATCTAAATGATAATGAAGAGTGTATATTTACCATATACATATTACCATATATATATATTACTATATATATATATATATGCCATATATGTATATGCCATATATATATTTCAAAGCTAAGCTATTTTGTCACCCAAACACTATCAGAGTTAAACATTACTGTGTCAAATTCACAGCAGCATAGTTTTATTTTTGAGAGAGAAAGAGAGAGAGCACAAACATGAGCAGGGGCAGGGCAGAGAGAGAGAGGGAGACAGAAGCTCTGAAGTGGGCTCTGTGCTGACAGCAGAGAGCCCAATAAGGGACTCAAACTCACGAAACTTGAGATCATGACCTGAGCTGAAGTCAGTTGCTTAACCAACGAAACCACCCAGGCGCCCTCACAATGGCATATTTACTTTAAAACTTAATTTATCATTTAAGGAATGAAGGCAAGGGAGTGGTAAACATTTTATTATTTTATATTTTTCTTACAGAAATGTCCTCTCCACAAGCATACCGAAATAAAGATCTTAGTATAATATTAATATTTTATGAAATATCTTAGTATGAAAAGTTGACTATGAGAATGGGCTCTTATTTTAATCACAAGATTTAATTTTATTCCCCTGAATGTCATTTGGTTGTCTAAGCACCCTTAATAGAATGGAAGGAAGTGTGCTTTTGAAAAATGTAGGACATACATAAATGTGTAAAATCTTTCATTTTTTTTAGTTTGTGTGTGTATAGAAATCTGGGTAGTTGAGATGATGATTTTATTATTTGTAATAAATAACAAATATCTTGATTGTATCTCCCTTTACTGCATATTTTGAGGCTTTCAAGGTCTATTCAAAAATACAACATGAAATATGCATGTAATAAAATATACCTTGTTTGATGAAAATGTTTTTTCTCTCTTTTTAAAAAAATACTGTAGCAAGCTACAGGTAATTTAACTGAGATTTAAAATGTGTTTTAGATAATCACAAGTTTTACATTGCTTATATGTATCAATTTTACAGCTGGACTGGATGAATGATGTATACAGTAAAAAATGAAAAGGAATTTAGGAAAACTTCTCAATTGAATAGCAAAAAACATAATTATTTTAACTAAGAAAAATAGTGACTTCAATAAAATTCAAGCTACTAAACAGTTTAGTAACTAGAGAAAATCTCTAGAGTAACTAAAGAAAATATATATATATATCCTTTATCTGAAGGTATGAACAGTTCTATGCAAATTCAAGAGATGCAGATGGATAGAAAATTACAGATACAGACTCTCTTGTCAGAAAATTCAATTTTTTCCCTAAAAAATATAGTGACAGCTTTCCTCCTACTTCCCTGACATAAAAAGAATTCATAGACGATGAATAATAGTATAAAACCATAAGTAGTTGTGGAGTTGGCATAATATATTTTAGAATTCGAATTATACTATTGTATCCTGTGCCTTTTATTATTCCATTTGCATGTTATGTTTCTCTAAATTTGTAAATGCCGATAATGTGCCTGCTTGTAATTCTAAAACTGCACTATGAGATTTGCTTTACAGTATTTTGAAGGACGCATACTCCGGTGTACTGTGTGCTTTACTCTTAAGAACGTGAACTGTAAGAAATTTATAATATTTACTCTTAGGTTATAAATTTTTTAAATCTATGTCAAAATTGAAATTATTTTCTCCTTTTAAAAATCTATAACACATTTCTCGTTTATAAGCATCTTTTTCTTACTTTTCTTCTTTTTTCTTTTCTTCATACAGACAATAGTTTTCCACGTTTCTTTGAGCTTTCTTAGTAGATTCAACTACTGGAAAAATATCATTGGCTTTTTTATTTGCTAAAATTCCTCTCCTTGTGTAGCTAATTTTAAGCTACTGATAAAATATTAGATTTAAAGACATAATTTAAGAGGATTTGGACCCAAACTGTTTCCTTACAAATTACAAAATTAATACAAAGAAAAGGTAAATGATTAGCCCAATTATAGAAGATACCAGTCCTGAATACTTTCAGAAAATCACACATAAAAAAACAACAAGAATAACATCTTTGAGGATATCCGTATTTAGCAGTATTTTGGATTAAATAATCTTAGGAGTTTTCCTGCCTTCTATCACAGCATGATGTAGTTCTTGATCAAATACAAAGAAATATTTGAATATACTGCTGGATCCCAAGAAATCTCTAGGAGATTGAGATTTGGGGAGCACAGTGAATTATTCACAATAGGCTGAATACTACCTACTAAATACTAAATTCTAAATACATCTAATAATGCTGCTTTAGACCAAGCATTCTAAGAAAATATAAGGGATTCATATCTGTAATATTACATTTTATAGTTGTCAAATGGAAAAAAAAGTAAAAACACACACAAAATTAACTTATCAATGTATTTCATGGAAATTTTATATAGCCAAAATATCATCTCAACTTACATTAGACCTTATTATATCCTTCATATTTCTTCTACTTTTATCCATAAATGTATCCTTTAGTCGTTCTGTGCTGTATCTTGAATAAGTTTTTTCTAATATGGTGTTTGATTTTCTAATTCTTCCTTTGGTTGAATCCAATATTCACCAACTGTTTAACTCATGCATTAACTTTTTTAAATGTTTATTTATTTATTTTAAGAAAGAGAGCTAAAGTGCATTTTAGCAGGAGAAGGGGAGGGAGAGGGAGAGAGAGAGATCCCAAGCAGGCTCTGCACTGTCAACAGGAGAGCTCAGAGTGAGGCTCCATCTCATGAACTGTGAGTTTATGACCTGATCAGAGATTGAGAGTCTGACACTAAACTGACTGAGACACATAGGCACCTCTAATGCATTAAAATTTCATTTTTTATTTATTTTTATTACATTTTCATTTGCAGAAATTCCTTTCGATTCCTTTTCATATATTTTGTTTCTGTGCCCTTGAAGATATTTTCAAACCTGTCCTTTTAAAAATATATCACAATTGTGTGTGTGTGTGTGTGTGTGTGTCTGTCTGTCTGTCTGTCTGTGTGTATCTGTGTGGGTCTGTGTCTTATACTTCCTGTCTGATTTCTTTATGGGTATGTTTCTGCTGTAGATATTTTTCTTTGTATTGCCTTGACATTTTTTTTTCTGCTTTGGTGATTGGTTAATTTTTTATTTCTTTCTCAATCTTCTTATCCAATTATCTGAGATGGTAAAAAAAAAAAAAAAATCATGTCCTCCTCTAGGAAGTCACACACAGACTTCTTTCAAGTTTGTGATTCCTTACTTCTAAATGTGATGTGACTCAACCAGTCTAGGACTATTTCAAAAAAGTGTGACATTTGGGCTCCAAATCCACACAGTGGCTGCATTGCAATTATAACTTCCCAAGAAGTATTTCCTTTCTGATTGCTGACTTTCTTAGTACTAAAGAATTTTTTTGCTTTTTGTGGGATACTGTTGGGGATAAGGGTCGATTTTCTTCGTCTTCCCCTCAGTGATGATGGTATAAACCTACAGAGACTCAGCTTAATATGGACATTCTCTATATAATAACTCTTTCCTTCACCAGGCTTGTGGTTTTAATTTATGTCTCTCTAGCTCAGAATATCAAATATCAAAATCAAAATTTAAGATTGTGGGGTTTTTTTTAACTGGCAACCATGCTATCTATAAAAGGCTTCAAGAAGTCCTTTCCTTTCTGATTTTTAGCTTACTTGTAAATTTTAGCCTGAATATTCCTCACTATCCTGTCGGTTATTTAATTATCTTAAAAGTAACAGAAATATTTTTTCTTCTTTTTTTTTGTCCAGTATTTTGAATAGGTTTGGTAGGAATAATGCTCAGATAGCCTTTCTTGCCATATTGCTGAAAATGGAATTTCAGTAGAATTTCTTATATTTGTTTTTTGGGTTTTTTTTTTTTTTTTTTTTTACAAATAGTTTATTGTCAAATTAGTTTCCACATAACACTCAGTGCTCTCCCCACAAGTGTCCTTCTCCATACCCACCCTTCTCTCCCCCCAAAATCCATTAGTCCTCAGTTTTTGTCAGCATTCAAGAGTCTCTTATGGTTTGCCTCTCTCCCTTTCCCCCACTATTTCCCCCCTTCTTCTCCCCCTTGTTCCTCAGTTTGGTTCCTCCTAATCCTCCTATACGTGCAAACATATGATATTTGTCCTTCTCTGCCTGACTTATTTCGCTCAGCATAACACCCTCAAGGTCCATCCATGTTGCTACACATGGCCAGATTTCATTGTTTCTCATTGCCATGTAGTATTCCATGGTATAGATAAACCACATCTTCTTGATCCATTCATCTGTTGATGGACACTTAGGCTCTTTCCATGTTTTAGCTATTGTGGAGAGTGCTGCTATGAACATTGGGGTACATGTGCTCCTATGCCTCAGCATTTCTGTATCCCTTGGGTAAATTCCTAGCAGTGCTATTGCTGGGTCATAAGGGAGTTCTATTGTTAGTTTCCTGAGGAACCTCCACACTGTTTTCCAGAGGGGCTGTACCAGTTTACATTCCCACCAACAGTGTAGGAGGGTGCCCGTTTCTCCACATCCTCGCCAGCATCTAGAGTTCTCTGATTTGCTCATTTTAGCCACTCTGACTGGCGTGAGGTGGTATCTCAGTGTGGTTTTGATTTGTATTTCCCTGATGAGGAGGGATGCTGAGCATCGTTTCATGTGTCTGTTGGCCATCTGGATGTCCTCTTTGGAGAAGTGTCTGTTCATGTCTTCTGCCCATTTCTTCACTGGGTTGTTTGTTTTTCGGGCGTGTAGTTTGGTGAGTTCCTTATAGATTCTGGATATTAACCCTTTATCTGATATGTCATTTGCAACTATCTTTTCCCATTCCGTTGGTTGCCTATTAATTTTCTGGGTTGTTTCCTTGGCTGTGCAGAAGCTTTTAATCTTGATGAGGTCCCAACAGTTTATTTTTGCTCTTGATTCCCTTGCTTTTGGGGATGTGTCAAGTAAGAAGTTGCTGCGGTGGAGGTCAAGGAGGTTGTTTCCTGCTTTCTCCTCTAGGGTGTTGATAGTTTCCTGTCTCACGTTCAGGTCCTTTATCCATTTTGAGTTGATTTTTGTGCATGGTGTGAGAAAATGATCTAGTTTCATTCTTCTGCATGTTGCTGTCCAGTTCTCCCAACACCATCTGTTAAAAAGGCTGTCTTTTTTCCATTGGATATTCTTTCCTGCTTTGTCAAAGATCAGTTGGCTGTATACTTTTGGGTCCACTTCTGAGTTCTCAATTCTGTTCCATTGGTCTATGGGTCTGTTTTTGTGCCAATACCATACTGTCTTGAGGATGACAGCTTTGTAGTAGAGGCTGAAGTCTGGGATGGTGATACCTCCCGTTTTGGTTTTATTTTTCAGTATTACTTTGGCTATTCGGGGTCTTTTGTGGTTCCATACAAATTTTTGGATAGTTTGTTCTAGTTTTGAGAAGTATGCTGGTGCAATTTTGATTGGAATTGCATTGAATGTGTAGAGTGCTTTAGGTAGTAATGACATCTTAACTATATTTATTCTTCCTATCCATGAGCATGGAATGTTTTTCCATTTCTTTGTGTCTTCTTCAATTTCCTTCATAAGTTTTCTATAGTTTTCATCATACAGATCTCTTGTATCCTTGGTTAGGTTTATTCCGAGGTATTTTATGGTTTTTTGTGCAATTGTGAATGGGATCAGTTTCTTGATTTCTCTTTCTGTTGCTTCATTATTGGTGTATAAAAATGCAACCGATTTCTGTACGTTGATTTTGTACCCTGCAACTTGGCTGAATTCTTGGATCAGTTCTAGTAGGCTTCTGGTGGAGTCTGTCGGGTTTTCTATGTAGAGTATCATGTCATCTGCGAAGAGTGAAAGTTTGACTTCCTCTTTGCCAATTCTGATGCCTTTGATTTCCTTTTGTTGTCTGATGGCTGATGCTAGGACTTCCAGCACTATGTTAAACAACAGTGGTGAGAGTGGACATCCCTGTCGTGTTCCTGATCTCAGGGGGAAAGCTCTCAGTTTTTCCCCGTTGAGGATGATGTTAGCTGAAGGCTTCTCATAGATGGCTTTGATGATGTTTAAGTAGGTTCCTTCTATCCCAACTTTCTCGAGAGTCTTTATTAAGAAGGGATGCTGTATTTTGTCAAATGCTTTTTCTGCATCTATTGACAGGATCATATGGTTTTTATCTTTTCTTTTATTGATATGATGGATCACATTGATTGATTTGCGAATGTTGAACCAGCCCTGTAACCCAGGAATGAATCCCACTTGATCTTGGTGGATGATTCTTTTGATATGCTGCTGGATTCGATTTGCAAGGATCTTGTTGAGAATTTTTGCATCCGTATTCATCAAGGATATTGGCCTATAGTTCTCTTTTTTTGCTGGATCTCTGTCTGGCTTGGGAATCAGAGTGATGCTGGCTTCATAAAATGAGTCCGGGAGTTTTCCTTCGACTTCTATTTTTTGGAATAGCTTGAGAAGAATTGGGATTAATTCTGTTTTAAATGTCTGGTAGAATTCCCCAGGGAAACCATCAGGTCCAGGGCTCTTATTTGTTGGGAGATTTTTGATCACTGATTCGATTTCTTCACTCGTTATGGGTCTGTTCAGGTTTTCTATTTCTTCCCGTGTGAATTTTGGTAGTGAGTGTGTGTTTAGGAATTTGTCCATTTCTTCTAAGTTGTCCAATTTGTTGGCATATAATTTTTCATAGTATTCCCTGATAATTGCTTGTATTTCTGAGGGGTTGGTTGTAATAAGTCCATTTTCATTCATAATTTTGTCTATTTGGGTGCTCTCTCTTTTCTTTTTGATAAGCCTGGCTAGAGGTTTGTCAATTTTGTTTACTTTTTCAAAAAACCAACTCTTGGTTTCATTGATCTGTTCAATTGTTTCTTTGGTCTCTATGTTGTTTATTTCTGCTCTAATTTTTACTATTTCTCTTCTTCTACTGGGTTTAGGGCGTTCTTGTTGCTCTGCCTCTAGCTCCTTTAGGTGAGCTGTTAGATTTTGGACTTGTGCTTTTTCTAATCTCTTGAAATAGGCCTGGAGAGCAATGTACTTTCCTCTTAGGACTGCCTTGGCCGCATCCCATAGATTTTGAATTGTTGTGTTTTCATTTTCATTTGTTTCCATATATTTTTTAATTTCCTCTCTAATTGCCTGATTGGCCCATTCATTCTTTAGAAGGGTGTTCTTTAACCTCCATGTTTTTGGCGGTTTTCCAGACTTCTTCCTGTAATTGATTTCAAGTTTCAAAGCATTGTGATCTGACAGTGTGCATGGTATGATCTCTATTCTTTTATATTTATTGAGGGCTGCTTTATGTCCCAGTATGTGATCTATCTTGGAGAATGTGCCATGCGCACTTGAGAAGAAAGTAAATTCCCTGGCCTCAGGATGTAAAGTTCTAAATATATCCGTCAGATCCATCTGGTCCAATGTGTCTTTCAAGTCCATTATTTCTTTAGTGATTTTCTGTCTGGTTGACCTATCCATTGCTGTAAGCGGAGTATTAAAGTCCCCTGCTATTAGCACATTCTTATCTATAAGCTTGTTTCTGTTTGTGATTAATTGTTTTAGATATTTAGGTGCTCCCATATTCGGTGCGTAGACATTTATGATTGTTAGTTCTTCCTGATGGATGGACCCTGTAATTATTATGTAGTGCCCTTCTTCATCTCTTGTGATTGTCTTTAATTTAAAGTCCAGTTTGTCTGATATAAGTATCGCTACTCCGGCTTTCTTTTGATTTCCTGTAGCATGATATATATTTCTCCATCCCCTTACTTTTAATCTGAAGGTATCTTCCCGTCTAAAATGAGTTTCTTGTAGACAGCATATTGATGGATTTTGTTTTTTAATCCATTCTGCTACCCTATGTCTTTTGATTGGAGCATTCAGCCCATTTACATTCAGTGTTATTATTGAAATATGTGGGTTTAGAGTCTTTGTATCTTTTGTAGGGTTCATGTTTGTGGTGGTGTCTCTGGTATCTTTGTTCCTTGCAACCTTTCCTTCAGAGCATCCCCCTCAGGATTTCTTGTAGGGCTGGCTTCGTGGTGACAAATTCTTTCAATTTCTGTTTATTTGGAAAGGTTTTTATCTCTCCTTCTATTTTGAATGACAGGCTTGCTGGATAGAGGATTCTTGGCTGCATATTTTTACTGTTCATCACATTGAAGATTTCCTGCCATTCCTTTCTAGCCTGCCAAGTTTCAGTAGATAGGTCTGTCACCACTCTGATAGGTTTCCCTTTGTATGTTAGGGCCCTTTTCTCCCTAGCTGCTTTCAAAATTCTCTCTTTGTCCTTGTATTTGGCCATTTTCACTATGATATGTCGTGCAGAAGATCGATTCAGGTTACGTCTGAGGGGAGTCCTCTGAGCCTCTTGTACTTCCACATTTACTTCCTTCCCCAGGTCGGGGAAGTTCTCTGCTATAATTTGTTCCAGGACTCCTTCAGCACCTTTCCCTCTCTCTTCCTCTTCTGGGATTCCTATGATACGGATATTGTTGCGTTTGACCGTATCGCTGAGCTCTCGAATTCTTCTTTCCTGTTCCTGGATCAGTTTGTCTCTTTTTTTGTCAGCTTCTTGTTTTTCTATAATGGTGTCTTCTAAATCACTTATTCTCCTTTCTGCCTCTTCAATCCGTGCATTGGAGGCCTCTAATTTATTATGGATCTCATTTATCGCATTTTTTAATTCTTCATGCCTATTTTTATTTTCCATTCTGTCTGTAGCCGTAGTTTCTTAGATGTCCCCTATGTTTTTTTCAAGCCCAGCTATTAATTTTACCATTATTATTGTAAAATCTTGTTCAGTTATGCTGCTGATAATTTGAGCAGTTCATTAGCTGTCATTTCTTCTTGGAGTTTCTTTGGAGGAGAGCTCTTTCGTTTCATCATTTTAGTTAGCTTTCCGGCTCTTGTTGGTTTTAAAGACCTGTTATCCTCTCTGTATCTCTGAGCACTGCTACATCCAAGAAGACTCCTTGACTTTCCAGGGCCTAACCTTTCAGAGAGTGTTTTTTGAATGGTATCTCTTGGTCTCTCTTGTTGGGATCTTGGTTATTTCATTTACCTATTCGTAGTGATATTTGGGACTGTCCACCTTGTGTACTCTGGCTTGTTTCTTGAGGTAGCTATTAGAAGGCTTTCTCAGTGGATTCTGCGTCCTTTTTCTCCCAGTCTCGCAGGTTTTGTAAGGAAAATTTCCAATGGCTTCAGATCTTTTCCGTGTGATGTATGGGCGCAAGTGCAAGTACGGAGCTCCTTACTTCTCTGCCATCTTGCGCCCTCTCTGAATTCCTTATATTTGTAAGTATGACTAAGATACATTCAAATACTATGAAAAACAGTTGAGCATTATTGTATAATTTCAAGAATGTTCACATCTTGTAGTTAAATAATTTCATGTGGGAATATTCATAATAATTTATACATGTTACGTGTTGTATAATAATATACCACATAATATACAGCTATATTTACTGTTATATTGCTTGTTAGAACAAAAAGATAAAATGATCTGAAGTCTATGATACATAGTACACATATTGCAGGGATTGTGGGTTAAGTGGTATATCAACACACACATCTTGTAATGTCACAGAATGATATATTACACAGCACTGAAAATGGATGAACTATTGATGCATTAAACAAAATGGATAAGTTCCAGAAATATGATAGTTTTAATTGAAATGAATATGAAAAGTCTAAAGCAAGAGATTCCATTTTTATAAGACTCATCAAAAGTAGAACACTGATAATCAAAAAGTTCAAAATATTTGTTACTTTTGAAAAGAAAGAGACATGAATGGAATATGGGAGAAACACATAAGTAGCTTTAAATATTGGTAATGAATATCCTTACTTAGAATTTATGTAGTGATCATTTTATTTTCATATTTTATAACTGACTTATTTATTTATTTATTTATTTATTTATTTATTTATTTATTTTAGAGACAGAAAGTGTGAGCAGGGGAGAAGGGTAGAAAGAGAGAGAGAGAAAGAGAGAGAGCATCCCAAGCAGGCTTCATGCTTAGCATGCTTACCATGGAGCCTGTGGCGGAGCTTGATCCCATGACCCTGGCTTCATGACATGAGCTGAAATCAAGAGTCAGATGTTCAACCAACTGACGTTACCCAGGTGCCTCCTGACCCAAATGTTCATGACTTACTTGTATAACTTATTATATATAACTTTAACTCAAACACATGATTTTGTAAAGATCCATAATTACATGATTCTTATAAAAACAGTTAGAAATTATAGATCATTATGGTCTGTCTATGGCACCAAATAATAGAGCATACAATGTAGTGGCTTGATAAAAATTGCTTCAAATAACTTTAATTTAATCTTAATCCTCTTAATTTGAGGACCTGACTGTGTTATCACACTGTTTGAACTAGAGTTCCAATCTCTTCTCTAATCAAATTTGTTGTTACCCATTTCCCCATTCAGATGTCTACATTTATAAAATATATTTTACATTAGTCTGGTAACTTTAAACTGATTATTTCAAGTATAGTTACACAGAGAAAGGGGAAAAGAGATTTGATAACCATCTCTTTAAACTGCAGCTCATTATATCAATTTATTCCATGTAATTTAAGCAAATCACTTTTGTAGACTGTATTATCTATGTCACTTAACTAGAGTGAACATGTTAATAAAATAGTCTTTGGGATTCTAAGTATATTATTGCTATACAAATGTGGTTGTTGAAATGTATAAAGACTTGAACTTTGCTAATATAAGCCAGTGGTTTGCCCAACATGATAGACAGTTTACTAGAAAATTTCCATGTAAGTAAATGCAAAATGTCTCGAAGATTTTGCCCACAATAGCGGACAGCAGCAGCACAGACCAGAACTGTGCCATCATTTACCTTAATCCGTTTAAGCGGAGAATTAAGGATAAAGGCAGAGTCAGAGTTTTTCCCCTTGACCTCTACAAAGAATTTATTTTAAATATTTTAGAAATAGAAGAGGAGAGTCCACCCCCAAAAGAAAAACATATCTGTTGTTGTATCGTTTCACGTTCAGTGTGTGTTTTGTTGCTCCTTTGAAAAGAATCACTGCATTAAAATATCCCTGTCTAAAAAGGAGGTTGATGGTGATTCTTTTTAAGGATTTCCCTCAAGATGAAAGACAGAAAAGACACAAAGTAGTTTTAAAATTGCATTTGTTTGCCTTGGAGAAAATCATTGCTGCTATTGGTCACCTTGCTTTTTTAATATACAAGAATATCTTCAGTGCACAATAAATCTCCCAAATTTCATAGACTTATTTAACTTTTCCTATTTATATTCTTATATACATTGTAGCATATGTTATGTTTTCCCAAATCAATTAAATCATATTTGAGATGACCAGCACACACACACACACACACACACACACACACACATATACCCCAAACCCACAAGAGGTAATAAAAAGCATTCTCATGTCATGTTGTCCCATCAAACTAAAACCTCACTCAATACTACAGGAAGTATTGACCGTTTTGCAGGCACCCCATTACCT
Source organism: Hyaena hyaena (assembly GCF_003009895.1). Lineage (NCBI taxonomy): Eukaryota > Metazoa > Chordata > Mammalia > Carnivora > Hyaenidae > Hyaena > Hyaena hyaena. The sequence continues at coordinate 434,946 of NW_024080696.1, forward strand.
TTGGAAGCCAATTCCCTTTTGAGAGTGAACAAGTCTCCTAAAATGGACCCCCTAAATTGAATTGGTGCAGGGTACCTACATCTCCTGGCTGCCTTTGAAAACAGGTCTCCAGGGTGGCCCAGCAGCACTGCTGTATCACCAATTGAAAAATTCCAATTTACTTTCCTCTTTAGATCTGCACAAAGAATAAGTCCACATCAAATTGTTATGATCAAGGAAGATATTGCTTGTAACAGTCTTTCCTAGTTTAAAAATGACTTCGCTGGGGTTGAAAAGTAGTATACACATCAATAATAAAGGAAATAGGAGGGACTGAAAGGACTCAGAATGAATTGTATATGACTTCTGTTATAACTGATGAATGTAAATTAACAAAAGAAAGGTAGTAAATAAATATAAAGAATTGTGTGTGTCTGTGTTTGGGAAGAGTAACATAAACGTTAGTATATGTGCCTAGCTTTTCAAAATTTTGTCAGTTACAATGTATTTCTTTTTTTGGAAACCTTATTTTAAAAACACATGAAGATGAAGATTTTGTGTGACAAGTAAAAATTCACTATATTCTGTGGAAATCACACAAAGTCTGGAATTTGAACAGGTCTATTTACCGAACTACTGCAGATTTTTTTTTGATAATCATTTGAATACCTGAATTTGGAAACAACTCTTTCTAATTAAAAAAGTCAAGCCTAGTTCATCTAATTAAAAATGTTGATAGAGATATGTTCATTTAGGAATGTGGTTCTTCCTGAACATTTTCTGTAGCATAATTAAACAGAAAATACATGGATTTTTTTCTTTAGGGTTGACCAAGAAAGCTTTAATATTCCCCTCAACTTGACTAAACTTTAATCTGGTTTCTTCTTGACTTGAGGTCCCTGGACTCCATTGTCTTAGAGCATTTGCTTTAGGAAATTCGTAATTATAAACTTCTTCAGGGAAGTCATTTTCAAGAACTTGGGAGACGTCCTTTTGAAATGCAATTCTTAAGAAAGGTAGGGGCCCCTCCTCCCAGTCTCTGAAAGAGGGTGGATGCCTACCTTCTCTGATAAGCACCTATATGCAAACCCAGATGGCCTAATCACAGTGACCTATTTCCCCTCCCAATGTACTTAGGTATTTTACTATCAGCTTGCCCCAGTGTTTACAAATCCCGTTTGTTTGTTTGTTTGTTTGTTTAAGGAGAGCAGAGTTCAGTCTCTCTCCTCTATTGTAATAATCTTGATCCCTGTTGCAATCATCGTGAAAAAACCTTCATGGTTGTTTTAAATAAAGGTCTGGTGCATTTTTTCTTTGATGGTTAATACACATTAAATGTATTCACAGAAGAAAACATTTTTTAAAGAATACAGATTAAAATGTTATATTGTTAGATTGTGCATTTTTTATCATGGTAACAATATTATTTCTGTAACATTTTTAAATGTTGCAAAAGGCTTCCAAAGTCATCATTTAATTTAACTTTCATAACACCTCAATGAGGTTAATAAGAACAGTGTTATTGGGCTCACTTTTGGACATCTGAGACTTGAATTAATGAATCGTCCTGTAGAACCCTGTAGAGTGACACTAAAAGTGAATATTTTGGGAGTTCCCTATTGCTCTTGTGTCCTCAATCTCCAGATCCTATACCATAGTCACCTTTAATGCATCATTTGCATAATTGTTGAGTAATTCAGAGTTCTACTACCACAAGGACATGGCAAAGTTGTAATTTCACTGAAGTTCTTTGACTTCAATTACTCTATTTTATGCCTTACCTTAAAAAGCAACATTATTTTATGTACATGTAAATTGATGTTAACTGTATGTTAATCCATTTTAACAAAGACTAAACTGTGAAGTATATTTGTTTCCGAAACAGGAGTCCAGAGACTGACAAAATTTTTGAACACAGCAGGCATTCAATATCATTGAGTGGATGCATTAATGAAGTCAGACTTTTGAGAAAATTATACCTGTATTTTTGTAATGTTCATGACAAGGTTCACACACTATTGACAACCACAAGCCAGTAAATATAAGTTCGGGAGAAAAATAATGATGATTGTTCAATTCCATGTTATCAAAGTTTTGAATGTAGCATCTGTATAGTAAAATGTTTCCTGAAAGAATGCATCTCCTTGTCTTTATCTTTTTGGTAACAGCCTATTTGTTAACTGTGTGATAATCTTTATGAAAGAGTTCAGAAGGATACTCTAAAGTGCAATAGTCAGAGAGGATATTAGAATTAATTATACAAGAGACACTGTAATATTCATATTTATGAGAAAAGTGAGCACATGAAGAGTTAATATGTGCAGAGCATCTTCTCATTTAGTTTGAGATTTTTATGGATAAAAAACTAAGAAAAGTGAAGATCACCCATCTATTTCATGGAAGAGCTGAGGTACTAACACAGGTTTCATTGACCCCAATATTTAACTTCATTGTACCATCTAGATGTTTTCCCTATTTTACCTCAAACCCAAATCACAGTTGTACGTTCTCCCTGCCTACAACACACACACACACACACAAACACACACACAGATTAAATCCTCCAACCAGTTACTTTACTGAGACAGAAAAATTTCATACAAACAGGGTACACAAAATAAAAACATGTTGCGGACATTTATCATATTTAAAGGGGGAAAAATAAATATATGCTAAATATACGCACATATATGCATATGTTTATGTATGTATTGTAAGGGAAAAACTTTATTGTTTTCCTTTATACTGCATAGAACTCTACTACAACATCACTTCACTTCTGGTCACGGAATGTGTTTATTTTTCCCACACCAGGCAAGTCTGCAACAGCTGGGTGTCCTACAATTTGACTCAGTTCTGATGTTGTCTACCTACAGATTGAATCAGATCTCATAGATGAAAATCTCAGTCCCATAAGATGCTCCTGTTTGCCACTTCAGATGCCAATAGCAAGTCCAGGTCGCCGTCTGTGTTTCTGATCAACCAGCTATAAATCAGAGGTTATTCATGACTCCATCCTAAGGTTCAATTAATTTGCTTGACTGGCTCACAGAACTAAGGAAAATGTTTATTTACCAGATTACCAGTTTATTATAGAAGGATATAACTCACTATCAGCCAAGTGGAAGAGATGCATAAAGCAGGGTGCATAGGAAGGACTGTGGAATTTTCGTGCAATGAAAGCACATCACATTTCTTGCATCTCCACATGCTCACCACCCTGGAAAATCTCCAAACTCCATCATTTTGTGTTTTTATGGAGGCTTCATTATATAGGCATGATAGATTAAATCTTTGACCATTGGTGATTGAACTGAATCTCCAGCCTCTCTCCTCTCCCTAAAGGGTGGGGCTAAAAGTTCTAATCCTCTAGTCAAGGTTCATGCTCCTGGCAACCAACCTTCAACTTTGGATTACATAGGGGCTTTCCAAAAGTCACTTCTTTAACATAAACTCAGATGTGGTTGAAAAGGGCTCCTTGTCAAAGACAAAAGACACTCTTACCACTCAGAAAATTTTTTAGGATCTCTGTGCCAAATCCAGGGACAAAGACAAAAATACATTTCCTCTTTTATCACATACATAAAATAAATGTGTATATATATATATATAAATAATACATAAAATATGTATATATTGCATGATGAATGTCTGTGATTTTTCCTATAATATATATTTAGTAATTCTTCAAAAATAGTTATATTTTATTCATAAGGTATGGATATTATGGACTTCAACTTGAGTAAATCCTATCTAAAAATTTATTTAAAAATTTACAAAGAACGTATAGGACAAACAAAACAACACAAAACAAAACATTTGATTAGCAGTCTCTGATGCAATCTGCTCAATTTCCCAATAAACTTTCCACTGAAGAAGAAACTCAAATTATTATCTTTTATGAAAATATTTCAAGAGGTGGGTCTAAGTAATTGTTTTATACAAGGATTGTTAGAGTACCCCCAATTTTATGCTAAGTGCTTTTATGCACCAAGAGCCAATATGAGCAATGCAAGATTGCTAGTGAAAATCTCAAAACAAATTTCCCCAAGTTAGGAAGAAAGATCTCATTGACCTGCCTTATTTTTCCTTGTCTTCTTCTAATGGTCTTGCCATTGGTTAAGGTCTATGGCTTCTTATGGCTATTGGATACAGAATAAAATAGAAGCAGATTGTGAAATATTGTAAAAGGACAATCATAAAGGCAGTAAAATCTTCTAATATCCTACCAGAAAGATTAGATTTTTTTCTTGCTGTACTTGACCACATAACTTTAAAGAAAGAGAATGGCTAGTAGTGGTAGCATTTTCCTTTAGTAATAAGATAAAATATGAAAGCTATCACTTGTAAATACACACACACAGACACACACAGCAGAAAAGAAGATATTTTCCTGATGTTTCAAAGAGCATGCTGCCATAAATATTTCCTATAAAAACCAGAAGAAAATCATAGAAAATGTATCAGGGAAACATAAGACCATGTAGCTGCAGAGAGAATCAGGAACCAGAAGCCTTTTGGAGAGAATATTATATGATAAAAGTTAAACAGATGGAAATCTAAATAGCAAAAGAGATGGAAAAAGACTTAAGACACTGAACTCTTGCAAGGAAACTAAAACAGCAATGGCAGAATCAAAATCCACAAGCGAGGTGATTACAAAAAAAGCATTAATCATTCAGGAAAATTGAATTAATAATATGGAGGAGAATGTTTTTTAAAAATCCATTAGAGTCTGCGAAAATGAAAAAGGGATGACTAATGAAAGTAAATGTGATTGATGTCAATGAAGTACGTACTGTGGATGTTTCACTTGCAGAAAACTGGTGTCTTTAAAAAATGGTGCAAATAAATATGTGAAAGAAGGCACAAACTCAATATAAATCAAAGAACATGATTTCAATTTGGTAATAAGAATATAGTATGTGTGTGTGTGTGTGTGTGTGCATAAATATATTTCTCATGGATATGCATATATGTAAGGGTCGATAACACCAAGTGAAGTTTTCTTTGGTCAGTAGGAGAAAGTTTTATTTCTATTTTTGGAAATAGTTTTTCATTTTCCTATTCGTAATCATAAGCAGGTACTTATTATCATAAAAGTTAAATATTGATGAAATTGGAAAATGTGAATTATGATACCCGGAGTGGGTAAAATTAAGAGAGCAACATTCTGTAAAACCTGTTGCTTTAATAAGATTTATTTTTCTGTGTATGTTCCATGTTACTAATTTACTATTGCTGAGTTTCTGTTATTCTAAACAGACAAGCTATATCATAGCAGCAGTATGGGAATAACTCTATTTCATTCTATCCATATGAATGCTTATAAATTCCTTTGTTAAATCTGCTGATTTTTCCCAGAGGAAACCCTTATATCCTACAAAGTCATGAAGTTGAAATGAATAAAGGTAGCAAAGGGCTAAGAAATTCCTAAATTATATATTTTACATTATTGTTAGAAAGATGGAATAAAAGGGGGTGGGATAGAATACCTACTTTAAAATGACAAAGTTACTAAAACATTTCGTGCCTGCCTACATTTCAACAGAACTATTCTCTCTAAATATACTCGAGACAGATAATTAGAAAGATAGTTGATAGATGGATCGACGAATGTACAAAGATATCTTTGTCTCTCTATCTATCAACACACACATACTCACACTCATGTTGACAACTACAAAGTATTTAAAAGCATGGTCATTCATGCTATTAGGTCAAATACTTTATGAGATAATTACCCGAGATCAAACTAAGTGATATTGAGATTGGAGAAGAGGACTAGGAAAGCAATAAAAATATGAAAGAAGGAAAAACTAGTATTGTCTGAACCTCTATATTCACAGAGCTATCTCTACCTTGGCATTCCCTGTCTTTCTATTCTACTGTTGAGAATATATATGCTTAAGATGACTTTTATCATCTCAGGCCCTTGAATAACATAGACTCTCTAAGGCATCCACATAATTTACCATACACTGATATGAACTGATTTTAAAACATCCATCAGAAAGCTTAAATGGCATTTCTGGGCCATGTTATGGACCTTTTTACTTACTGCCTATATGTAAATTTCTTGTTTTGAAAGACAGTAGCATTTTATATGGTTTTTGCCATCTGAATGATAAGTACAATTTTGTACAATAAAAAGGATTGCTTTGAGGCAGTTGAAATTTAATTAAATTCACTGAGTTTTGTGATTAAAAAAATGCTATTCCGAAAACTAGAATGCACACAACACATTCCAACATTTTGGAACCAGTATTAGACTTCTCTCATACTTCATTACAAGTCATGACAGATGATTTGAAAAATAAAATTAACATGGAAAATGTATCAGTTCTGACAATAGTTCAGAATTCATAGCATCAGTTTTGTAGATTATTCAAATAAGTATGTACCTCAATATTTACAACTTAAATGTATTTAAAATTCTCAATTTAATATTACTTTTTTATACTCTACACTTATGTTTATCAATTAAATAAGTAAATATTCAAACATATACTTCCCCACATGAAACGATGCTCAGCATCCCTCCTCATCAGGGAAATACAAATCAAAACCACACTGAGATACCACCTCACGCCAGTCAGAGTGGCTAAAATGAGCAAATCAGAGAAATCTAGATGCTGGCGAGGATGTGGAGAAACAGGCACCCTCCTACACTGTTGGTGGGAATGTAAACTGGTACAGCCCCTCTGGAAAACAGTGTGGAGGTTCCTCAGGAAACTAACCATAGAACTCCCCTATGACCCAGCAATAGCACTGCTAGGAATTTAACCAAGGGATACAGAAATGCTGAGGCATCGGAGCACACGTACCCCAATGTTCATAGCAGCACTCTCCACAATAGCTAAAACATGGAAAGAGCCTGAGGCATCGGAGCACATGTACCCCAATGTTCATAGCAGCACTCTCAACAATAGCTAAAACATGGAAAGAGCCTAAGTGTCCATCAACAGATGAATGGATCAAGAAGATGTGGTTTATCTATACCATGGAATACTACATGGCAATGAGAAACAATGAAATCTGGCCATGTGTAGCAACATGGATGGACCTTGAGGGTGTTATGCTGAGCGAAATAAGTCAGGCAGAGAAGGACAAATATCATATGTTTGCACGTATAGGAGGATTAGGAGGAACCAAACTGAGGAACAAGGGGGAGAAGAAGGGGGGAAATGGTGGGGGAAAGGGAGAGAGGCAAACCATGAGAGACTCTTGAATGCTGACAAAAACTGAGGACTGATGGATGTGGGGGGGAGGGGGATGGGCATGGAGGAGGACACTTGTGGGGATGAGCACTGAGTGTTATGTGGAAACTAATTTGACAATAAACTATTTGTAAAAAAAAAAAGGTATATATATATATACTTCCCATTTGAAATATACACGACTTATCTCTTCATTTGGTGTAAACTCTTGAAGTCCTAACACCATAGTTATATATTTTTTCTTTATTTTACTGGATGCTTATCATAGCATAATCCACTTGGCATATCCTTGCTGATTAATTGACTGATTGCTGTCAAGTTCTCATTAATTATTCATCAAATTTCAACGGCATTTTTCCTCAAAAAGATCAAAGAGTTCTACAGAAAACTGCATATTTATAGCATTTAGCATTACAGAGTTGAAAATAGTAAATCCAGGGAGGATACAGAAAAAAAAAATCAAAGGGATAAGGAAGGACAAAAGATAAAATCAATTCAACACATACTTATTGGTTAATTTTCTGTATTTGATTACATTTCCAAATCATTTTGCCATCAAAGATGACTTTATTACATTAGGTGCAAAAGCAGAAAATGTCATCTCTATCACACATCCTCATAGATTTTGTCTGGATTGATATGTGTATGCTTTATTTCCAGCTTTAAGCCTTGTTTCAGTTGTTCAGATTTCCATGCAATGGGTTAAAGACACATGCCCCTGGTGCCACATGGTGCAGATATAGAGAGAGGTTTTTTGGAGGGAGGTGGGAAAGTGGAGGCAATTTACAAACAGGAAGTTACTTGAGTATACACAAGACTCTGAACTCTTATCATCCCAGGTTAGGCCAGGCATAAATGATCTGTATGTAGCACATCTAAAGGTCCTGTAAGGAGGCTCCACTTTCAAAATGCTATACAAATGTATGTGCTGGGAAAGGAAGAAATGAGGTAGAGGGAGGGTACATCTATTCCACCATGTAATAATGGAAATCCCTTGTTTGGAGAAGTGGCCCTGAGGTATCCAGTCTGTTCTCGTGAGTAATTTAGCACTGCTGAGATAGCTCTCTAGTAACACTTGGAACAAAGAAAATGAGCTTCCAGAGTCAGTAATGAAGAACAATAAGAGAATTTATAAGCCACTGCTAAATTGCCAAACTAAACCTTCTAGAGTCATGGGGTGCTACAGGAATCGTTGCATTACATTTCTGGAAAACTTGGTTCAGAGAGTTTTGACAACACATGATATTGAGTAGCAGAGCATCAGAGCCCAAGTGCCTGCCTCTCTGCCTTTGGGTAGAAAGACACTTGTATTACAGGTCATGCAACACAGATACCACTCTTGATCATATTCCTTCTTGCTTTTACAATTGCACATTTTTCTATAAGAAGAAAGTTGGGAATATCATTTCCTATGGCAAACGGTTGACTTGTTTGTATTACAAACACAATTTGGAGATTTTCATATTGCTTTAAATATTTTAGAATTTATTATAAATGTATATCTGAAATAATTATGTTGTCTAATATAAAAATATTTTTAGATAAATTCAGTCCTCTTTACAGTGATGCTATCCAAACCAACATAGGGATCACCTAATCGTTAATCACTATACCAATTATTATAGTTCTACATGATTTTATAAGTTATATTTAGCATTTAATTTATAATTTACCCTTCCTGTTTACATTACTTGGGTTCAAGGAAGCCTGTCTTCACTATGTGTTGGGTATTTGGAATAATGGGTTATTTGTTGCAAAATATTCTTTCTCTTCCTCATAAGTTCATAAACACATATTTATACTTGTTATCTCTTTTATGACCTTTTAACTCTTCTTTACTATTAATTTTATTCCAAGTTTTCTTTGAGGACAAAATTTTATTATTGTTATTATTATTATTCCATATGGTAATAGGAAATAACTCCTTAGGAATTGGGCAAGAGTCCTCAAACGGAAAAATAGATCACGGAGAATTCCATACTAAAGATTCTATTCTGTCCTGTAGTGAGATTTCTGGCTATTCAATCCATTTGCTCTTGTATTAGAATTTGCCCATAAAAAACATAACACATCAGAAGGGTAAATTATAGTTTCTTACTTGGCTTCTCATTCTACTTCATTGTAAGGCATGGAGATAATTCACTCATAGTAAAATAAATGTTGGGGGGAGATAGCTTAGTAAACATGTATAATTATTCCACTTAGAGCTCATCTAACTTTCTCCTGTGATCTGCTCATTATTGTTTACAGAACAGAAGTTAAAATAAAGAAGTTGAAGTCTTTGTCACACCTGTATTAGTGAAAGTTTGAAACTAGAATTCAAAGCAAAACTTCTAAGGGCCAGTTCATATGTATTAGTTCCTATGATAGCCCCTCCTTCTAAGATGCAGAGTCAATGAAGTCCTAGATAGTGACTTATTTCAAGTGGTTATTTTTATCTGTTTATTCCACAGAGCTCCATATGCTTCACATCCTTCCAAATGTCACCTCCATAAACACAGATTATCCCAGACACAGACTTAAAAAACCAGGACTGTTTTTGCAAGCGCATTCATAACAAATGTTAGCACAGTAGTACATTGTTACATGATTTAAAAAATCAACAAAAATAATCAGTAAAGGTAGGAGAATCACTGGAATTCTAAGGGAAACAACAGATGCAGAAAACTATTCTTGTTTTCACAAGTCTAAAATAAATGGATTGAATAAGCTCTTTTTATTAGGTGTCTTGCAGTTCTATATTCTGTTATATGAGACACATTTCTATGGACTGTATTGATGAGAATACAATTGCTATGCTGCTTAAAAATCGGGAGCTTTCAATCTGCAGGTGGAAACTGCAAGTGAAAAATGAGAAAAGGAGTTTTAACATTGATGTTTAGTCCAGTAGATGCTTTCACCTCTTTAGAAACCAATCATAGAAGGAAAAAAATGACCTCGTCAAATAGTCATCAAACAATATTTATAGAGTATGCCATGTAGCAAAAACAACCAACCAAACAAAATAGGTACATCTTCCTTTTGCTATGAAAAATTGTTCTTTACAATTCCTTGGCAAAAGCAGTAGATATTGAAAATATATAGTGAATGTTTTGTACTTGTGTACAAAATAATTTCAAGTATGCATGTATACTCTTAGAAGGTTTTTGGTGACTTGAATTTAATAAATTTAAATAAAAATGTTTTATTACATTAATATTTTATTACTTAAGATGAAAATAAGGGCATTTTAAGGAAATACACTAGTTAAAGTAAAAGATACAGAATAGTTTATGCACAGACAGGCTGGGCTTTCAGCTTCATACTTACAGTTTGGGTATCATCAAAAATACTCAGGGTACATTTGTAAAGACACAGCGTGAGCCCCCTGTGTGAGTTTCCTGAGACAGATTCAGTGTTTCAGAACCTGAAAGTAGCTTGTTAATTAAAATTCAACAGGTTCAATATAAATTAAAACAAATTGTGACCCAACAGTCTCAGACCAATACACGAAAGGATTGAAGTTTCTCTCTGATGGTGGTTTTGACAGCCTTGGGTGGAGGACAAAGGAGGGAAAAGCAGACACACCCCAGTTAGTGTCAAGCTCTGTGGAAAAGCAGTAGCGTAACCTTAATTTCTTTAAGTCAATAGTGTAGGCTGAGACACTAGTCCACATCTGTCATTTCCCCCCATCTCTTAACATTTAAATTCTATTTTCTTTTTTTAAATATTTTTTAAAGTTTATTTATTCAGAAAGAGAGCAAGAGCACGTGCAAGGCAGGGGGTGGAGGGTCAGAGAGAAAGAATCCCAAGCAGGCTCCACTGTCAGCACAGAGCCCAACGCACGGCTCAATCTCACCAACTGTGATATATGACTTGAGCCAAAATCAGGAGTTGGACTGTCAACCAACGAGCCACCCAGGCACCCCTAAATTCTATGTTAATATCAATGACAAGAGGGCCGACAAGAAACACTTTGAAAATGTGATCAAATATGTTGAAACGTATGTCTTATATTAATTATACCTTTTTAATGTTCAAAAATGCATGCTCATTGTAAAGAATTTAGAATATCCATAACAATTAAAATATGTATTAAAAATGACCTGATGTAGAAAATTGCTGTAATTACTTTCATATATGTTTTTCCAGTTGCTAAATTTACGTATTTGAAATTATAATTAAATATTTATATATTAAGAGTAAACAGATTTGTTTGGGCGCCTGGGTGGCTCAGTCAGTTAAGCGTCCGATCTCGGCTCAGGTCATGACCTCGTGGTTCCTGAGTTCCAGCCCCGCGTCGGACTCTGTGCTGACAGCTTGGAGCCTGGTGCCTGTTTCACTTTGGTATCTCCCTCTCTCTGCTCCTCCCCCACTCATGCTCTCTGTCTCTCAAAAATTAACATTAAAAAAAAAGTAAGCAGATTTGATACACAATTGTGTCCTGATTTTTAACTTAACTTATGTTGTAAGCATTATCCCATGTCATTATATACTATTTAAAAATCTACATTTATTTAATCACACATGTTCTATCTTATAACTATAGTAAAATATATTTAATCATTATCCAAACATTAGACATTTAGCTTGCTCATAGGTTTTTATTATGAATATGTCATGATTTTCATCTTTGTATTAAATATTTGCCTGGATTTTTTATTAGTTCCTTAGGATAGAGTTCTAGAAGAGAAATCACTGTACTAAAGGGTATGTATTGAAAAATTACTTTCTAGAAAGGTCGTATCACTTGATGCTGTCACTAGTAGAGTATATTGATAAGTCTTCCTGTACACATATACTAAGTATAACTTTCAAAATCTTTACCGACTTATTATTTAACAGTAGTAACTGTTGTTATAATTTGAAAATTCATAATTAAGTGAAAGATTGGAATATTTTTCAAGGGTTTTTATATCATTTGTATTTCATTTTTCCTGAATATGTTCATGCCATGTTTATGCTTTTCTACTGATGGTTAAGTGATTATTATAACTCACTTTAAACGTTTGTAATTAAGTTTTTAATTTTTTTTAGTTTTTGTTTTTTGAAAAGTTTTGTAATTCTCTTATATGTTGTTTAATTTTGTTTTTGATGGATCTCATCACATATATCAATATTTTATTATTTTACTTGCCTCTCCATACCCAGCATAGCTTTTATGATTAAAATTATCTTCTGAGTCGATCATCGAATATTCACCCTCAATCTTTATTGGATTTATAGATCTCTTTTTGTAAAAGGAATGATAGATTGCTATCATTAGTCAACAATACAAAACACCAGATTTAAAGTGTTTTATATTCATACTCAGTTATTTATTATATAACATGTAGCACTTTTTTAAGGTATGACTAACAGTTCATTTAAATTTCTAGGGAAATTTAAACCTATTGTAAGGCAGTGTTTGAGATCTGTCAGAATTCCTGTAACCTGTCAGAAGTTCTGATATGCTATAATAATATTGATACATTTCAAAAGAAAATATAGCACCATATTCCCAGAATCAGTGTCTTTCATATAAAAAAGCGGGAAAGAGTCATCATATCAAGATTGTGTTTTATTCCATGGTTTTACATTACAGTACAAATTCGTTTCACTGCCGTGATTTTCATCACATATTTTTCTGAGCTTATTTTATCCATTTGAGATTTATATGACTTTCTTCTGATATTTAATAAAATGATTCTAGAACGGTATGGGTGATTATCCTTGAAATGATCATCCAAATGATACCAATGATTGGCCATTACTTTATAAAGAACTTGAACAGCCACTCCCTCTATAATTTGATCCTTACAACAACAGCCCTGTGAAATTGGTATTTTACAACTACTCAGGGTTTTGTTTTGTTTTGTTTGTATTCTTACTGATGAGAAAAACAAGGCTCAGAGATGCTGAGCAACTTTCCTAAAATCATATAGGCATAGTTGACAGAACCAGAATTTGAAATGGCTCTTCTCAGTACAAATCCCATATTCTCTAAGATAATAGAATCTTAGCTCCCAATTTTTCATCTTTCTTATGTTAACAAAAGGACATTTGAATAGAGTTTTAATCATTATGGAAGGAGTCAACAGTCTATATATTAGAATAATAATACCTGCTTCAGATGTAATCAGCTATAGTATAATTTTCACATTTATGTATCCCAAAATATCATCATAATTTCTTTAGAAATAGCCTTTAAAAAAGACTATCTCTTAAAATTTTTTAATGTTTATTTATTTTTTAGAGAGCAAACATGAGCAGGGGAGGGGCAGAGAGAAAGGGGGACAGAGGATCTGAAGCAAGCTCAGCACTGACACCAGTAAACCCAGTGTGGGGCTCTGGATCATGACCAGAGCCAAAGTTGAAGTCAGAGGCTCAACCAACTGAGCCACCCAGGCACTCCAAGATTGTCTTTATTAGAGCAGTTTTAGGTTCACAGTAACATTAAATAGAAAGTACATAGCTTCCGATATGCCCCCTTCCTGGACACATGCAAAGGATTTTCCACTCACAACATCCTCTTCCAAAGTGGCACATTTGTTACAACTAATGAACTTTCACTGACACATCATTGTGCCTAAAAGTTTACAGTTAATTTTAGAATTCACTCTTGGTGTTGTACATCCTATAGATTTGCACAAGTATGTAATGACATGTACCTGCCATTATAGTTTCATTTAGAGTTACTTTACAGCCCTAAAAATCTGCTGTGCTGCACCTATTTATCCCTTACCCAGCACTTAGCAACACTGATCTTTTAATTCATTCCTTTGTCTTGCCTCTTCTAGGATATCATACAGGTAGAATCATATAGCACGCAGCCTTTTCAATTTGGTGTCACTCACTAAGTAGTATGCTCATTTAAGCTTCCTCCATGTCTTTTCATGGCTTGATAGCTTATTTCCTTTTAGTCTTATATAATATTCTATTTTCTGGATATACCACAGTTTATTCATTTACCTACCGAAGGGCATTTTGGTTGCTTCCAAGATTTGAAAATCATGAATAAAGCTGCTAAAATCATCATGTGTAGGTGTTTGTGTATGTTTTCAACCCCTTTGGGTAAATACCAAGAAAAATGATTGCTGGATTGTATGGTAAAGATGTTTTATTTTGTAATGGATAGAATTTCTTCAAAGAATGTATTTATGCATAAAGATTCATGCAAACACATTCAAGGGACAATAATTTGGGGGGAGTAAATTCATACATATTATTAAAATGGGCTATTCAAGTATACTCAGTTTAATGTTAAATTACATAATACATAGGAGGTAATTATCACACAGTGAGAGCTGCATATGTGTTGTGAGGATGATGATGATCATAATACTTCTCAATTTTTTAGTTAAGAAGTTTTGTTTGATTCTGGGGGCCTGGGTGGCTCAGTCAGTTAAGCATCCGACTTTGGCTCAGGTCATGATCTCACGGTTTGTGAGTTCGAGCCCCGCGTTGGGCTCTGTGATAACTGCTCAGAGCCTGGAGCCTCCTTCAGATTCTGTTTCTCTCCCTCTTTCGGCCCTTCCCATGTTCATGTTCTGTCTCTTATCTCTCAATAATAAAAACATTAAAAAAATTTTTTTTTAATTTTGCTTCTGAACGTGGACAGATGTTTGCATCATGGGATTTTTCTGTAGAGTAAATTATTTGTAGTCACCTCAAGGTGTTCTTAGTGACCTGGGGACAGATGAATTCAGTGCTCTTGAACAAAAATTTCCTTTATAAATAAAACCCAGATATTGTTACTACCCGGAAGAGTTTTGTGTCATTTCAAGCCAGCTAAGACAGGAAATCGTGAGAGATCAACAAGAATTTGTTTTTGTAACATCTAGCAGAATGATCTGCATAACTTATTTGTGCCCACTAAGAAACCACCAATTTATTGAACACATACATACTGAACCAATTCACAAAGTGAAATTATCAGGTAATGCGAATTTGTTAACTTTCTTCCCTTACAAATGGTAACCACTCTGTGGGGAGATACTTTTCTCATAAACTTTCATAGCAAGATTTAGCATCCATTTATGGTTCTTCCCAGAACCAATTTTCACTATGATGGTAGAAAAATGGTGATTTTCTCCCATTATTGCTTCTTTCACATTTATCAGTTGACATTCTATTGGAACAAAGGACTCTCCTTTCTTTTCTTCTTATGTGTGTGTGCATATCTAGCTATTAGCTAGCTATCATCATCATCTATAATATTTTATATTCAGCATAGAATTATGAATTCCTACTTTATTCAATGGATTATTTTCCATTTCTGTTATTATTTATTTTTATACCCGAAATACCCAGATTCTCACAGAAGTAACCCTTCCAACTGGCTCTTTCTTTTTTGGCTATGTCATCATTATTATTATTAATTATTATTACACCTGTTAATACTCTGTAAGACATTCCAGGCTCATCTTCTAGTCCTGAAAGAAACCAGCAAATTCCTCCAAGAAGTCCTGCTTTCTTTCACGGGGGAATCATATTTACAATCAAGATGTAGGTGTGTAGATTGCTATTGGGAGATCATTGCTTCTAGTCCTATTTAGCCCACAGAACCAAAATATATGTGAATGTATATGTATGTTTGTGTGTATAAAAGCACACCAAGTATATACTGATATTTCCAGCTTCAATCCACCCCTGGGTTCTTACTTGCGTTTCCCTAGTCCATATTTTTATGCCTCCACTTCCATAATGAAAACCTTGGCTCCAAACACCAGCATATTTACTCATTTACTCAATTTGAAAACATATAAAAAAGAGCTTCAGAACGGCTAAACTCACACTACCATGAAAACACAACCGTCAAGAAAGAAGTGTATTGATTTTCTTTCACTTCTTGAATATGTGTAATAGTGGCATCCATAGGAATATTGTGCATCAAAACTCATTTGATACTGAATTTGCTTATGGTTCAAACATGCTTCTACTTAAATCTATTTACCTGAAGCATGTGAAGCTGATCTCAAACATTCTGTGTGCCAATCTATGCTTTTTTACTGGTCCATGAGAGTAGAGTGGTATAGTCTGTTTCCTCTCTTGTGTGAATCGCTCTGCTGTTGGTATATACTGAGAATACTGTGTTGACAAGGCTTCTGTGAACAGTCCAGATTTAGTAGCGATTCTACTACATCACAAATACTAATGTCTGCCATAGACATGTCACGGGGGCCTCGAAGCTTGTGATCATTTCTTGTTTATTTGCTAGAGTCACTTGTTCCTTCCTTTGCAAACTCTTGTTTTCCATTTAAAAAGAAAAAAAGGAAAAGTGGGGGAAAAAAGGAAAAATAAAATGAGAGACAATTTTATAATGTTTTCTTATCAACTCTAAATATTTTTTTGAGAATTGAAATATATAGTATCTGTAAGTCACTTGAAAATTATAAATCATCTTAAAATATAAATTATAATTGAGCCTGGAGCATTATAGAAGTCATAGATGTATAGAATGTTTCTATCTTATTTTTAAGATAAATCCATTGGTGCTTTATTTTTGGCACGTCTGCATAGTGGGAGTTAAAGTCCTATCTTAGAGACTGAGGTCTATAATTTTAGAGTATCTAAGAATAGCAGGATAAAAATTGACCAGAGGCTAGCTCCAACTGGCCCCTCCAATGAGCCTATGGGCTACTGGTGGGTCATGATCACAAAGCCTTCCGAAGCGCTGCCATGTTTCCTTTAAAGATTACCTCTGCTGGAATCCTAAGAACATCTGATCACCGCAGGAGGAAAACTTTAACTCTCTGCCTTTTACTTTTCGTCAGCCTGACTCATGACCTTCTCAGTCAAATGGAGAACGAGTGATGGAGTCTGTATTTCTGATTATATATTTCAACTTTGCTAGCGGATCATACAAAATAAGCACCTTTCTCTGAAGTTTTCTAATTCAGATCCAGAGAATACTCACTGCCGTGCCACAATCCCTGAACAGGACTCCTTCGAATCTGGCTGCCTCACGGCCTGTGTTTCTGGAGCAGCGAAGCACCCAGCAGCGCCCGGTGCTTGTCCCCTCTACCAGCCCTAATGCTGGTAATAAATTTGATCGAGCGGCAACGGCCACAGTGGAATCAAATACAGTTTTTCTTCTGCAGTGAGGACTGATTTTTAAAATCACTCTGGAAAACCCAATCATTCATAGCTCCCTTGCCCCCCCCACCCCATGATGGCAAATAAAATGCCAATGTAGGACCATCATCCTACTGAACAGAATATTGGATTTATGCACCTCAGACTCATCAGGAAACACAGGAACCACAACAGTAGCTTATCTGTAAATATTTTATTTTATTTTTTCTTTTTTCATCTATTTGTTGACTAGGCCAAATGCAGAATACATTACAAAATCAAAAAACAAAACACAAAGTCACCTCCTTTGAATATTTATCTGCCTTTTTCCTGGCATCAGATCGTTTATTCATTTATATTTGTATTTATTATTCATCAAAGCACTTTGATATTTAAAACTTCTTGTCAAGAGATGGAATGCAAATAGTTACTTCTGAAAAAGGAACCCCAGAAATTTAAACTATTTTAAATGCAAGTTAATGTTCATGGGTATATTTTATAATAACTTTTAATTCATTTAAGTGCATTTCAATAGCCATTATTAAACAGATGTTTCCAAAGCAGCTGTGCTGACAGCTAGGAGTCTGGAGCCTGGTTCGGATTCTGTGTGTGTGTCTCTTTCCCCCCGTCCCCCAAACTTGCTCTGTCTCTCTCTCTCTCTCTCAAAAATAAATAAACATTAAAAAAATAAAAATAAATAAAAGTCTTACAATAATGTTAACCCATATTTTAGAGCCATATCATCTTTTTTCAAGTTGATAGACGATAGATTGATAGATAAGAGCTACACATACATGTATGTATAGAGATACACTTTTTTCTTCAGATTACTGGATTAAATACATTTTTAGCTTTTGCTTTCTTACCGTATGCTTATTAAAATATGCAAGACATGCAAGATCAGACCTCACTGTTTATGGTCTAAAGGTAGCTTCGAAGAAGAAAATAAAAGACCAAAATGCTTATAATGTCTTTATTTAAAAAGATGCATTTTTAGTACAAATTTGGGAGAGAGGGATTTACTATATGGTTCTCCTTTGTTATAAATCTCTATTATTGGAAAGTGCTTAGTGGTGTTGTGAAACATATTGCAATTGAAATAATGAAATAGATAAAAATGAAATTGAGAAACATAATAATGGTGAGGGTGCACTCATGTGCCTCACTGATAATCTAGACAAAGCAGGCGATCAGAGAATAATCATACAATGATTTCTTGAAACTTCAACTGCATAGGAAAATTAAGAATACAAACCTCTGTTATAAAGATCTAATTAAGGCCTTTTAAAAGAGTTGTATCTGTAGAAGGGCTGTCAACTGTGCCAGCTTCTGACAACAGTCAAATCAAGTTAATGTTAATGTTCATTAAAAATAAATTTCCTTCTCTGTTCCAAAATACCTTATGGCTCAATCTTGATGATATGTTTTAGGTCCATCGTTGTGTGCTCAGGCATTTCTTTGTTCCGAGAAGATAAAATTTCAACTGCTAAGTATATTGCATTTTTTCACAACTAATATAATATAAACGTATGCATCTTACACTTCAGATTCATTCTCACATTTTAATCTGTAAGAACAAAATGCCAACTGTAAAGACATCTAGCTATTATTTAGTAACCACCATTAATTTTATTTGGTTAGGAGACTTAGCCACATCGTCGTTATTATTTACACAGAGCAGCCAAATTTCACTCCATCTCAGTTACAAGTCTCATGACATGTTTAAATGCACTCTATACATACTAATTCGTTAAAAAAAAATTGGTTTGTTTTCCCTTTTTTTTTCAAAATAACAAATGGACATCCACATTAAGTGGACATTAGTTACATTCCACTGCAAAATGATTTTGAAAAAAACAAACTGAGCAGCTGAATCAAATAAACAGTAACAATAAAGCACCGTTGATTACTAATTTTTATTGAGTTCCTTGCCCTCTGTGCTAAAGCGATATGGTGCCGTTTCTACACCAGGACTGCATGGGTCATTGCAGCTGCTAGTGGATTTTTAAACAATTGAGCCACAGCCATTGAAAGTAGGGCTTCATCATGGAAATGCGGACACAGCCGTAACTGATACGGTCTGAATGGCGTTGCTCCACAGCGCACGCTATTAGTAGGTGTAGCTAGGATGGGCCCTGGCTGTGTTCAGCAAACTTTGACCAAAGAGAAGTCTTCGACATTTCAACAAGAAATGGAAGTGTCTTGCGTGTTTTTATCTGTACGGTGTAGAAGAGGTGTGTTGCGGTGTTCATTACCAGGTCAGCGTCTTGGGGTTGGCTAATCACGGGCCCGCATACAAACCCACGATCCCAGCTTTTGCAGATATTTGTATGGCGGGCAGCTACACAGCAGCAACTTCTGTAATCCCTTCTCCTGCAGTTAGAGCTACCAGAAAAGCTTAATAATATCCCAGAGGCAAAGATGAAACGGTATTTCCACAGCTACTGTTTGCTGTAGAGAGCTTTTGAAGTCAAGCTTAAGATGTCTTTATTTCCCTACCAGAAAGAAATTTTTTTGGCCCTCTTTTACTCTGGTGTTGTCATGATGATGGCTTTCTGCTTGAAAAATATTCCAAGCAGCTGCAGCTCTCCCATAAAGCATTAGGGAATGAGAACAGCTTTTCATCAGGGGCTGTTGGAATCTGTAACTACAGTTTGTCACTGCCGAAACCCACGGCTATGCTGGTAGTGATCTCAATTTAAAACTCGCACTTTCCTTCTTATCGGGCTTAGGGCAGCCACAACTTTCATTGTCAGCTTATTGGGAACTGCCCTCACTTTTAACTTTTGTGGTTAATTAAGTTCTAAATTGGGTGTAGTGTAGAGCTCCCAGTTCAACCTTTGTTCTGTACTATCTAGAAAACAAAAAGCATGAGTCCCAGAATGCACTGAGAGTTAAATTAATTGCGGTAGTGGCTAACAAGGTGAAATTCAGATCCGATCCGTTTAATGAAGGGGAGGGGATGCTACATGGAGATCACACAAACCCTGATCAGATCACAGGATCCCAGGGAAAAGTTGTAAGGAAATGTAGAGAGTGAAACAGCCTTTTTCTTGATTTAATTTGGCAGCACAATTGTCAAGCATAGTAGCATCCAGTGAATTTCAGAGAAGAATGTAGCAACAAATGCTAATTATAAAAAGGAGAATCAAATCAAACCAACCAAACAAAAACCGAAAAATAAAAATAACATACCAGTAACAACAATGTCAAGAGGGTTTGAGTTTCTCCAGAAAGCTGATGGTTGCAAATATCTCCATATATGAGAAAAATAAGATTTGTTAAAAAGGTTGTATTATACTGACACTATTTTACTGTAGAAATTTGACACTACTATACAAAATGTGAAAGTATTTTATTAAGAGAATACCATACTCTTGACCAGATATGTCTGTGGATTTATCAAAATTAGATCTTACAAACTTAAAATTTATAGCACTTATATTTTGAATTGCAAATACAAGTAATTTCAGCAAGAAACTTTCAATTCCTAACATATATGTATATTTTTGCTTAAACAAACAAAAAATGACAAACATTTGAGGAATTTGTGTCTTGTTTTGTTTTTGAGTACATACGCCTCTACTACCTCTAGGTACTATAAAATAACGAGAATGATTTCATGAGTAACGGAATGCTATCAGATGAATTTTTCCCCTCTATTAAAATTAGAAATTATGAAGAATTAGGAGATAATTGTTACAGTAATTTGATATATAATTAATTATATAAAGTTTAGGAAGGTTTTGGCTTAACCTAACAATCTCATCAATAAATGAAAAAGATCCCCGCTAATTTTGAATTTTGAAGTGTGTTTTTCTGATACACTCCTTATTTCCAGAAAGGATTTGAGAAAGCTGGGATACCTCCCTTATTACTACTAAATAGGTATATAATTTGTTTCGCGGTTGTAGTCCAAATAGTTCGATATCAGAGTTGGGAAACATGACTAATGGGGTTAGTCCTAGGATGAGTGCTATTTAATAATTCCATCAATCATTTCAAAACATGCTCATTTGCCTAGTTAATAACATCAGACTGGAAGGGAAGGGTTATTTAGCCCCTTGAAGGACAGAATTAATATATAGTGTGACCTTAAGAATTAACAAGTTTCAGAAGTTATCAGAATCAAATTATAAAATCTTACATTCTTACAAAAAATACATACTAATGTAGCTCTAAAGGCCTAACATACCTGAATGGCAGGTTTGAAACAGATGGATTTATTAATTTTTCTAGGAAAGAATACTATCTATCCCTGTGGGGGGAAATTTTAAATGAAACACAAATGGCTCTCTTCTTGAGAGACGGGTTTACATAGTTGTTAAGAGGTATAACTAACCATGGACATCTTTTGGCCAGGGTTCAAAATCTGCCTCCATCCCTCATTGATTTGCGTGCTCATCATCAGGCTACATCCTATCTCGTGGTCTCAGTTTTCTCATCTGTTAAGTGGTAAAAAATATACTACTGTCTTCCTAGCACTCTGTGAGGATTTAACAAGAGTTTAACACAACGTCTGGAAAATAATAAGAGCTATATAACTATAAACACAAATATTTGTAATTTATCTGCGCAAAGATCACCAAACAAAAAAGCGAAAAAGAACAATTTAGGTCTATTTTCTCCACTAGTGAAGACATTCAAAGCAGGTGAGTTTAGATCTAGTTTCTGAGGATGATGAGACTCATGATTAGCATATAAAAGAGAATATTTCAGACACTTTTAACTCTCTGTTAAAGCACAGTTATGTCCCTCCAGAACTTTGAAAAATAAATCTATATGGAATATTTCTCATATTGTCTCTTGGCAACTGGAGAACAGCTATGACTTAAGAAATTGAAGGAGTTTCATTCAAGATGGAGAGTCAGAAAATTACAATTTGATAAATCTTGTAGAGTGATGGCCTAGTCTTCTGGGAAAAAAAATGAACTTAGTTATTCTCACATAGTAGGCGCTAAGAAAAATTGAGTGTTATTTATTCAACTGTAAACACAAATCAATAATACCTATTTCTTTTTTTTAATGTTTTACTTATTTCTGAGAGAGAGAGAGAGAGCGTGAGTAGGGGAGGGTCAGAAAGAGATGGAGACACAGCATCTGAAACAGGCTCCAGGCTCTGAGCTAGCTGTGAGCACAGAGCCTGACATTGGGCTCGAACCCACAAACCATAAGATCATGACCTAAGCCAAAGTCAGATGCTTAACCGACTGATCCACCCAGGCTCCCCAGTGATACTTATTTTTGAAAATGCCATTTTATTTACACAAAACAAAGTGTAATATTAAAAAAATGTTTATGTACTTATTTTGAGAGAGAGAGCAATAGTGAGAGCAAGAGCGAGAGAGCCAGGATGAGGACAAGCAGAGAAAGAGGAAATAGAGCAAGTCCCAAAGAGGCTCCATGCTGTCAGTACAGAGCCTGACATGGGACTTGATCTCATGGACACTGAGATCATGACCTGAGCCAAAATCAAGAGTTTTATGCTTAACCAACTGAGCCACCCAGGTGTCTCAAAGTGTGATTTTTAAAACTAAGTCATTAGGAGATACAATTTCAAGCCCTACTGGAATTAATGGATGCCATTCTTTCAGGTCAGTGATTCTCACTAGGGATGAGGAGTGAGGGTATCAGAATTAAACCCATTCATACATAGGCACCTTTGCACAAATTCTAATATCTTACCCTGGAGGAAGATGATTTCCCCTGTATGAGAATTATCACTAGGTAGTCACCGCCACGAAGGTGAAAATATATAAGGTAATGCTGTCCATGAGAAAGTTCATGATCCTCTACTGTTATAATGTTAGACTCTATTATATATGTCTTTCTCATAATGACAATAACTAGGCTTAGATGGTGTGTCAGTCAGGATTAAATTAACCATCATAGATAATTTAATTAGTTCATGCCTCAGTTTTTTCATCTTTGATATGGGGATGTTTTAAATTATTAAACTCTAATAGGAAAGGTTAATTCAAATATGTTTAATACTTGACAAAATGTAAGAGTGCTATGTGTGAGGAAAATAATAAGAAGTCATCACTATGTGCTGAAAATAGCCAGACCCAAGTGCACAATAATTTAGACTACATAAAATACTGCCCCAGTTTGAGTTCCAGTTAATTAGGTCAAGATAATTTGGCAGACTTTCTAATATCGTTCTCTGAGCACTAAGGAGTGTGGTGATGGGCATCTCTGTAGTGCTTTGAGATAGACACTGAACAGAGCTGACTCAAGTGGTTTACTAAAATTGGTCATGTCCTACAAGCCTGCAGATATGCAGCCATCCCTCATTCATTCCCCAATGCCAGTTGTCACACGAATGTCCTCTCAGCAAAGTTCTGTGCCTAGGTGCTTAGCTTTCAAGGCATTGTACAAATACGACCTGTACCATAATAAATCCATCATTAAAGTTGTCGCCATAAGCCTCTGAAACTGACCATAACAAGATCCAGAGACTTTTCAAGGAGCTGATCTTATTCACGTTTATGTGGGGTATTATCTTCCTCCACTAGAAAACATCTCTTGTTTTCTTTAATAAACCTGTGTTTTTTCAGCTGAACATATAGGAAAATGTGTCATTTTTCATAAATGTTTCTTCTGTGTGCTTTTATTTATTTTCAGAAATACTAAGAATACAGTGTGCTTCAGAATTTAATATATAGCCTGCTGCTAAACTATTTGTGTAAAAATAAGAGCTAACACATTAAGAGGAATGATATTAAAACTAAGCCCCCTGCAAGTACCTAAGAGAAACATCAAACTCTGCAGATGTTTCTTAAAGTTAAAATGGAAAGACTTGATCAAATTGAAGGAGGCATTTCTTTAAATTTGACCAAGAACTTCTTTCAATAGATATAGGAAAGGAATTTTGTCATGAGGTTATAGATTTAACTTGTCGATTTTGGTTGACCACTTGAGTGCCTGAAAATACTCAATAGGAACCTGGTGGCATTCCACTGATTTCATGCGCAGCACATTATTTTTCTACTAACCCTCACTTATGCCTCAAGCCTCCTTCCTAATAAGTGCATTCTGGCATATGGAGAGAAGACTGATGGATTTAATTTCAAAAAATCAAGTTTAAATTTGTGATCCCCACAATCAAGGAAATTAAACAAACTCTTGTGTTTGTTAAAATGTAGGAAAAAAACCCCTCTAGATTTGTATCAAAGAACTCCTACTTTGACAATTCAGTTTTATATAATTTGCTGGGGTGATTTCGGTCTCTCAAATCTACCCGTTTCTACATATGTGGTTATTGTTGATCTAATTCCATTCACAAGATTATCCACTTCCAAAATCAACAGATACTTTTTGAGAACCTATCAGGCATCAGGTTATGGATCAGATGCTGGAGGTAACATTGTACAACAGACAGTGATTCCTACTTTCAAACTGACTACAAGTTAACTAGAGACACAAACAGAATGACAGTGCAGTGTATCGTCAGTCATGTTTCATGGCAGTCCAAAGAATGGACACCTCAACCAATCTTATGTTTCAGAAATTGATGGTTTCCCAATAGATAGGCCAAACCTATAAGTCAGCACTAGCCATAGACACTGGAAACAAAAGAAAATGAAACAACACACAAGTGGAAACCTCGACTGAATTTGATGGTGTTTGGTTAGTCAGTAGAAGGGGAATATACAAGATATATATTGGATTTCCTTATACTTATTTCCTGTCTTGTACATATTTTATTTTAATTGTACATAGACTGACATCTAAGCCGTGACCTGGGAAACATGAAGAGTTCAGGAATAAAGAGAGGGAGGAAGACAAAGGGGAGTTTGACTATCAGTGGCAATATAGAATAGCTCTTGCAAATGCTTAACATGAAAGAACATGTCCTGATCTAGAAATTGATAATAATCTCTTTAGTAGAGCGAAGGTTCCTTTGCGGCACTGGGGTGACTCAGTCAGCTAAGTGACTGACTCTTGATTTCGACTCAGGTCATGATCTTTAGGTTCATGAGTTCAAGCCCCACATTGGTCTTTGACTGACAGTGTGGAGCCTGCTTCTGATTCTCTCTTTCTTCCTCTATTTCTCCTTCTCTCTCTGCCCCTCACATTCTCTCTCTCTCTCTCTCTCTCTGTTTCTCTCTTTTCTCTCTATCTTTCAAAATAAGTAAGATAAACATTAAAAATTTTTTTTTAAAAGAACAGGGGTTCCTTTAATGCAGAAATCTTGCCTTAAGTATGTTTGTTAATACCAACACCTAGATAGTAGTTATCAAATATCAATATCATAAAGTTATCTAGGAACATTTTTGAAATACACACAGCTTTTCAGAGGTCAGAAATAGGCCCAAGATTGTACAGTCCTGCCTAGCTCCCAGGTGATTTTGATTTTGCTGATCTGGGAACTACATTTAGAGTTTCAAGGAACTCTCCTAATATAGGAGAACTTATAAACTGCTCTGGAAGACAGACTTATATATAATAATTTAAACAAAATGAAACTTTTCATAAAGATGTATACCATATAGTATGGAAACACAGATGAAGTCAGGAAGCTACTTATTCCACACATAAGTTTATGGAAGATTTCCTAGAAGTGACATTTGAGAAGAATCTAGATTTTGACTGGAATTTTAATAGGTGGGCCAAGATTTAAAAAAATTTTTTTTTACTTTTACAAAATTAGAGAGACATAAAAGTTAACAGCTTTTCTGTGGATCATTAGTTTTGAGTTGCTTAGAGTGAATGCAAAGAAGTGACAATTTAAAAAGTAGATTAGCATCCAAATTCCAAACTTTCCTAAGTTCACAAATGTAAATTGCACAGAGAGTTGATGTGGAAAACAGTAAGTACAGTCTGACAAATTCTTAGTCAGTGTAAATTGTTAAGTTATCTCTTGGTTTTTAATCAGTTCTATACACAGCCTTTTGTTCACTGAACTGGGGCTATTAAACTTTTTTTTTTGTTTTCAGAAATTCTCATGCCATTGTATAATTTTGTATGATGGTTACTTTTATCTGTCAATTTTGTCAAACCACTGTACCCAGATATTTGATCAGACACAAGTCTGACTGTTACTGTGAAAGATGTTTTCTAGATGAGGTC
Organism: Hyaena hyaena; assembly: GCF_003009895.1. NCBI lineage: Eukaryota > Metazoa > Chordata > Mammalia > Carnivora > Hyaenidae > Hyaena > Hyaena hyaena. The sequence goes on from NW_024080696.1 coordinate 461,255, forward strand.
AACATTTATATTAGTAGACTTTGAATAAATTTCACTCTCCATAATGGGCCTCATCCATCAGTTGCAGGTATTGAAGAAAAACTGAGGTCTCCCAAGGAAGAGAGAATTTTGCCTCCAGACTGTCTTCAAATTTTTTTAATGTTTTATTTATTTTTGAGAGAGAGAGGGTAATGTGAGCAGGGGAGGGTCAGAGAGAGGGAGATACAGAATCTGAAGCAGGCTCCAGTCACTGAGCTATCAGTACAGAGCCCGACACAGGGCTCAAACCCACAAACTGTGAGATCATGACCTGAGCAGAAGTCGATGCTTAACCGACTGAGCCACTCAGGCCCCGCACATCCAGATGATTTTCAAGCTTGAACTGTACATCAGCTCTTCAACATCGCGTCTCCAGTTTGCCCTATCATATAAGCCAGTTTCTTATAGTCGCTTACTACACACATACACGCAATTCTTATTGGTTCTGTTTCTCTGGAAAACTCTACCACTATATTTTACTTCTACTAATTCTGAAAACTATTATATGAATGGTATTGTCAGCATTTCAGAAAACTACAACACTTCAAGATAGTTTTTGATCACCTCTTAGGTAATGGTTTCAGATCATTAGTCCCTGAGAGGTATTTGGGAAAAGAGAAACTATCCTTGACATGAGATGTCATATTAAATGAATTAAAATTGCTACATATTGGAAAATATTTTATATGTATGAATAAATGAATGGAATACATTGCCTTAGTCCAGTTATTTCAAAACATATCTGGTGAGAATCAGTTCTATGTTAGCCTTTATGCTGAGAGCTAAGGGTAAGGAAATGAAGAAGACAAAAATTTCTACTTTAAAGGGGAGGTGATGTTCAACACTATGTGGTAAGTGCAAAGATAGGTGAATCTGGTATATGAGGCCATAGTAGGTATCTACAAGGATGAATAAATAAACATTACTCTACAAATAGCATGGTATAGGGCATAAGGTTTTGGTGGTGTAGAGTGTCCTAGACTATGTTGGGAAAATAAACCATTAATCATTAAGGAAAACTGCTTAAATTAAATGTCCCTAAATATGGGGTGCCTGGACGGCTCAGCTGGTTAGTGACTAACTCTGTATTTCAGCTCAGCTCATGATCTCACGGTTCATGAGATCAAGCCCCTTGTCGGACTCTGTGCTGACAGTGTGGAACCTGTTTGGGATTCTCTCTCTCCCTGTCTCGCTGTGTCTCCCCTACTCTCTCTCTCACAACTTAAAAAAATAAAAATAAATGGTGCTAAATATTTGGTTATGGCAGGGAAAGAACTTGAACAAATGGAAGATCTTTCTTTTACAGAACCTATTGTCAGCCTGGCTTGTTTTTGATAGTTTATTAAGTGATAAGTTGAGAGGTTGTATGTAGTCCTGGAAGAAGCAATACAAAGAGGGAGCAGAGCTGTTCCTACCTCTTCTGTGATACATTACCCTGCAGTTCTGACAGACATGGCTAGGTCTGGACATTCCATGTTACATGTATGTCAGCCAGTCTTGCTGTTAGCAACTCACAAAAGCCTCTGTCTCTTCACTTTACCAGTGCCTTCAAACTGAGACAGCAGAGATTTGCCGCCACTGACTTATTAGCCTACTCTCTGCAAATGTCTGAACTATTTCTTAGGTCACCAGTTTAGACTGGAAATTTGGTTTTAGGATATTTTCAATGGCTCTAGACAACCAATCGACTGCAGTTCTATGAATTTGGATTAATGTGCATTTTTAGGTCTTTCTCTTAGGACGGAAAAGAGTAGTAACTAACTACATATGAAAATCAACTCCTGGGCTAGCAGGGTGGAATTTCCATGTTTTCTTTAATGGAAAACCAACTAGCCATAATTTTTTGGAAATGATTTAATAATCTGGCTGACATGCAATAAGGTTTAGGGAAATGTAAACATGATGTTGATGTTTATGATGAGTGTTGGATGAGGAAGACAGCTGCAGCTGAAAGACAAAATTATTTCTCTGTGCTATTGCTTTTAGTGGACTTTTGTGTTTTATGTCATTTTCCCCATTTCTCAGATAAGGCATGTGAAATGAAGGGGAGCCAAATGAAAGTGTGCCAATTTTCTGGGTCAACTAGAATGTTAGATAGTTGTCAGAAAATAATGCAAGGAGTGTGTTTGCTGATGTGTACTTGTAGGAAGATGACTTTTTTATGGTGCGTTTCATTTGCTTATACTGATTCCCATGGCATATATGGTATTCGTGGACAAAGGCACATGGATGGTTTTCCAGAAGGACACATAACTCCTTCAGCGAAGTGAAGAAAAAAGGGGGAGGCAGGGGGAGGGAGAGAGGGGGAGAGAGAACGAAAAAAAAGAGAGAGACATACACTAAGAGAATGGGATATTTTTGCCGTTCTTGCATATAATAGTTCCTTGATCTTAAAGCAGAGAGCAGAAGGCTATTAAAGCTCTTTATTCAAGCCAAGCACTTTAGTATTTGTGGGGAAAATGAAGGGAAGTTCCCCATCCAGGGAAATGTCTAATTTTCAAATTTGGAATATATTTTGCTGGGTTTTCCAGAAGAGCACTGTGCATATGCCGCTGAGCATTCATTAGATTGCTGGCAGCTACAGCACTTATTTTAGCAGACGATACAACAACTTCACTAAATGTAGTGTTTCTTGCAACTGTATGAATGTGACTTTGAGTTTCATTGGGGAAAAAAATATCCTACAGTGCAGCTTTCGATAAATTCATCCTCCTTGTTACCACTTAAAAATTCTCACTAATTGAGATGTTACATATCATTTTGAGTGGTGTTAACTTAATTATTTCTTATCTGTGGAGGATTTAAACATGCTGGTGTAGCTGGCATTAATTATTAAATAAAGGAGAAAATGATCTGTAGAGCAGGGATGTACAGTGGATGAGGCCATTTTTTTTTTTAAACTTGCCCTTAACTTCATCTCTCCTTTTTTTCAAACTTCAAAGAAGGTCCATGGTACTGTATATTAATTTTAGATAAAATAGGGAAATTTTAAGTACAGGAGCTGAAAACTTAATAGTCTGTTTTATTAATGAAGGGTTTGCTTATCAGTGCTTTTAATTTCTTGAAATGCTTCCTTTCCAAGCGAGTCAGGAAATATTGAAATGTCAGACTCCCTTGGGAGCCACCAAAGTATTCATGAGTGCCTCAGAGTATCTTATCTATGTACCAGCAGAAAAAAAAAAAAGTGCCTAGATATAGATCAAGGAAAATGTAATTTTTTCTACATGAAATGCCTTCCAAATGAAGATGTGTTATTTTCTGATGTAATTGAGATTTAGTTCTCAAAAACTGGTAGTGAAAAGTTCACCCGTTCATCAAAACTCAATGTGATTAAAGTGAATGATTACAGTTAAATACTATGGAAATAATGTTTTCTTTTTTAATTAAAACAGTTTTAATGTTTCTTTAATTTTGAGAGGAGGGAGGGTCAGAGGAGAGAGGGAGACACAAAATCAGCAGTCTCCAGACTCTGAGCTGTCAGCACAGAACCTGATGTGGGGCTTGAACTCACAAACTGCAAGATCATGACATGAGCCAAAGTCAGACACTTAACTGACTGAGCCACCCAGGCTCCCCATTCCTTTTTAATTTTAAAGACCAAAATCAAATGCTTATGCAATGCAGGAAGAAAGATGACCCACAACACACAAAGGAATTTGATCTGCCTTGCTCTCTAATCGTGAACTACCTGAAGTTTCTTTTCACATTTGGCCTCTCCCTTTCCTTTACATTAATTTGGCTGCCACATCTATTTAAATCATCCTACCTAAAATATTTCATTGGCTTCTAATATTCTCTCAGCAGAAAGATAGATCTTTTGCACTCAGGCAGTTCTTCTATTTTTGGCTAAATGCTTATAACCATCCTCATCTTCAGTATAGTCTCTCCTCTCTTCCCTTCATAAAACGTATGCTTCCTAAAATCCAGGTTTACTTTTTTGTGTAAATTCTATTTTGAGACATGATTTATTAGGGGCAAACTGATAGCTTGCGCTTTAAATACGAAGCAACCAGGCAGAAACTCACTGAGGCACAGATAAGAGAAATTGACTGGGAAAGTCTTAAACAGCAAAGTAAATCTGGGTAAGATATTAACACATAATTTCTATCAAAAGTATTTCATGATGTTTTCCAAGATGCTTAAATGTCAGGACTATTAAAGACATATTTATTTATAACTCTCAAACAGTTTTTAGGGTTGATCTCAAGGAACAAATAACAATGAACATACCCCATTTGTAAGAGAGAATTTTGATTTTATCAGTTCTATAAGTCAAGATTCTCCTTTCCCAAATATTATTTAGGTGAAGGACACTCTACAAAAATCAATTGGAATGATTTGCCATTTTACAACCTTAAAATACAATTGGTATGACTACATTTTAATTGTCTTGATACTTTTAGTGTTTGTTATGGAGTAAGTATATCAAAATAGTTTGGAAGGTGCATGTGAAATGCAATTAGATGAATTTTTCTGCCCTGGAAAGAGCTTAAAATGTATGTTATGTAAGCTGAAACTGATATACAACAGAATATACGGTAAAGTATATCAAAGAGCTGATTCGCATTATTTTGGCAGAAGACGATCATCCATATAAGCCCACAAGTAATTGTTTATAATGTGCAGAGACGGGAATAAAAGGGGGGGGAGGGACATGGCCTTACATCAAATAGCCGAGTTTACATCTGTAGGCCTTCTTTTGGTACTAATAACCAGCTCTTCCTACCCAAATAATTACAGTGCCTTTAGAATATTTTTTAATGAATTTAAAGGAAATCACTCATAGGGAGAATTTTTGATTCTTTGATCTTGTTTGGGTTATTATAGTCTCCTTTAATCTTCAGGCTTTTTTTTTTTTTTTCAATTGCACATTATTGAGAGAAGTAAAATAATTCAGCATTTCAGTAATTGTAAGGAAATGTGGAGCCATCTCTTTGTGTGGGTTCTCATACGTTGCTAGCAGGATTGCCAATCAGTAACTTTCCAAGGCACAACTTGGTAATGACTCACAAAAGAGTTAAAATTCAAACTCTTTAATTTAAATTCACATCAAGTGATTGATGGTAAGAAAAGAATTAAAGAATATGCTCACAGAAATATATATGCAGCTTTTAAAATATTGTTCAGTTACAATGCAGGAAGCAATTTGGAAACACCAAATACCTCCCTAGAAAATCGCCTTATGGCAGTGGAATTCCCAAATATTGGAATATTTTGCATCAATTAAAATGATGTTAGAGAACTATATAATGCAATAAGAGAATAAATGGAATACTATTTACTTAGAAAAGGGTGTTGCTTTGATCCTATTTTGTTTGCCGTAATATCATTTTATTTAAAAAATATATCCCATGTATTTTTAGATGAAATAATCTTAAAATATATATTCTAAAATATTTAAATGTGAAAAGATTCAAGTATTTGCAAGTGTAAAACTAAAATAATAGACAACATGACATATTATTATTTTTTCAATCCAAAAAATATGTATAGTCAACCTTTAAAAAGTTTCACCTTTACTCTCTCACTTAAAATCTTGCTCTCCATGGGAAGACCAAGCTTTAGAAGCAAGAGCCCTGGTCAATGGTTCTCCGATGTTCCCGGGACACATTCCTATGCTGATGTGCATGGACCATTCCACTGCCCTCTTCCTCTGCCCCTTCCACTTCCCCTCTGCTCCTTCCCCTTATTCCTGATTTATTCTCACAAGCTCTGTCCTCTTTCTTCCACCTACTCCACTCCTCTTTCTGCTTTTTCCTTTTTCTTCCCTTGCCTCCACTTTCTTTAGCTAGCTTCCCCCCATAGCAAGCTTTACTCTTTTTTTCCTCACTTCTGTTGACCACTGTTTACATCTGGAGATTCTGAGGCCTGAGTATAGATATAGTTTACCTAAAACATGTCCTCTATTCTGCTTTGTTGCCTTTCTAATAATAACCATAATGGGATTTTGAGAATAAAACACCCTCTGATTTAGAATCAAATAGATAACATCTCAGAGCTGAAGCCAGGAAGACTCTTAAGAGCATCAGAATATCATGAGACTACAATAGCAAATGACCATAACCTAAACACATACTTACAAAGACTTGTGCTATAATTCTTCTTTATGCTACCTAAGCTGAGTCATTTACTAATTAATTACATATTATACAGTATAGTAATAAAGATGCTGGCCTCATATTTTAAAATGTGGCCTTTTATAAGAGAATGCCGGTTAAAGGCAGTTTTTAAAATGGCAAAAATATCCTATATATTATGAAAAAATGTGCTTCAAAACTATGCGAACAACTAAAAGTTTAGATATTCATTTTAACATCACAACACTTCATTTAACAATTTCTTCACATGTGCAAATCTTAGTAAAACTCTGGTGTGGGACTGCATTTTCTTCTTTATGGCCCCCACCTCAGACCCCTATTCCTATTCAAGAACTTCTTTGAATGTCAACAAAACCCAAGGTAATCACAAGGCACTTCTGAGTGAGTCCCTCAATGAAAATCCTGCCTGACAGAAGTTGTATCATCTTCCAAAGGCCTACAAGGTAAGGTATGTAAGTAAGGCATTGCAAGCCAATGACACTTCCAGATTGTATGAAAATGGTAACAGTCAAAGCATGTGAGCTTGTTTGCTGAGAACCTGTAGACATTTGCTCGTGGTGAGAATAGCTGTCACTGACTTACCTAGCTGGGCATAGGACAGGAGATGAATTATAATTCATGTTATACCAGAAAGAGTTATCATGCTTTTACAAGAAGTTTCCCAGAAAATGCAGCAAGAGTACTGATCCTTTAGGGCAAGGACCACCCCTGACATTTAGAAGACTATCTGACCTTGGCAGGCCATATTACCTGAATTTATTTCCTAACTACTTCACATAAACGGGTATTTGGACCAGGTTCTATCTCTGATCTCCAATATATCTCTTTGTCTATAATCTCGTGTACTTTGGTGAAAGCTGACTCCTTTTCTCCCTGTGTGTGCTCACATACATTTTACCTCTGAAATTATTGAGAATGCTAGGGGAAAATGCTGCACGTGCAACCCATTCATTGGACAATCTAAACTTGACATGATTTTACTTTTTCTTTAATTCTTCAGTCTCTTCTAAGTATAATTCTGTGTAGAATGAAAATGTACTTACATATCCAATTGATGGTTCATTTCCTCCCTTCCCTTGAGGCCTGCTGAGTCGTGGCTAGAGGGGTTTGGACCTGCCCTTTCACTTCTCTGCTTCTTTTTGAGCATGCTTTTTCTTCACTTCACTGGAGTGCGGAGTCAGGAGTTGAAAAAGAAAAAGTGTCCAGCTTGTGTAGTTGTTTCTTGGTCATCACTGTTTTTCCATTTAAGACTGACATCCCAATACCCTCCATACAGCAAGTATTTCAGTGCTAGTTCTCAGGCAGGCTCCTGTGTGAGTCATTCTGGGACACCTAAGGACCCCTTTCTGCTTATGCCGGTGAAGAGGCAGATCTACTGTGGCTTACGTTTTTTCCATAGCCCTTCAACTCCTGCTTTGTTTGGTATATGCATTGAGACTAGTGCCTTCACCAGCCACAGCCCAAAGGATCATCACCCCATGTGGCATATGAGTTATCCTCAAAAAAGTCTAGGCATTCCTGAATGTGCAAAGTGTGACAGGGGCACCTATGTCTGTATATTTACTTTGAGCATTTCGTGAGATATTGTAATTTATGCATGCTTATGACTGTGAATTATATTACCTAGTTTCACCTACCTTAATTCTCATAAAATAGGCAAATATTTTAGAAAATTTCCTTAAAAAGGAACCACAGAAATTAATAATGCATGTATAAGCAAACAACTGCCAAGCTGACACATCTTCCCATCTTAACATGAGCCCTTTGTCAACCAGTTTTGAAACAAAACAATTGGTATTAGACAGATCTGGCAAATATCTGTCCAAAATTGTTGCAACTGTCAGAAAGACACTTAGAAATTTGTATTTATATTCACTGTTCTTTTTGGTGAAAGTTACCTTAGGTTTGGGTGTATCTTGAATGATTAGATAGTGATTCTATGAAGGCATAGCAACTAGGAAGACTATTTATTTGTTTACAATTTTTTTAAACATTTATTTATTTTTGAGAGACAGAGAGAGCATGAGCAGGGGAGCAGGAGCGGCAGAGAGAGGGGGAGACACAGAATCAGAAGCAGGCTCCAGGCTCCAAGCTGTTAGCACAGGGCCCGACGTGAGGCTTAAACCCACGACGAACAGTGAGATCATGACCTGAGCTGAAGTCAGATGCTCAATCGACTGAGCCACACAGGAGACTCACTAGGAAAATACTTTAGAACCAAGTGTCCAGAAGAAAAAGAACAAAATGGTGTTTTAAAAAAGAAGAGAACATATGAGATTCAAATGAGCATTTTACACAATTCTACTAAGTTAATAAACATAAAATATTCCTTATTTATAGTGAAATATAAGAAGGAGCAGAGAAGGAGGCAGCAGGAATGGGGGGGAAGAGGAGGAGGAGGAGCAGAACTTATCACCAAATAACCTTTGCTTTCTTGCCCCAATCCAGTATGGTGGAAGATGAACAAAATCTCTTATTTTGTGGTTCAACAAGTATTTTCAGAAGACATCGATAAAGATAGACATAATAGAGATTTGAACACACAAATATAAAGATAGATTACAAGAGAGGAAAGACTATGGATGAGCAAGATGAATACAAGTGAAAGTGTTGCCACAGTGTTCAAATTAATATACAGATATTTCCAGCAAGACCCATTTTATGAGGTTTGTTAGATTACAATAAACAATTATGAGCTGCTTTTCTGGTATCAGTGTTGAGAGACACAAAAGGGGTGAAGATAGTCAAAAACTGCTTTCATTACAGCAAAAAAAAAAAAAAAAGAAATTTCAAAATTTTGTATTAATATTTGTGACATGGCTGCTTCAACTCAAACAATAATTTCTTATAAATTCACAGACACAGCACCAACATGAAATCTATTGACGTCATCATTTATAGTTAAATTGTTACAATGGGGAAAGCCAACAGAAATGGTCAAAATACTATGTGGAGTTAAGTTTTCATAAAAACAAACAAGACAAAACACAAAAACAAAAAGTCAAACCTATTTATGATATAGTTTTTGAAGTTTTTAAAACAATATTTTGTAATTGATCAGAAGTGATAAAAAGTCTGAGTGGCTCAGTCTGTTGAGGGTCTGACTCTTGATTTTGGCTCAGGGCATGATCTCATGGTCAAGAGATCAAGCCCCATGTCAGAATAGGCTCTGAGCATGAAGCCTGCTTAAGATTCCCTCTTCCTTCTCCCTCTACCCCTCCCCAGCACACACACACACTCTAAATAAATAAATAAACAATAAATTAGTAAATAAATAAAACAAAAAAAGTAAAACAGTGAAAAAAAGAAATCTTTTACATCATGCAGGAGTTTTCATGTTATACCTGGAAAGATACTTGGAATAGTATTTTTATTTATTTTAATTGAATTGAATTTAGTTTTTTTAATGTTTTACTTATTTTTGAGAAAGAGATACAGACAGTGTGAGCAGGGGAGAGTCAGAGAGAGAGGGAGTCACAGAATCCGAAGACAGGCTTCAGGCACTGAGCTGTCAGTACAAAGCCCGACGTGTGGCTCAAACCAAAAAACCGTGGGATCATGACCTGAGCTGAAGTCGGACGCTTAACCAACTGAGCCACCCAGGCGCCCCAGAAGAGTATTTTTTATTAAAATAATTATTTTTCTTTTTTAGGAAAAGAAAAGTGTTTCAAATTTCCAAATGTGTATGTGTATGTGTGATAAGTGAGTCAATAGCATACTGTCTACCAGATGACACTCCACATTATTTACCTTTTCCACAAAAGGAAAGGTAAATAAATAAATAAATAAATAAAGTCATGGTTGTAGGCAAAGTTAATAGTTTAGCATAAAAATGAGAAAGTAACTACTTTTAGTAGAAAATAAAGAGGAGAAGAATGAGTCACTAGAGAAAGCATTTTTGAAAATAGATGTTTAAAGATGTATCTATAGGGGCGCCTGGGTGGCTTAGACCGTTAAACGTCCGACTTTCGCTTAGGTCATGATCTCGCGGTTGGGTTCGAGCCCCGCGTTGGGCTATGTGCTGACTGCCAGCTCAGAGCCTGGAGCCTGTTTCAGAGTCTGTCACTCCCTCTCTATCTGACCCTCCCCTGCTCACGCTGTCTCTCTCTCTCTCCTAGAAAAATACAAAACATTAAAAAAAATAAAGATGTATCTATAATTAAGTGATTTTTTTTTACCAAAAATGAAATAACTATGTCACCTATAAAAATTTTTATGCATATATTTAAAATTCAAGATAGGATTTTGTGCTCTATTTTAAATGTTCAAAATGAAGAACTGTGGTAGGGTTTGGACCCACTTGCTAAAAATATTGACACGAAATTACTTCTAATTAGTTTTCAAGAATAATTACATGGATATTTCCTAACCAAATTTCAAAAAAAAAAAAAAAAGACCTCTGTGCTTTGTATGATAGGTAGTTGGAACTAACCACTGAATAATTGAATTCAGGTGGGATAGCCAACAATGTACTTCTTTGATTTGGATCCACATAATCTAGTAATATACTCCCCCCCACACATGACAGCCATTAAAACAGGACTTTGAATAAATAGAACTTAGAACTATACATTACAGAGCTATATCAGAAAATGTTAAAATGAGATCTTCAAAAATAATAAAATATATTCAATGACATTATGCTCATTACATGTATTTTAGGATGGATAAGTGTGGTTTTGTACTATTGATAAATAAATGGAAGCAAAATACTCTTGAAAAAAGTGTTATTACTTCTAATTGTCTTATTTTTTAAATCTTTTTAAAAAAATTGTATGATTACAACTTGCACATAGTTATATCAGTTTCAGTTGCCTGAAAGAAATAGACATAACAATGAATTAAGAAATGATATGTGCATTAATTATACAAGAAGTCTGGAGCTAAGCAGCACTACAGTTAGTTCAGCAGCTCAGTCATTTCTTCACTATTCCACCATTCTCCCATTCTCACAATTTTCATCAGTGCAACTTCCATGGTGTCTGCAGGGATCTTTAGGTAACCTGTCCGTAAGCAATTGCCTCCAGACTAACTTAAAGATGTTCAACTCAAAAGGATGGCTCTCCTATGTAGCAAGGCTTCTTTTTGAAAGACAAAAATCTTCCCTAGAAATCCATAACAGACATCCTCTGTGTTTCATTGGCCCTGACTAATTCCCATGATTACTTTCAGATCAAACCACTAGGGATCAGCTGACTCTCAAAGATTCATTCTCAAGGACTAAGCATATCGCTATCCAGTAAAAGAGGTGTTCTGATAACAAAAAAGAAAAGTGCACCCATACTAGAGAATATTTCAGGTATATGATTTATAATAAATTAAATATGCCTATATTGGCAATATGTGTTTCTTTTTATTTTATTTTATATTTCTAATAATGGTGTGGTATCAAAAAAGTTTTACAGTCATGTATATGATTACTCCCAGTAACATTTGCAAAAAAATGATTCAATCTTAAAGTTTCCAAATAATCATTTTAGAAAGAGAATTAAAAATAAATTACCAATAAGTGAACAAAAGTTCTGTCTAAAGAGATTAAAATGGGACATGTCTTGAGTATTGCAGTCTTTGTTTTCCTTTTTAATGTAACATTTTAAAAAAAGAAAACTACAAAGAATTCTAAACAGCTCAGACTAATTGGACTTATAACTATCAAAAAATATTAGGAAAATATCTATGATAGCTATCACTTCAGAATAGACTGAAACACCTTAAGTAACAATTTTACCAGGATAAAGTGTAAATTATAGACTATAGCAGTCCAGGAAGAACACTGGATTTCTCTTTACCTCCAATCTTTTTTATTTTATTTACTTCCAATCTTGATGTAAGATATTTTTTAAGGTGGATTATTCATCCATTAATTGTTTAACATTGAAAGTTATAGTCATCAAATGTAAATTAATTTCAAGTGAACATCAAATTAAAGCCATGTAGTAAATCTATTAACCACATTTATGTGCAGTGATTTGCAAAAGATGGCTATCGTTCTTAAGAATCCAGCAAATCCAGCAAGGGTAATAGGACTAACACCAGCTGAAAAGATACAACGAAGAGCATATAATGGCAAAATATACAAAGCAAATGCCAAGCTATCCAGCTCTGAAGAACTAAGTACATAAATACTTAGAGGTAGCTGAGGCAAACTGAAGTCAATTGGAAGCAGTCTGTAAAGGATTTATAAGTGATGTCAATATTTTCCTCATTCATTGAACAGGGCAGCTGACTTGTGGCTGAGAAACAAGTGGTTGGATATCCATCTCAGTTGGCCTGGAAGAGTCCCTCCCAGTTATTATTGACTATCTAGGCATCCTGATTTAGATGTGTCTTACATTTTTCATTTTTAAGTGACTATTATTAACTAAACCCCTCTCTACAATAAGATTAGATGGCTTGGGTAGACTTCTGCTTTGTATTTCCAGATTCTGCATTAGCTCCGTCTGGTAGTGGAGAAGAACATAGACAGTGGGCATAGTTTTTATTCACATGTGTAGATAAATATAAGCAGCCGGTGATAACCCACCACTATTTCTTTCAAACTTGCAGACGCAGAGTAGCCATCCTCTTCCTCTCAAGACGAGAACATAGAGGGCACTTGCTGACAAACCGAGGGTGTTGAGATAAGGTGGCTGTGCTGGGTGTTGGGCGCAAGGAGGTGAAGGTGGCTGTGGACACTGCTACCCTTGCCGGCCACTAGGCGTGCCACTTAGTTTTGCTGTGTTCACTGCCTGAGAAATACCTGGTGGCCACCAGGCCACCAGCTTGCATGGGCTGTGGAGAACATGGACAAATATAAGTTAGATATATTTGAGGTATGTACACTAAATAGAAGTCATTCAGTCCAGAGACGGGTATGGAGGCTTTTGCTGGAGTGTTTTTATATTCTCACATACAATTAGAGTTACCTAATTATTTTATTTTTGAGAATCATTTAAAAAATTTTTTTAAAGTGTATTTATTTTTGAGACACAGAGGCTGACAGAGCGTGAGCAAGGGAGGGGCAGGGAGAGATGGAGACATAGAATCCGAAGCAGGCTCCAGGCTCTAAGCTGTCAGCACAGAGCCCGATGCAGGGCTTGAACCCAGGAAACATGAGATCATGACCTGAGCCAAAGTCAGTTTCTTAACCGACTGAGCCACCCAGACGCCCACTAATTATTTTATTTTTGAAAAGCCATTTTTAAATTTTCTAATGAAAGTATGTAGCAACAATAAACTCATCTATGACCATTGTACTTTTTCTTATGCCTCAATTTTTTCACTTTTGATTTTTAAGTTTTTATAATTTTTTCTTATTTTAACTTCTTACTTGTGTTTTTCTTTCAGGGAGTTTTTTTCTTTTTTGCTTGTTTTATTTTCCTTCCTTTTATAATACTTTTTCTTTTTTTCTTTTGCTTTGTTTCTTTTTCTTTTTTATAAATAAGTTCCACATGAACAAGGCCCGCAAATCCATTCTTGTCAGAGCTGAACAACTGAGGGAAGCAGAGATCCAGTCTTGAACAAGCCCAGTATAGCAAGGTGTACCTGGTTTTATAGGAGGTGTCACCATATATACAAATATATGTTAGATATATTTGTAAAGGAATTTGTATATATTTGTAAAGAACCAGGATGTTCTTTACAATGTATTGGAAATGATCATTCCCTCTATAAGCCATTCTATCTTAGTGAATGCCAGAACCACCTGAAAATCATGTGGTTTCCTAGTATACATGTACAAGTAGCATGCGTATGTAACTTCCACAAACTTCTATTGACATTTACCATCTCCAACAGGCCTACGATGTGCTCATTGATCAGATAAGAAGACCTAAACTGCTGGAAGATGATTAGCCTTAACCTCAAATACAAGTAATAATTTTAAGAAGACTCTATTTGAAAACAGCAGACCATAAGCAGCTACATAAAGTTGTGCTTATATATAATTCTCAAAAAGATAGCATTTGGGGAAGAAATAACTGTAACTCATTATTAATTTCTCTTCTCTTTAATTCTAAGGATTCTCTGCATTTAAATAGTGAAGCTAGAGCTGTGTGTTGGCTCCATTGGCAGAACTTTTCATCAGTTAAATGGTGCAAGTTTGATAGTCAGCATCATCAGATACTCAAATAGAATATTGGTTAATCACAATAATGGTATATTGTCATTGTTTGTTGTTTTATCTAATTTATGGAATAACAGTTGAGCTTTTAGAAATTTTCTTTGAAATACCAGATAGTGCTGTGAATTCATAAATTCAGATAAAGTTCTGAATAGAATAAAATTATTTTTTGTATGGTGAAAATACAAAGTTTTACATTAAGAAACTGTAAAGCAGAAATATGATGTGATTAGTCACAGGGCACAATTAATTCATAAGTGTATTTAAATAAGCTATACTTATTCTAGCAACTGAAATAGAAGCCATAGTTGCCAAATATAATGTTAACATATATAGTCAGATTAACTACATTTTTTTGTTTGTGGTATTGAACAAAAAATAATACTTCGTCATTGGTAGTATGGAATACATCCTTTGTTGTTCATTAATCTGATTTTAGATATATTTGAGTCTATAAAGAATCATGTCATAAATCAATCTGTCTCTTATATTTGTATTAAATTATTTTATAATATTTTTGGTTGCATAAGAAATTAAAAATGTTCAAAGTACTAAAAGAATGAAATACCCTACATGTTCAGGTTTTGAAGATTTTAGCAAATCCTAGTTATTGAAAATATAGCATGCAAACAGGAAGAAGCTAAATTTATTCATACAAAACACAGGAAAAATTAAAGAAGTGTTGAGAACTCAGTATGCATAGTTTATTTTGGCATTGTATTCTTGTGCTTTGAAATATTTATATTTGTGGGAAGAATATTTTGATAAGGTTTCTGTTTACATTGAATGAACATATTCTACTTGGATATGGAGTGAAAATGAAAAGGTCTAAGTCTTTACAATATTTAAATTTGGTGAAATAGTCAAAAGAATCAAAAATAGTTACAACTTTTTTTGACAAGTTTTGTCTTACAAAAATAACTCAAATAAAGAGACTGCAAGATAGCAATGAGTGGGTCTTTAAAATAGATTGATATATGTACACATTTCAATCAAAATATAGAATTGAGAATATCCTTCATTTAGCATAATTTGTTTTCAGGAAATAAATGGAAGGAATTAATGATTTCAAATACATTAAATATAAAATGCAACTTTAAGAAGGTCCCAGAACATTTTATTTAAAAAATAGCATCACACACACACACACACACACACACACACATGCACACACACATATTAAAGTTTGTTTATTTATGTTGAGAGAGAGAGACAGCAGAGGAGGGTCAGAGAGAGAAGAAGAGAAAGAGAGGATCCCAAGCAAGCTCCACACTGTCAGTGTAGAGCTTGATGTAGGGACTTGAACCCAGGAACCATGAGATCATGATCTGAGCTGAAATCAAGAGTCAGATGTTTAACCATCTGAGCCACCCAGGTGTCCCTACCTGACATATATTTTGAACAGAATATTTTATCAGAAAAATACCAATGACATAATATTAGGAACAAGTGCAGTTAAAAAAATCAATTAATCACCTATTTATCTGTTATCTACCTATATTGAGAATAATTTTTCAGCTCATGTTATATATGATATTCAGATAATCTGTATAAATAAGCTTTTCATTTTATTTAGGTCTTCTGTTTATGTTGAGTGAATTTATAATTCTCTACCTTCTTTTAATTATTTTAGAAAAATATTTTTAATAGGACAAGTTTACACGTTTGCTCAGAAGCTAATTTAAATCATTAAATAAATAACTAAAGAGTTTTGTTAATCAATGAACACTTTAAAATAATTTATGTTTTATTAATTTTGGCCTAACCTATCATCTCAAAACTATCCCAGTGTTATAAAGAATAATCCTCAATTAACAAACTCTAAAATCAAACCTTAAAAAACTACTCTAATACTTACTATTAGTTTCAAGTAGTGGCTTACAGCAGCTTATTATTATTATTTCTCATTGTTTTGTAGTTGACTAAATTCAGCTGGATTTTTGCAAAAGACCTCTCCCACAGTTACAGTATATGAAGACTCAGTTAGATTGAATGTCTAAGAGGGCTCATTTGTGTGGTTACTAGCTGATGCTGGCCATTTGCTGGGGCTCAATTTAGACTATTAACTGGAGTACTTACGTGCCACTTTTCCATATGATTTGGGCCTCTTTACAGCATGGCAGCTAGGTGCTAAATGAGAAGGCTCCAAATATGTGTACAACAAGAGACCTAAGTGGAGGATCTTAGGGTTCTTATGAACAAGCACCATTTCTGCCAGGGTGGTGGGTGGGTGGTTTGGTTGGTTTTGCATTGCATTGCTTGGTAAATTAAAGTCTGAGGTAGAATTGTCGAATTAGTAGGGGAACCCAAATGGTGGAAAACTATGAGACAAGAGCTAAGTATTTTGAGTGTGTGAAAAGCAAGTTAATTACTCTGCAAATATGAGAAAGGGGAAGGTACTATTGCTAAAATTAAATAACCCAAATGTGTTTTACTCTCTGTCATACACAATTGGTTAAAATTATAATCTATTAATATTTTTATACATCTGAGTTTTTCTAATCAACAACTTCATGATCTCCCTAGATGAGATAAAAGGGTTTTATATAAATGTCAAAGTTAATTGACAAATATATATAATATAATTAATATAATATAATATAGTAGTATAAAAATATATGTTGTAGCAAAATATTGTGTTCTGGGCAAGCTGTTAAGCTGTTTTTTAGAGTATGCACCAAAAGTATATTTGGAAGTAGAAAACAGTCTAAAAAAGACTGGTAGAGAATGGAGATTATCTGTAATCATCCAAATGGTGCTGTTGAATATGTGGTTACAGGGAAAATCAAGACTAGTGATGGAAATTTTAATCGGTAGTATATATTTGAATTTTAAGTCAATGTACTGGGTGAGATAATTCAGGGAGTTGGTGTCTAGATAATAAAAGAAAGACTGAGCTATTTACAATATTTAGCATTTGGAAGTTGAGTAGGAGTAGCAAAGGCATAGAACTATAAATCAGAAAACATTTTAAGAACAGAGAATTTGTTGGCTATTTTTAATCCTGCTGATATTTTACAAAATGATGCAAAAATGAACCATGGATTCAGTCATTACCAATGACTACAGCTGATGTAGTCGTATGATGAAGGCAAAAACCTTATTCTGTTGTGGTTTGAAGAAGAAATGAGAAAAGAGTAATGAGAATGATTGTACGACAACTCTTTAGAGGAATTTTTTTGTTTCCTGATTGTTTTGTAGAAGGGAGAGTTATATGAAATATCGCTAAATTAAAATTCAGGTATCACTCGGGCGCCTGGGTGTCTCAGTTGGTTAAGCACCTGACTTCAGCTCAGGTCATGATCTCACAGTTTGTGGGTTTGAGACCCACATCAGGCTCTTTGCTGACTGCTAGCTCAGAGCCTGGAGTCTGTGTTCGGATTCCGTGTCTCCCTCTCTCTCTGACCCTCCCTTGCTCACGCTGTCTCTCTCTCTCAGAAATAAATATAACATTTTTAAAAATGCAGATATCACTGAATGAAAATGAAAAAACTAATGTATATATTATATATAGTGTCAAGTATATTTATGTGCTAATGGAAAAGCTTCAGTGGGACAAAAAACAAAAAAGAGTTTAATACAGCAGAAAGAAGTATGCTTGCTGACATGAGATCCTTGGGTAAATGAGCATGAGAATACCCACTTCAGATTCTCTCAGTTTTCTCAGAGGAAATAGGATGTCCAGTTTTCAGATGAGAGTAAAGTTGGAGGAAGGACATTGGAAAATTAAAAAGAAAAGAGAAAGTAATAGTCATTTCAGAATTATCCAAAGGCATCAAAGACTGAAATGAACTGGGGTAATGTGGGAATGTGACAGGATTGTCTTATCTTCAATAGTAAAATGAGCACTGATGGACATTTAATAACATTCACAGGCTGAAACTGTCCTATGACATAATGTAATAATGATATATTAATGACACAATACACTAGTGATACCTTGTCCTATAATACAATGTAATAGCTATAGAATAAAAATAATAATGAGCAAAGTTTAATACTAATTATATGCTAGGCCTTATTCTAAGTGCTTTAAGTAACACAGGAAAACCTCTCCATAACTTTCAAATAACATAATCAGAATTTGTTAGATATACCAGATTCAAAGTTCTTGTTCTTTTTCACTATGTTGAACCTGTATTTAATGGGAAAAAAATAACATATTTACATTCCCACACATTTAAGCATGATGTGTACTAAATTTTCTAAGTTGGGGGTCACTATTTAAACCTAAGCATTTGGGTATTTCTATCATCATCAAACTTTCAATAATGAGGGTTTTCCACTCTCTTAGCATTGGCATTTTAATTTTTTTTGGTCTATTTATGTTAATTAATGTTTAGTTCACTCAAATCCATTATGTAATTAGTTCTGTTGCTTTACTTTAGAAAAAACATATTTCATATTTAGTGAAACTATAAAATAATTCAAATATTTAAACTTATAGAAAATACAGGATGTGGAAAGCAAAGATTTTAAATAAATTTAGCCATGACGTGTTAAGTAATAAAAATAAGCAATACAAGAAAATAGGGTTCTATTTTATATTGCGAGCATGCACGGAACTCTAGTTAGCTGTATGTATAAGACATTTTATTTTGCCTTCGGTTATATTCCTTACATCAATCTTACTTCTAAGGTCAAATAGTCAGTGTACACCTGCAAATAATTATAGCATTATCTCTCCAGGTGAGGCACAAATGAGCATTTTTCTTCTTCTCAGTCCCTCCGAAAGCAAGCCATTTACAACCTAAGAATTTGGGGGTTACTTGCTCCAGAGATGTAATGTGAGAATGCGTATGGACAGTGTTTAAGAAGTGTGTCATGTCTTTTATTGTTAGCATTGATTTGTGACATAGACTAAAGAAATAATGAAATGTCCATAAAGGTTAGGAAGCATGCACCTTGGAAAATACAATAGACATTTTATTCACTTCATATAGAATGCTATGGCAACAATTCATGAAACTCTAAAACCTCCTCTGACAGCCAAGAAAACCATCCTTAGAACAAACTGTTCTGAAGAAAATGCGTCTGTTCTATGCTAAAAATGGTGAGATTCTAATGAGAATGTATCTACTGATCAACAACCTATTTCTACTATTATCTAAGTGACATATGGCATAGCATTCGTGATAATTTTAACATTTGTATTGCTATAGTGAAGACAGCTTATCTTCAATTCTCATTAAAGGAAAAAGAAAATTCCCAAAGCTGTCCACAAAAGGTAAATATTGAAATAAGAAATCTTTGTACCATTACTACTGTTTGTGCTCCCCTTCTAGCGTATGTTTTTCATGCACAGCAGGTAAAGGAAAAATTAGGGCATCAGTGTCAGTGGCATCAATCTTTGTTTATTCCAGAAAAGCTAAGTATAATAAAATATATGGAAGCTAATTTTTGGATAATGCTTTCAGAATTTTTCTCATATGTAGACCATGGCTATCTATCTATGGGGGAAGCATGATTGTGTTACATTATTTCACACACACAATACCGTAGAAGCATACTTTCATACCAAACATTTCTGGAAATTCAATAAACAAAAGACGCAGTTTTGACATCTGCTATTTAAAGCGTTTACCAATGTGCAAAAGAGAAAACTAAAAATAATATAAAAGCAATAACTAAAATATACTGCACATTAGAAGACATGATAGCACTTGAATCCAGCCGCCCTTTGAAGAAATGAGTTATTTTGCAGATGGCTCCTATCCGGCAAGACTCTTCTGTTTATAGTGCTGCAGGTGGTAGGAAAGGACACAGGAATGGGCGGGGGGGGGGGGGGAGGTTAGAGCTATATCATTCTCTCCACAGTAGGCTCAGTAAAATTAGATTAAGTTCCAAGGCTCACTCCTTCTCAGTACTGCCATCTAGTGTGACATGGAAAGTATCATTTTGATGAGTATTAAGCTTAGTGCATGATGTCAGTTTTTCATAATTTATCATACTAGTCCAAAGAAAATAGCTGAAATGGAAACTCACTTGAGAAGAGTGGGTAAGGGTGAAATGCACAATTTAATGAACCTATACAAATTTCATGAAAAACCATCTCTGGTCATTTATTTCATAAGTGGAACAATTCACATAATTAGCTTGATGATTAGGAATAAATTAAATTTAGAGTGTGGGTCAGCCAAGATAGACCAGATAACAACCAACCTCAAGTCTCAGTGGCTTAATATAAGTTTATTGGTTAAGCTACATGTAAAATGCAGGTTCACAAGACACATTCTTCTTATCATAGTCACCCAAGATCTAGGCAAAAGCTTTACCGCCTTTAGACGTTGCACTTTTTAAAACAATTTTAATGTTTATTTATTTTGAGAGAGAGTGTTGTGAGGAAGGGAGGGGCAGAGAGAGACAGGGAGAGAGAAGGAAGGAATCCCAAGTAGGCTCTGTGCTGCCGGCACAGAGCTCGATGTGGGGCTCAGTCTCACAAAGTATGAGATCATGAACTCAGCCGAAGTCAAGAGTTGGATGCTTAACCAACTCAACCATCCAGGCACCCCGATATTGCCCTTTTGATTTATGCATATGTGATTTTCCACAAAGAGAAAGAAAGAGTTTAAGAGCTTTAGAGCAGCAATACAATACTTCAGCCCAGAACCGACATTCCCCTCTTCTGGTCATCTTTGCACAGCAAAACATCCCCATTCCTGATTTCCCAGGGACGAGTAAGTGTAATTCTATGTTCTTGGAGGGAGAACAGAACCTGAGATATTAGTGATCCGTAGCAGTGTTACCACCAAGGAAAATCTCAGCAGAAAGTGCCCACACCATGACACTATAATAATATACCCAATATTTATCATCTTTCCTGAAAAGTTTTTACAACTACCTTCCTACACACAGCACCATGCTAGGGCTGTGGCCCGTGACCAGTGAGATTCGAGGTAAGTACTAGAACACTAGGATATAAACAGTTGTTGAAAGTAGACAGAAAGGGACAGAGAATGTCAGTGGTAGAATCAGACATTCTGACAAAATTTTACATAACGGCTTCAGATTCTTCATATCGAAAATTTTGATTTCCCCTCCAATGACTTTAAAGATTCAAAAAAAAGATGGCAAAGTTAATAGGATAGTTTCACCCTTGCTTTACGACTGAAAGTCTAAAAGTAACTATTACCAAAATCTTTGCTCTGACCTGTGGAATCTATTCCCTTGCTTGATTAGGTTAATAAAAAAAAAAAAAAAATTAAGAATGTCCAGAAATGTGTATAAGCTTAAGAGAAAACGTGTACAAAACTATCAAGGAAGCCATTAAACATACTGTCGCTGACCTAGTCTAGCAAAATTGGCTTTTATTAAATGGCAGCTGTGCCTGATTAAAAAATTATGACTCCCCTCAGGAATCATAAGGGTCATTAAAAACCAAGTCATAAAATCCTCTGCTCCCTGAAGGCACACTGACAGAGAACACTTCCCATTTCCTTATTGTAATTTAACTTTAACTACCATAATGCCCAATGTGTTCTTAAAAGATTTTTTTAAATTGTCATTTTATCCTTTATACACCTACCTCAAATTGTTAAATAATTACATTAGGTTAGTATTTGAAAAATACAAATGGCCTGAATTATAAAGATGGTCTAATAGTTGGTCACCTTATGTGCTCTTTTTACCCCCTCAAATTTGTTGATGTATTTCCAGTTTATTTTAATGGGTATATTCATACATATTTATCTTCATAATTCTAGAAGAAATTAGATAAGGAAACAAAAGACTATCTATGGGAAAACAATCTATAGAAGTTCATTGACTTACCAAATATTACAGATAGAAAAGTTTACAGATATGTACCTAATTCTGTATTTATAAATAATGCTTTGCAAACTGTAATATATATAAATTCCCTTTGAGGGAAGAGTTTTTACTTTTTTCATATTATTTTAATCCTTCTATCATATTTCTCTTCTAAAAGTTACTGTTTTTTAACTCCATTTGCAATTAAGGCTGACATCCAGCTATAATTATCCAAATAATTTACAGAAAGCCAACAATATAATTCGTGTAATGGACCAGAAAACTCCTCAGAGCCATCCTCCCAATGTCGGTTCAGAGTCTCAACAGGATAGCCATTATTGTTGTTAAAGTTCAGGTTTACAAGTTTTGGCTTTAATCTACGTTGATGGTGTATAAGGAGGACAGTAACTTTCTGGGGCCTCTTTTATAATGATACTAATCCCACTTATGAAAGCTCTGCCTTTAGGAATGAATCACCTCTTAAAGGCCCAACTTTCAAACCCTTTGGAGGTTGGGATTCCAACAGATGAATTTTGAGGGGGACACGAGCATCCAATCTATAGCAGGTGGGATGCAGGAACATTAGGGGTGCGTGCTAGGATGGACCAGTGATGTCTTCATTCTGTCTGCTGTAACAAAATACCATCGACTAGGTAAACAACAGAACTTTATTTTCTCATGGTTCTGGAAGGTGGGAAGTCCAAGACCTAGCTGATTTAGTTTATGGTGAGAACTCTCTTCCTGGCTTGCAGAAAGCTGCCTCTTTGCTGTCCTCACATGGCCTTTCTTCTGTGCATGTTCAGAGAGAGAGAGCCAGAGCTCTGGTCAATTTCTCTTCTTTCTTTTTTTTAATGCTTGTTTGATTTATTTTTTGAGAGACAGAGAAAGGCAGCGTGAGCAGGGGAGTGTCAGAAAGAGAGGGAGACATAGAATCTGAAGACAGGCTCCAGGCTCTGAGCTGTCAGCACAGAGCCCGAAGGGGATCTTGAACCCAAGAACCGTGAAATCATGACCTGAGCCGAAGTCGGACACTTAACCAACTGAGCCACCCAGGCTCCCCAATTTCTCTTCTTATAAAAACATTAATCCTTTTGGATTAGGGACCCGTCCTTACAATCTCATTTAATCTAAATTAAGTCCTAAAGACTCTATCTTTAAATACAGTGACTTTGGAGGTTAAGGTTTCAACAAATGAATTTTAGGATGCAGCCGTTTTCAGTCCATAACACATGGACACTACCTACCTACCTAATATGTCATATTAACAGACTTTGTTTGCCTTCCAGAAAACATCAAATATTTAGGAAAACTTTCCTAACACCTTATTGTTTGTTAAGGATCTATTACATATTTGTGTATTTAACATTTTCTTGAATCTATATTTTCTGGCTGTCTATCATCCTTTGGTGCTATTAATTTCATGAGTTTATTATTTTCTATGCCCTGTACTATATCTTTATATTTATTCTATAGTAAGACAAGGGAGGACTCTAGTGTTTACATTTGTTGACTATTATATAATTGATTTTATTTCTTCATATATCTTTCAAGAATTGGAAAATATCAATCATATTTCTCCTTGCCATCATTTTGAGAATTGAGTTCTTGGGGTTCCTGGTGGCTCAGTCAGTTGAGTGGCCAACTTTGGTTCAGGTCATGATCTATCTCCTGGTCCATGATTTCCAGCCCCACATTGGGCTCTGTGCTGACAGCTCAGAGTCTGGAGCCTGTTTCAGGTTCTGTGTCTCCCTCTCTCTGCTCTTCACCTGTTTATGTTCTCTCTCTCTCTCTCTCTCTTTCAAAAATGAATAAACATTTAAAAATGTAAAAATAAATTGAGTTCTTACTATCTGAATTTTTCATGCAGAGCCTATCCCCTTGCCCATCTTACTATCCATGTATAAAACTTTTCTAATCTTATGTTGACACATCTTTCTTACAATCCAGAAATCTGGCTTGGACAGAACATTTCAGATATAATAAAATCCTGCATACTTAGAAGGATAAGCAAATGTGATTTATCATGATTTGCTGATTTTTTTCAGTGTAATTATTATGGTTTAGTAGAAGGAGTGTCCAGAAAGTTTATCAAAGCTTATTCTATCTTACTCTTACTTTAATTGGCCATATTTACTAAGGTAAGTCTTTTAAACGCTTTGGCCTTTAGCTTATCAAAAAAGTAATTAAATAAAATCAATATGCCTTTCACTGCTCAGAGCTTTCAACTTTAAAGATATTTTCTGGAAATTGTCTACTATGAAAAAATTGTCACTGTATTGAGCCATAAATTTAGTTGTCATGTACAATGGGGGAAGGTCACAAATAATTCAAGTATTTCACATCCAACTTATAAAGTAACTGTGAGATATTATTTAAGACTTTTGAAATAGAAGAACCTGGGTGGCTCAGTCGATTAAGCTTCTGACTCTTGATTTCAGCTCAGGTCATGCTCTCATGGTACATGGGATAAAGCCCTGCACTGGGCTCTGCACTGACCATATAGAGCCTGCTTGGAATTCCCTCTCTCTCCTTCTATCTCTCTCTGCCTGTCTCTCTCTTTCTTTCTATCAAAATAAATAAATAAACATTTCAAAAGTAAAAAAATAAAATAAAACTTTCAAAACACACAAAAAAATAACAAAACAGATGTTCAAAATGCCACTAATATTTGACTATTAAATATAAAAGTGTATGGAAGTAATAAATATAGTATTATATTGTAAGAACATAGGGATATTTATACATTGCTTTTGGATTATAAATCATTGCATTAATTCAGGCAACTCATTTGGCAAATAATAATTTTAATGAACATTTTGGAGTGTTTACTCTTTGTCATATTTTAATACACATTCTTCTCATGTCTCAACTGATTTAATTAATTAAAAATCATTCTGAGATAGGTAATATACTTATTCCCATCTTACAGATGAGAAAGTGGAGACATAGAATGTTTACATAACTCTTCTCAGGTTATAGAGCTATTAAGTGTCAAATCTAACCTGAATTCAACAGGATTGACTCTAAAGTCTATGTGCATAACATTTAATTAAAACTGCTTCAAATATAATTAATAAAAGTAAAGAATGTGTTTGTTGCTTGATCTATCAACCCATTAAGTGGATAGAAAAGTGAGTGAAGACTTATGTGTAAATATGGTGGTGAGATAATTATATAAAAGAGCAAGCTATTGGAAACAACATAAGCCACAAAAGGAAATGATTAAAAAAGAAAAGACTATACATCCTTGGAAACAAATTCTATGGAAATATTAAATATCAGCCCATGATATGACAGTTAATAATATGGAGACATGTTTATGATTGCTTTTTAGAGAAAAAAGTAGGTTACTGCACAGTAGATATAGTGTAAACCTGATTTCATATGGGCCCACACCAAAATGTTAACTGTGATAATCTTAGAAAGCTAGAAGTTTAAGTGTTTTTTTTTTTTACTGTGTTGCTATAGTTTTGAAACCCTTATAAAAGACACTATTGTTTTATATTGGAATAAAATATTAATTGAAATTTTCAATAAAGGCAGCTCACATCTTCCAACATTTGGCAAGAAGCCCTAAGAAAGAGTAATGCTCATTTGCCCATAGCTATGCCCTTTTCAATGAATTCAACAGATGTAACAAATTACAGGCAAGAGACACATTATAGCTGTGTAAAAACAAACAAACAAACAAACAAAAACCAAAGTACTCTGTCTGTTCAATGAATATTAGGACCACCAAGTGATAGAAAGCTAATTGCGGTCTGGTTTATCATTTCTTTAATGGTGCAGACCCTATGGGATGAGGAACTTTTAAGATAGGTGTGGAGTATATAATGTGAGATCCTCACTTAGAATAGAAGCAATGTGGAAAGATACTTAGGATGAATAAAGCTAAATATTGCTGGTTTCATTTTATACTTCTGGAAAAACTTTGTATTCTGTATTGATACACTACTAATTTTAGTAATAACATAAATCAAAAATAGTCATCTGTATATCTCTGTACAAAACCAACAGTAAATTGTAAAAGTGATTTTTAAAGGATTAAAGTACGTTGCTATAGCAACTTCTTATTA
Organism: Hyaena hyaena; assembly: GCF_003009895.1. Taxonomy (NCBI): domain Eukaryota; kingdom Metazoa; phylum Chordata; class Mammalia; order Carnivora; family Hyaenidae; genus Hyaena; species Hyaena hyaena. The sequence continues at coordinate 487,297 of NW_024080696.1, forward strand.
AAATACAAGCTGTTAATACAACTAGAATATGCCAGACATGAGTTAGAAATAGTCTCTGTGATTTAAAAGAAAAATTAGACTTTTTTGCTCTTTAGGATTAATGTGTTTCAGATATTTTATAACATTAGAATGCTAAAGATAAGAAAAACTTATGACATGTTGTTGTAGTTCTGAAGCCCAAACATCCTTATGTAGTATGTATTTAAACTTTCATTTAGTCCAGTAAATGCAATGGGACAGCGTCTTGCCAAATTTTTTATTGAATGAATGAATAAGTAAATTGGGGATGGTTAAATATAAAACATAATTTAAAATGTAATAAAATATTTTGTTTTTCTATTCATGGTTATATATGACAAGCTATAAGGGATACAAAATAAATACTGAATCAACTTCAAGTTTTCATTTTGGATTAATTCCTATGATGAGGGACTTCTTAATTGTAAGTCTCTACACTCCTCTGTGTATTCTATTGGTCTTTATCTAATCCCATGCTTTGGTACCATGTACCTCTGACATGAAGGTCATGGATGTCATGGAATTCAAGAGGAGAAAGAGATTTGAGAAGGAATGAAGAGTGAACTAATTCACATAAAGCTAAGAAGTGGAGTAGTAGGAAGGTAGAAAAGTATCTCTAGTGTTTGACAGCAATCATGGGAATGTAATGAGTGTAATTTAATTGAAATGCTACAAGAAAAATTCAATGGAAATTAATACAAGATGAGCAAGTAGAGAAGAAACTGCAAGTAATCTTATGTGAGATTTGGCTTTTATAGTGAAGGGGAAAATGAGGGCATAACTTAAAGATGATAGGAGTTATGGTGGGACATAGAAGGACATGCTGATTAAATGTTAAGAACAACCTAGTAGACTGGAAGAGATTGATGAAATAGGAAAAGAAATGAAATGCATGGGAGATAGCATGTCTTGAAAAGATTATAGGTGAAAAAGATTACTAGCACATTTGCAAGGAGTGGCCTTTGAAAATACGAAGTAAATTTTACTCTTAATCAATAATTTTATTTTTAATCTGAAAAACTTCATAGAAAGTTATGAGACCTCGTTTAACTAGCATACTCTGCTCTTTAGCTCTGAGGAAGCTGACCTGTTGCTGAGCAACTTGACCTTTGTTCTGAGTAAGATAGTTTGAAGTAATTCTCTCATCTTTTAAATTTTTTTTCTAGGTTCTTATTCATAGACTGTAGCAAGAATCAATGAAATGGCGTATGAACTTTTTTTTTATTAATCAACCATATCATATTGAGAATTATATCATTCCTAATATATAAAAGTAATCAGTTCTTTTAAGAATGCACATCTTTTTTTCAATTGGATAAAAAATTATCTGCAACATCCTGGTCTCTGGTGTGCTTACAATTTAATTCTATATTAAATTCTTTACTTGAAGAATCATAACTAGGGAATAATTTGATAATGTGAAGAATGGAAAAAATCTCAGAGCCAAAACATTTATTTTCTGTGGCACTTTTGGCAAGCCCTGAATCTAAATAGCACACAGTGTTTCCTTGTAGAAGTACCAAAATAAAAATCACAGAGTTGAAGAATATAATACCTGAGCTGGAAAACACACTAGAGGGTTTCAAAAGTAGGCTACATGAAGCAGGAGAAAGAAACAGTTGACAAAAAACAGGGCAGTGGAACTCACCCAATCAGAGCATGGGAAAAAAAGAAAACAAACAAACAAACAAACAAAATGAACATGTCCCAAGGAACTTATGGGACAAAACCAAGCAGTCTAACAATCACATTACAAGGGTCCCAGACAAAAGAGAAAGAAAGGAGTGGAAATCTTATTTGAAGAAATAATAGCTGAAAACTTACAGAACCTGGGGAAGGAAACAGATATCCTACTACAGAAAACTCAGAGAGTTTCAAATAAGATGAAACCAAGAAGACCCACACCAGGACACATAATTACTAAAATGTTAAAAGTTAAAGACAGGGAGAGAGCATTAAAGGTAGCAAGAGAAAAACAACTTCTTACAATGAAACCCTCAGCTTTCTCAGCAGCTTTCCCAGAAGAAATTTTGCAGGCCAAAAGGGAGTAGCATGATATATTTAAAGCACTGAAAGAAAAAAAAAAAAGCTTTCACCCAAGAATACACTACACACAAAAGTTTAGAATTAAAGGAGAAATAAAGGGTTTTACAAACAAGCAAAAGTTAAAGGAGTTCATCACCTCTAAACTGGCCTTGCAAGAAATGTTAGGGGGACTCCTTTAAGCTGAAACCAAAGGGTGCTAATAAACATATGAAGGAATAAATCTCACTGGAAAGATAAATACATAGTCAAGAAAGTAGATTAATCACTTATGAAGCTAGTAGGAAGGTTAAAAGACAAAAGCAGTAAGTGGCTATGATTGCCGTACTTAGTCAAGGGATACAGGAGATAAAAAGATGTAAAATGTGACATCAAAAACAAAATGTTGCAGGGGCGCCTGGGTGCCTTAGTCGGTTAAGCGTCCGACTTTCCGACTTTCGCTTAGGTCATGATCTCGCGGTTTGTGGGTTCGAGCCCCCCGTCGGGCTCTGTGCTGACTGCCAGCTCGGAGCCTGGAGCCTGTTTCAGTCTGTGACTCCCTCTCTCTCTAAAACACACCAAAACACGCAATCTCTCTCTCCTAGAAATAAAAAAAAAAAAAAAAAAACATTAAAAAAAAATGTTGCAGTGAAGAGTAAAAATGTTGAGCTTTAGAATGGAATCAGGCTTGAGTTGTCATCAACTTAAAATAGACTGTAATGTTGTTATATGGAAGCCTCATGATAACCACAAAGCAAAAAGCCACAGTAAATACACAAAAGATAAAAAGAAAATAATATATGCATACCACTAAAGAAGTCGTCAAACCACCGAAGTTGCAAAGGAAGAGAGCAAGAGAAGAAGAAAGAAACAGAAAGGAACTACAAAATATTCAAAACAAAAAAAAACAATCCCGCCACACACACACAATTTAAAAAATGGCAAAAATTACTCTAAATGTAAAAGACCTAAATTTCTAATCAAAAGGTATAGAATGGCTAAATGGCTTTATTAAAAAAAAAAAAATCCTCTAGGGCACCAAATGGCTCAGTAGGGATGTCTGACTCTCGGTTTTGGCTCAGGATATGATCCCAGGATTGTGGGACTGAACCCTATTTCAGGCTCTGCTCTAAGCCTGGAGCCTTCTTAAGATTCTCTTCCTCTGCCATTCCCCTGCTCTCTCTCTCTAAAACAAAAATAAACAAAAAAGACCCCTCCATATCCTACCTATGAGATACTTTAGATGTAAGGATATACACAGACTAAAAGTTAAGGGATACAAAATGATATTCTGTGCAAATGCAAACCAAAAGAAAGCTGAAGCAGTTGTATTTCTATCAGATAAAATAGACTTTAAAGACTGTAATAACACAAAAAAAATGGATGTTAAATAATTATAATGGGTCAATCCAAAAGAAGAATGTACCATTTGTAAATATTTATGCACCCAATATAAAAACACTTAAATATAAAGCACACATCAACAGATCTAAAGAAAGAAATAGACCTTAATAACTATAATAGTAAGAAATTTTAACACCCCACTTACATGAATGGATAGATCATCCAGATGGGAAGTCAATAAGAAATAATTGGCCTTAAGTGACATGTTAGACCAGATGAACTTAACAGAGATATACAGAACATTCCATCCCAAAGGAACAAAATACACTTTCTTCTTGAGTGCACAAGGACATTTTCAAGGATAGATCATGTAAGGCCACAAAACAAGTCTTATTAAACTTAATAGGATTGAAATCATATCAAACATCTTTTCTGGCAATGAATGTATGAAACTAGAAATTAATTACACAAACACAACCGGAAAATTCATGAATACATAGAGGTTAAACAATATGCTACTGAACAACCAATGGGTCAAAGGAGATATCAAAAACATACCTTGAGAAAAAAAAACCCAGAAATGTAACATAATAAAATTTGTGGGATGCAGCAAAGGCAGAATGAAGAAAGAAATTTATAGTGATGAATGCCTATCTCAAGGGCCAAGAAGTCTCAAACAACCTAACTTTACACCCCAAGAAACTAGAAGAAGAAGAAATAAAACCCAAACTTAGAAGGAAGGAAATAAATGAAATAGAGACTGAGAGATAAAGGACAAAAGATGAAGGATACAAATCATACAATCGTCTCAATAAATACAAAAAAGATATTTGACAAAGTTTATTACCCATTTATGATAAAAATCCTCAACATGGTGATTGAGGGAATGTACTTGAATATAACAAAGTCCATATATGACAGGCCTACAGGTAATATCATACCCAATGGTGAAAAGCTGAAGACTTTTCCTCTAAGATCAGGAACAAGACAAGCATACCTACCTGCACTAGTTATCTTCACCATAGAATTGGAATCTTAGTCACAGCTATCAGGGAAGAAAAGCATAAAAAACATCCAAATTAGAAAGGAAGAAGTAAAACTGTCACTATTTTTGCAGAGGACATGATAACAGTAGGTAAACCCTAAAGATTCCATGAAAAACTTTTGAAACTAATAAACAAATCTAGAAAAGTTATTGGATACAAAGTCAATACACAAAAATCTGCTGTGTTTCCATACACTAGTAATAAACTTTCATAAAGATAAATTAAGAAAACAATCCCATTTACAATTGCATTAAAATAATACAATACCTAGGAATAAATTTAATCAAAGAGGTGAAAGACCTGTATATTGAAAACTAGAAGACATTAATTAAAGAAATTGAAGAAAACACAAGTAAATGGATAGATATTTCATACTCATGGATTAGAAGAATCAATATTTTTAAAACGTCCATACTACCCAAAGCAATCCACAGATTTATTGCAATCCCTATATAAATTCCAGGAGCAGATTTTACAGAAATAGAATGAATACAATAAAATTTGTATGGGAACATAATAGACCCCAAAGAGCTAAAGCAAACTTAGGAAAGAAGAACAAAGATGAAGGCATCATTTTTCTTGATTTCAAACTATATTACAAAGCTGCAGTAGTTAAAACAGTATGATATGGGCATAAAAACAGACACATAAACCAATAGAACATTAGAGAGCCCAGAAATAAACTCACACATATATGATGAATTAATTTAGAGCAAATGCCAAGAATATGCAGTGGAGAAAGGACCGTCTTTGAGAAATAGTATAGGGAAAACTGGACAGCCACATATTGAGAATAAAAGTAGACCACTATTTTACATCTCTCTCTCACACACACACACACACACACACATTCAAAATGGATTAAATATTTGAATGTAGGACCTAAAACCATAAAATGCTTGGAAGAAAACATAGGCTCTAAGCTCCTGAACATGGGTCTTAGTGATAAATTTTGATCTGACACCAAAAGTAAAAACAACCAAAGCAAAATTAAGCAAAACTAAATGCGACTACATCAAACTGGAAAGCTTATGCACAGCAAAGGAAACCCTTAGAAAATGAAAGGGCAACCTACTGATTGGGAGATAATATTTGAAAATCAATATCTGACAAGGGACTAACATGCAAAATATGTAAAGAACTTATACAACTCAAGAGCTAAACTAAAACAATTTGATTAAAAAATGGGCAGAGGATCTGTATAGACATTTTTCTAAAGACTTACAGATGGCCAACAGGTACATGAAAATATGCTCTCTATCATTAATCATCAAACATGGAGATCAAAACCTCAGTATGATATCACCTCACACATTTTAGAATGGCTATTACCAAACAGACAGGAAATAACAAGTGTTGGCAAGAATGTGGAGAAGAGTAAACCCTGGGTGCATTGTTGATGGAAATGTAAATCGTTGCAGTCATTATGGACATTCCTCAAAAACTTAAATACATTAAATAAAACTACCATATGATCCAGCAATCCACTTCTGGGTATTTACCCAAAGCAAATGAAAATGTGAACTCCAAAAGATTTATGTATCACAATGTTTGTATCAGCATTGTTTATAACAGCCAATATATGGAAACAGGCTAAATGTCCATTAATGAGTAAATAGATAAAAAATTGTATGTACACGCACACACATTCACACACATGTACACACAATGGCCTATTCAGCCATAAACAAGAATGAACTCTTGTTACTTGTGACAACATGGATGGACCTCAAGGCCATTATGCTAAGTGAAACATGTAAGACAATAAAAGACAGACACTGTATGATCTTTCTAATTTGTGGAATCTAAAAAAAAAGAAGTTTAAGAAAAAGTATTTAAAAACATAAACAGCATGTGTAGGCCCTATAATGACCTTCAGATTTTCCACACTATCATTATTTCTGGTTGTATCCACTTGAACTTTGCTGACTTTGTCTATGAAAACTTTCAAAAAGCCTAAGGGCCAGAAACAGTCTCAAATGTGATGCTGCATAACTTATCACATAGTCCTTTTTCAGAAGACCTTGCACAGAAGTTCTTAACTGTGTTGTCTATCGTATCCCTGTTTGTATATAAACATATATGCAATTTAACAAATGATATCTCTTTTCATAACACAAATTATCATCTTGGATTTTTTTATAATCTTCACCTAGACTACCCAGGATTTCTAAGCATAAAAACATTTTTACCCTATCCTCTTTTCTTAAATTTCTTGGTGTTTCTTGAAATAGCCTTCGTCTTCACAATTTTAACACACCAAATTCTACAAAACAGATACTCACATCTGGAAAAGTGCTAATAAGTTACATTCTAGCAAGAGGAATAGAGAAAACAAGTACTTATACAGCTAGGTGTACGGACTTTATTGATGCAGGAGATTCCTTCTGATAACTTCTTCTTTAAATTATCCTACTTGGATTATAAAATAAAAATGGATCTGCCATTGGGAGTGTCCCCAAACAATCCTCTAGAAGCGTTAACTCAGAAATGATTAAGGTAAACATTTAGCCACTTGGATCCCCAAATTTCAAAAACATGACTATTTTTGCAGAAAATCAATTTTTGAAGCAAGAGAGTTCAACTCAAAAGGGGAAAAAAGCACTGTAAAAATGAATTTTAGTTAATAATATGCATTTTGAAATATTTTTGGATGGAAGTATAATAACGTCTGTAACCTTAAAGTGCAGTAAAAAATAGGATTGATAGAAGGATTGATGGAAATTCGAGTACTCAATAGATAGACATGTAATAAAGACAATGTAGCATAATGTTATTTATAGAATTTAAATGGTGAGGATATGCCTTTCACAGTACAATTCTTTAAACTGCTTTATGTGTTTGTAACATTTCATAGTAAATTTTTTTAAAAAGACAAACCTGCATTCTAAAAGAAATGAAAAGACTTCACTTAGGCAAAGACATAGTGTTGATTATATTTACTGATAAATAACACTAATCTTTCTTGTGCCTAAATCACATGTCTTACCCTTACTCTAGTCACTGTCCCTGATTTAACTCTATCCTTATAACTTGACAAATCAAATGATTCTCTCAATCCATTTCTTCTACAACTTAGAGAAAAACAATATAGAAAGAGGTGGAAAGAGGCTTTGGATTTTCTCGATCAATCAACTCTTATACATTGATTGATTAACTGACAAACACCTGCAGTCAATTTGATTTGACTTGTCTGTTACTTAGGAGAAAAGACAGCTGTCCATTTGTCTCCACCCTCAGAGAGAAATATTGAGATTTGGCCACTGTTGGAAAGAATTTGTTTAATAAATAATGGAACCTGTAAAATGGTATGAATATAAGGCTTCAACTTAGAAACTTTGCAGGCTAATTCAGAGGCTAAATCAGGAATTTGATAAACTGTATCTTTGTGATTTTTTTTTATAAGGAAACTTTCTACTCTTATTGTCCCCATCTTTTATCTGCAAAAGTCCCCATGTATTCAGAAACAATCAAAATTATCATGTCCTAGTATATTACGCAGATTAGTTATGTTCTTTTTAGAAAAAAAAATAGAAAACACAGAAAAGTAAAAATAAAACCAGATATAGCTCCACTAGAGAAAAGCATCGTTTTTTTTTCACATTTTGAAGTGCATTTGTTTATATACTGTGTAGGTATGCACTCGTAAATAACCATTTATTAACTTATTGCATTTTATACTTTGTAGTTTAATAGTTACAAAGTAAATATGAAAACAGTATGCATCAAGAGATGGAAATTATACATATTGCAAAAAAATTATTTAGCCTCAATTTAGCAATAATTTTCATAATGCTCATCTATTCCAAAGAAAAAATGTGGAACACTCATAGAAAATTTGTGCTACTCTCAACAATAGCCAAAACATGGAAAGAGCCTAAGTGTCCATCAATGGACAAATGGATCAAGAAGATGTGGATTATCTATATGATGGAATACTACATGGCAATGAGAAAGAATGAAATCTGGCCATGTGTAGCAACATGGATGGACCTTGAGGGTGTTATGCTGAGTGAAATAAGTCAGGCATAGAAGGACAAATACCATATGTTTGCACGTATAGGAGGATTAGGAGGAACTTAACGGAGGACCATGGGGGATAAGAAGGGGGAAAATAGTGGGGAAGAGGGAGAGAGGCAAACCATGAGAGACTCTTGAATGCTGAGAACAAACTGAGGACTGATGGTTGTTGGAGGGAGGAGGGAGATGAGCATGGAGGAGGGCACTTGTGGGGATGAGCACTGGGTGTTATATGGAAATCAACTTGACAATAAACTGTAAAAAATAAAAATAAAAATAAAAAATGCAACATTTTCCAAAAAAAATTGTGCTATAATTATCAATTTTTGCAACATATTTAAGTTGGTGGGCATTGTCCTTTTTCACATAATGTATTTGACTTTCATATATTTGATTTATTTACAATCTTTAAATATGCATTATGAAAGCAACAAAATTCTTTCTATGGCTATTTCAGTAAACAGCCATGCACAAATACATTGGATACTTTTCTAATTATTTGTTTACTACAAAATTCTTACAGATAAAGTGCAGGACTAAAACAAAAATGTGCGTTTATAAAAACCTAGTCCAAAAATGGTTGCACAAATTTAACTTACCTTAAAAATGGATATTAGTTCTAGGTACCTTGGTCCCTAGCCAATGTTGGGAATTCTCTTCCTTTCTGTCTGAATTGAAAGACAATATTCTTCAATAATTTTGCAGTAGAATATTTCTATTTATATTCTCTTTTCCATGTTAGAGCTCAGATGCAAAATAGAGTTAATATATTTTCTTTAGCATATGGCACTCTATCTTCCTTGATTCATGTAAATTCCATCATTCTTTTTTTAAATTTAAATTTAAAGTAAGCATTTATCCTAATTTTCTCCATTCTCTTAGCCATCTACTTTTCTAATCAGACATTCTTCTAATGTGTTTATTTTCTACTCTTCATGGTTATTATTATTAATCATTATTATTACCATTCTCTTTCCCTATACATTTGTGTGTTTGGAAAACATATCAAGACTTATGAATATTTGTCTGTTTTCATCATCTCTTCTTCTAACGGATATGTTTTATTGTGAAATTCCACCACCTTTTCCGCACAAGGTTTTCTAGTGTAGGGACCATAGTTAGATTTAAAACCTGGGTCTTCAGTCCTGCTTTGAAGTCTCATGACAACTCCTCCAGGATGTATGCCTGGAAGCAAGTGCAGAGTCCCAAACTGGGGACAGTGGAGCACCCGCATCCCCGCCAGGGGAACATGAGGACTCCCAAACCCACACTTTCCTCCCAACGTCATCTCTGCTGTTCTTGTGGATGTAAGCCCGTGTGGAGTGCCCTGACTCCTCTTACAATGAAATCATGACCTGGTAGAGCTCTACATGAGGTCATAAAAATAAAATCCTATCAGAGCACTGGGCCGCTAGTAACCACTCAAAAAAGTAGTTATTATTATTAATATTTTGGCTCTCAGTACTACAAACAATTAGAAAGGTAACCAGGAAAATATGCAGCACAGATAACAAAAACAAAGCAAAGTCCCTGCCCCATCTCATTCTAAATATAAATACTTTTGCTTATGTCAGCATTTCCTGTTGACCAAGTTTTAACATTCTGAATATTCCGTGTTACACATATCCCCATTTTAAATAGCTCATTAAGGTCTCTTCTGACATTATTACCAGATTCAAATAAACTTTACATCTGCATTTGAAACACTGACTCTAATGCCACAGTCTCTTACTTAGACTAATCTTCCCTTCATTTCTTGACACTGAGAAAGGCCAAATTATTATATTTGGATAAATGCCTAACTAGAAACGCATTTAGAAATATAGAAATGGTTCTAACATAATATTTTAAATGTCTACAGTCATCTTTTCCTGGGGCATTTAAAATGGTAGCTCTTATATTATTTTGCTTAAGGCAACAAACATTTTACATAAATATTTAAGTGAATGTTGAAAGTATTACATTGAATAGGGTTGTTATACTATAGATTTAAGTTTAATATTATGAGAAGTATTGAAAAAACGATTTCATTTATTAAAATGCTTTCTATTTTCCTTTCATATTAATGAAATATTATTGAAAATCTTATGCTTTTATTTTGAGTGTTCATTTATTTGTAATATAATAGGAACGGATTTTGTAGAGTGGGTCCATGAACTGTGACAACTGAAGTCTGGTTTGAGTGAATTTGAGAGTTGGTGTTTGAGGAAATAATTTGTTTGAAGTTAAAATGCCCCTATCAGAGAGGCTCCTGGGTGGCTCAGTAGGTCAGCCAACCAGCGCTTGATTTCAGCTCAGGTCACGATCTCACGGTTCGTGAGTTCGAGCCCCATTTCGGGCTCTGTGCTGACAGTGCAAAGCCTACTTGGGATGCTCTTTCTGTCCTTCCCTTGTTTTCCAATCTCTCTCAAAATAAATAAATACATTTTTAAAAAGCCCCTATCAGAAACAATGCATGTATTTTGAGGTTATTTGCATTCTTTCATATTAAATTCTGATTTTCCTCCTACTGCTCTTTTGTGAATCATTTTCATTGTATGGCTATGGAAGAGTTTATCAGACCTGGTGTCCCTCATCAGGAAGAAGGCAGAGAAAGATTTGCTGCTGCAGAGTCTATCCAGTGTTCAAAGGCATGACTTTTCTGAACACAGGATACTAATGGAGAGATATTGCTCAAAGAATTAAAAGATTTTTTTCTATAAAATGTAAAATTATATAAGCTTACATTTTCTTGCTTGTAATTTTTTTAATGTTTATTTATTATTGAGACACAGAGAGAGACAGAACATGAGCATGGGAGGGACAGAGAGAGGGGGAGACACAGAATCTGAAGCAGGCTACAGGCTCTGAGCTGTTAGCCCAGAGCTGGATGCAGGGCTCGAATTCACAAACCATGAGTTCATGACCTGAGCCAAAGTTAAACGCTTAATCGACTGAACCACACAGGTGCCCCAAATAAGCTTACATTTTCTTAGTTTTTTTTTTCTTCTGCCCATTTCACCAGTGTCAGAGTTATGCATTCTGTTTCTATTCTAGTGATTTCCCATAAAATGTTAACCAATATTTTTAAACCTACACTTTCCCAATAATTGTAGAGCATTTTATTTAGATTTTCTTTCTCTCTTTGTGTTTCCTCTCCTCATCTGCCACGTTGAAATCATCTGTAATCAAATTGAATATTGTCATTTTAAAATGTGATTTTTGCAGTCAGTATCTATTTGACAAAAATGTGTTACTAATTTCTTTGCCTTAGTGTGGTTTTTGAAAAGTTCTCAGGAAGGTAATTTTCTTGGGTCCTTCTATGACTGATTTTTTTTTTTCTCTTTCACTCTTGAATGATCTTTGACTGGACTACAGATCCTTGGTTCAGCACTTTGAAGATGCTGGTCCTTTATCTCCCCACAACCAGCGTTACTATGAAGTCTGTGGTCAGTGAGTCTTTTTCTTTTGGAGGTGACCTGCTTTATATTTCTCTGACAGTAGGAGTTTCTGACTTTTCTTTTTATACTTTTTTTCAGAAATTTATTACATATCTAGCTTTCAGTTGTGTTAATGTTTTGCTATTATTTTGTCAAATACTATTTTACTGACATTGTCTCTCTTCCTCTCCCCACATTTCTATTTAAAAAATCAAGATGATTTGACTCTTATCTTCCATGTGTCCATGTTTCTCATATGCTTCCATCACTTTATCCTTTGTGCCAGCTATTTTGAGACTTTTCTGCAGCCCAGGATTATAGCCTAGAGTTCTTTTTCCACCAAAACTTTACTTATATTTGAAACTAGCTATCTGTTGCCTTTCTGAAAATGTTTTTTATCGCTCTCAACATTTAGTGATGGGGAGAAACTGCCCTGTGTGCCAAATCAGCTATCTTAAATTTAGTGTCACTGCTTGTTTTTTTTTCTTTCACTTTATCAAGATATAACTAGAGTTGAATAGAGAAAATAGAAAGAAAATAGAAAAAAAGTGGTTTGATTGTCAAAATATAATATGTTGCAAACTTTGACTGACACAGCAACATTCAACAAATGACTCTGTCACCTACAATATACCCGGTCCCGGTCTAGGCATTTAGGATACATTAGTGAACAGAAGAGGAAAATAAAACTCCATGCTCTCCTGAAGCCATTCTAGTGTCCTTTCTAGTGTCTTACTAACACTAATAGTGACATTAGACTATTTTAATTATGTGGGGGCTTTTTAATACTATTAATATAATATTACTCATTTTTATATATTGGTTGATTAGCAATGTCTACTGCATATCCATGTATATGCCACTGTGCAATGTTTTGGGAACACCACAGAAATCATCAAAGGAAAATAAGTGGTCTCACTAGAAACTAAAAATCAGTACATCTGACACCGGTAGTAAAAAAAACCTGAATATATGGAGTATATATATATATATATACACACACACAATACTCCCAATTAATTATATGCACATTGATTTATAAATTTTATTTATGATACATTTATTGCTAAATTTTAGTTATATTATACTATTATATGCTTAATAAAATATACACAAACTGGGACACCTGGGTGGCTCAGTCGGTTAAGCCTCCAAGTCAGCTCAAATCATGATCTCACAGTTCGTGGGTTCAAGCCCCACTTCAGTCTCTGTGCTGACAGCTCGGACCCTGGAGCCTGCTTCAGTTTCTGTGTCTCCCTCACTCTCTTTTCCTCCTCCACTTGCTCTCTGTCTCTCTCCTTCTCTCAAAAATAAATAAAAGTTTTAAAAAATAAAAAAATAAATAATAAAATACACAGAAACTATCAACTTTATAAGCATAATAAAGATATAATATATAAGAATATATTTTTAAAAATTGGAAACAATACAATATGCCCTCAAACCTTAAAAGTTTTTCTTCATGGTCCAGGCTCTTGAATTTTAATAGTCTTGCTAATAAAGTACTTTCAAGTGACCATTGGATATTTTGATAAACGTTCCCTGTTGTGACTCCCACCCACAGCTCCCAGGATGTCTGTTCCCACGGACCCCTCTAATGGTGCCATCACCAGGAGCCTGTTCTTCCTGGCCCGGAGACCGCAACCTGACCTCTACCATCTGGGGTTTGTTGCTATGTGCTCCAGGCTCACTGAAATGTATGCCATGCCTGCTAAACTCTTAGTGTCAGCATTCTGATACTGCTAATTATTAACTACCTAATGTGATAAACTAATCTGTACTGATGGGATAGGGTTACAGGAGCAACCACTGAATAATACTGACTTTGAACTTCGGGATAAAATGCCTTTGTCTTTAATACAATGAGAAGAAGAGTGAGCATTTCAGGCAGAAATGATATGGTGACATTCTTCCCAGTCAATAAAGAAGATACTTTTGGAACAGAACAAAATGACATTGTGTGTTATTTTTCACTACATTATTATTCTTGAATATCTCTTTTCTTCAACACATTTTTTGATGTAACTCAGCACTCATTTAGTACCTAAAAAGACAGGTATTAGTTACTTTTGCTAGTTTAAAATTAAATTTTCATAATAAGTCATTACATATATGAAAATCATCTTTTTCTGGTGAAAAGCTGAAATCAAAGTTAAAGTATTTAAGTCCATGTTACAGTGTATTAGTTAAGGTTCATTCAGAGAAGCAAGAATCATGAGATGGATGGATCGATCTATTCATCTCTCTATCATCTGTCTTTCTACAGATTTGCTATTTGTTAGAGGGATTTGACCTCACAAAGTTGTGGGAGCTGGTTAACCAGTCTCTGCAAAGCTCCTGCCTTGGTGTCTGAAGGTGAAGTTTGAAGTCTCCAGGGCAATAGTTGACAAAGGAAGGTGGATGTAAAACTGAGGAGAACAAGAAAGACTGGCAACCTACAAGAATATTCTGAGGCCTCTGGGACAGACTGAAACCGTTTGAGTTTTGTTACTTCTGTTTTTATTTTTTTTATTTTTTAATGTTTTTTATTATTTATTTCTGAGAGAGAGAGACAACGTGAGCAGGGGAGGGTCAGAGAGAGAGGGAGACACAGAATCTGAAACAGGCTCCAGGCTCTGAGCTAGCTGTCAGCACAGAGCCCAACGCAGGGCTTGGGCCCACGAACCGTGAGATCATGACCTGAGCCCAAGTCGGACGCTCAACCGACTGAGCCACCCAGGCACCCTGAGTTTTCCTACTTCTGACCTTGATGGTATGGGTATCCTGCAGAAGTTGAGGCTTTTTATCACTGAGCTAAGCACACACATCTGACACAGGTGTCAAAGAAGCTGACGGTCAAGATTGACTGGTTATATGCCCCGCCATTGCTAAGAAGGTGAGTCAACAGATTAGTGACAAAATGTGTGAACTACAAAATGCTGCTTCCCTTCTCCCTAAATCTTTCTCAAGAATCCCTTTTATGGTCTACCTTAATTGGGCACATACAGTAAAGGAAATTCTGGGTAATGAACTTCAGCCTAACCAAATTTACACATTACTAAGTCACCACACGTAGCATTTCTCATGGAACCACATTTTGCTAGTTCTACTGCAATTCTCCAAATATGTTCAGAAATACTTTAAGCTGCATTCATAAAATCAGGCCACATTACCTATCTGAGGCTAAGTAACACTCCAGTAACCTGCAAGGTAAGGCAGCAGATGAGAGCAACCATCAGAATAGTTAATTTGATTTAGTAATCATATCAGTTTCATGTTTTACTGAGTTGATCATCAGAATGGGTGATTTAATCATGAATATAGGCAAGCTTAAAAGAAATTTTGAAAATGGCATTATCCTCAGATAAATAATCAGCAGGTGGTGTAAAAATCAGGTCTCTAAACTGTAATTATTTTTTATAATTCAAGGAAGCACTCAAGGCACAGCGCATCAAGAATTTTATCCTCACAATATTCTCCGAAGTAAATTGCCTGTCATTTCTGATTGCAATGCTTTATTTGGTCATTCTTTATTGTGTCACTTAAAAATTTTTTATTTGGGGGCCTGGGTGACTCAGTTAAGCATCGGACTTCAGCTTAGGTCATGATCTCACGGTTCATGGGTTTGAGCCCCACATCGGGCTCTGTGCTGACAGCTCAGAGCCTGGAGCTTGTCTTCAGATTCTGTGTCTCCCGCTCTCTCTGACCCTCCCCTGCTCATGCTGTCTCTCTCTCTGTCTCAGAAATAAATAAAAACATTAAAAAATTTTTTTAAAATTTTTATTTGTCAACAGTTCCCAAACAACCAGTACAGTTAGCCTTTACCAAGAGTAAAATTAAGACAAGTGTTTGGAAATCAATTATTTATTTCCTTTTTAGAATTAGCTCTGCAATCCTCAACCACTTAAACGTAGGTACTTAGTTTTGTGGGATCTTCTTTATCTTTGGCATTAAAATTAACTGAAAACTTAAAAAAAGGGAATTGAGGAAGAATTTTTTATTCTTATGTTTAATTTCAGAAGAAAATTAAAGCAGTATAAAAAGCAGGAAAATAATATATTTGAATAAAATTTACTAATAGGAATCTATGAAACTGTAGTGCTTTTTTCTCAAATCAAAGTGAAAACAAAAGACAAAAATGACCCAGTGTTTAAATATGCAACCACTTCTTAACTACTTTTTTATTTTCAAATATTTGAAATACATTAAGCAACACAAAAAGGAAAGTAACATTCATCAATAAGCCTCATAATTAATATATATTGATTGATAAGTAGGGAAAGAGAGATTAAGAGTAAATATTAGCCTTCCACCCACACAGAATCTGAAGCAGACTCTAGGCTCTGAGCTGTTTGTCAGCACAGAGACTGATCTGAGGCTCGAGCTCACAAGCCATGAGATCATGACCTGAGCTAAAGTCAGACACACAACCAACTGAGCTACCCAGGTGTCCCATCCATTTAATTTTCTGAGGAACTGTCATACCATTTTCCACAGCAGCTATACCATCTTACAACATAGTTCCATGGTACAAGAGTTATAGATTTATATATATTGATTTATATATTAAATATTTACATGGGCGTCTGGGTGGCTCAGTCGGTTAAGCACCGGACTTCACCTCAGGTCATGATCTCAGGGTTCATGGGTTCAAGCCTGCATCCAGCTCTGTGCTGACAGCTTAGAGCCTGGAGCCTGCTTAGGTTTCTGTGCCTCACTCTCTCTGCCCTTCCCCCACTCACTTCAGTCCCCAAAAAATAAACATTAACAATTTTAAAAATATTTACATATTTATTTATATTCTATGTAAATTTGGAATTTTAAAATTTTGTGTAATTAAATATGTTACTTTGTCTAATTATGCTTTCTAGGTCACCTATTGTTTTACATAGTGTCACCATTTTCTTTTTACCAGCCATTATCATATTTTTAATGCAACAGTATAAGGTTAATTTTGTAGAAACATTTCTGAATATAATTTGCCCTCAAATATGCCATCATTTATGCAAAGAACTGTATTCTCTAAAACTATACAATGTTACATAAGGCAGCATTCTAGAATGTTACCTAAGACTATATGGTGCTATAAAAGGGGATAGTCTAGAATGTACATCCAATGTGGCCAGACTTCATTGTATTATTCCCTGTATACTGAGTTACTAGCATAAAATGTTGCACAAAGAAGTAACTCAATAAATGTTTGGTAAATTTGATTTACTTAATTCTACATTTATTTAATGTTTCACTATCTATGGTTTAACTGTAGGTGCATGGAAATCAAACTAGAGCATTTTGGATAAGGTTAGTCACAATATTTTCATTAGCTATTTCCCCTCTAGGATATGAAAGAAAAGATTAATCCTTCCCAAAATGTGGCATGTGTCAAATTATCTCCTATGGTGATGTTTGAAGAAGATCCCTGTGATATTTCACCCTGTTCTCATGAAATTACATAGAGAAAAACCTCAGCATTCAATTGTTACTATACAACATTTTATTGGATGACCATCATAATAGTTAAAGGCCAGTTATATCTAGAAAGATAGTGTAAAAATATTTTAACAGTAACTGATAAACAGTAACTGATAAACAGTAACTGATCCTGATAACTAGATCCTCTCAGATACAAATCCAATCCAGATTTTACAGACCCTAAAATATGTAATTTCCAGCTCCTTAAGGTGATATTGATGTGGGTCATGAGACTGCACTATACATTAAACAATGACTCCTGAAATAATAAACATTTCAGTGTCTTTAGACTTCATTAAGTATAGAAAAAGAAAGGACTGATAAAGAAGATTGTAAATAATGATCTTGGAAATATAGGTAGCCTCAATATAAAGGTGAAGTTTTAGGCACGCTTGGACAATGGACATGTAACTTGTTCCACTCAATGAAGTAAAGTAGAAGTTTGATTCTATCCTCTGTCAAGCTGTGAAGACCCTTGTGTAATTTGTTAAGCCCTTTTTTTTCAAAGACATGCTCTGAGAACATGAAAATACATATCTATACAACTGTAAGAAAAAATATTGGTCTTCCTAGTCTATCAGTATAGTATACTTGGTATAAAATGTACCCTATTACACATCATACATAAGTTTAGATAAAATATAACAAAATATACAAATATGAGCAAAGATATATGCATAAGAATGTTCACAGAGGCGTTGTTAATTATGGCAAAATACTTGGAAGCAACCTAAATTTCCAATAGGAGAATGGATATATAGCATGGAATAATCAACCAGAGGATACTACACAACAATGAAAATGAATAAAATAGTGTTATGTGTATTCATTCATCTAAACTGATGAATCACACAAATAACGTATTGAGAAAATCAACAAATTGTTGAAGAATTTATATAAGCTTAAAACTTTAAAAAACATGCAACGCTAAGCACACAGTTATATTTGTACATGTGTATATATCTAAGCATTAATCTACACATATGTATGTGGAAGATTCATCTACACATATATATAAGGAAGAGTCAATAAATATTTGAAGAAAATAATACCAAATTCAAGCTAGTTCAAATTGTAAGTGGTGAAATTAGTTATTACTTTGGCATAAGAAGTAAAGAAAATATTACCAAGAGGAGCAAAGCAGTGGTTTAAATTATGTTTGTAGTATCCTTTTTCTTATATTTTTAATCTGTTATATTGTTATTTATTATTTTTTTGAGAGAGAGAGAGACAGTGTGCAAGTGGGGGAAGGGCAGAGAGAGGGAGAGAGAGAGAGAGAGAGAGAGAGAATACCAAACAGGATTCATGCCCAGTGCAGGGTCAGATATCGTGAGATAATGACCTAAGCTGAAACCAAGAGTTGGATGCTTAACCAACTGAGCCACCCAGATGCCCCAGTCTGTTATATTATTTCTATATTCCTAGATGTCTCAAACATTTCACAAATTTTAAAAGTAAAATTAATAAAAATAATAGGTAAAATTTCTCATAGCTCCAAGGTGGTCTTTTCCTCCTTATCTATGGTCAATATAAGAAAGATTTTATGGTCCATTCTTACTAATCATATTGATTACAGTGAGGAAAGAATAGCAAGAATGTAATATTTGACCTTAAGCACATTGTGGTTAAGTTTAAAGCATCATTTTGACCCTTATTTGACCCTGCTGCCCAACTTCCTATGACGTTTTCCACTGATATCAAATTATCATTGTTTTTAATTACACATGACAGCATATACTTGTAAATAACTCTACATAAGATATTCCCTTCATTCGAGATGCCTTATTCTCCTTGGCTAAGTAATCCTACATCTTTCAAAAGGCACAACAGTTTGAGGGGCAGATTTTATTTTTGAGAGTCCAAGAATGGTCAGTGATTCCTGTGAACACCAACTGCCTGGTGTATGCCTCTATTCCAGAGGTCATAGGCTGCTTTACCTTCATTCTTGCTCATGTCTGTCTTTCGGTCTTTCTAACTAACGTGTGAACACCTAAAGAGCAGGAAGGGATTCAGAATCTCTAATGCTAGGATTTTGAATCCATAATGATTCTGGGATCTAACAGGAGGTTATGACCAGTGATTCAGTTCATTACTGAGACTGAACCTTAATATTTCTAATTTTTTAAATGTTTTTATTTATTTCTGAGAGACAGAGAGACAGAGTGAGCAGGGAAGGGTCAGAGAGAGAGGGAGACACAGAATCTGAAGCAGGCTCCAGGCTCTGAGATAGCTGTCAGCACAAAGCCTGACTTGGGGCTCGAACTGTGAGATCATGACCTGAGCTGAAGTTGGGTGCTTAACCGACTGAGCCATCCAGGTGCTCCATGAACTTTAATATTTCTAAATATTTGATGGTTAGGAGAATGCTAACTCTGAAGACATAAGTAGTTTTCTGCTTCATCTTAAGGCAAAATGTATATATTTCTGCAGAAAAATTACACTATTTTACAAAATAATACAAAAATATTTTCTTGATCCCCCTCCCCGAAAAATGTATCTCCTTCTGGACTGTAAAGTAACTGATTTGCAGCACAGTGGTGGTCTTGGATCCAAACCAGAGGGAGTTCTATAAACTCTAATCTTGGTCATATCTGAGAGCAGGTTTCTTATTGCTCTTTATGGGCTGTATTTTTTTTTTTCTTACTTTAAGTAAATCAGTAAATTTTAAAAATACAACTTAATCTTATTTGCACTTGGGGCAGTAAGTATGATTACATTTTAAAATATCAATAAGCAGATGTAGAATTGTCTGGAAGAATTGATAATGAAACCAGAAGTAACTTTTATATTTCTAGAACTATTGTTAGAGTATCTTGCAGAATTAAAAACCAACCACCAGACAGATTTGTGGAAAATGTAAGTGTCCCTTTGGGGTTTCCAAAAATCATGTGGGGAAAGGAAACTAGTGGAAGAATGGAATTTCCATAACCCAGGAAATGAGGCAGATAATGGCAAAGGTGATCTTACTTTATATGTACAGCTTGTGAGGTCTGGGAAATGCTAGGGCTTACAATTGAATAAATAATCTAATTAAACACTTTTTAAAGAAAATTTACATTAAGAAGCCTTTGGAATAGACTTAAAAGGTCTATTCCAGAAAAATGTTCCAGAAAAATATTAACTTGTTGACTCTGTGTTGGGGAAGGTCATCTAGAGGACATGACCACCAGTTGACCCATGAGAATAGACCTTAGCAATCAGAGGATGCTCACCTCCTCCACTGCCTTTGGAATATGAATTCTGGTTGACTTCCCACCCTCAGAGGCTGCTCCAAGGTCAAGCCTTGAGATAATGATGTGGTATTGAGACCATCTGGATGGTGTATATGGGTGAATGCAGTTCAGGCATCTACATAAATGTTTAAGCTTTGACAAGTGAGTGTGAAGATCTACTTGTCTTGTGGCAACCCAAGATAAGCCTTCTGTGTAAGTCCCCTTGCTTCATAAACCTGTCACCTACCAACTTGGAGTGGTCTGCCTCTTTCTTCTCTCTCTCCTTGCCCTCCATCTTTGGGGACCAGTTTCAGGTTTCACTTGGGAAGCTCTCAGGAGCTCATAAACCAACTTTCTGCCACTGTCTACCCATGGACATGTCATTCCTAGTGGTTACAGCCTAGGAAAATGCTACCTACGTTGTTAATCTTTTGTGTCTCTACAGCAGTAACTTCATGTATAAGTTATCTTTAAGATATAAAATAGAAAAATTCCAGAATCAATAGAGAACAACTATAACCAGTAACTCTGTCAGCAATTATGTAATTTCTTTTTTATTAAAAAAAATTTTTTAAGATAATGCTTACTTATTTTTGAGAGAGAGAGACAGAGAGAGAGAGACAGAAAGTGAGTGGGGTATGGCAGAGAGAGAGGGAGACACAGAATCCAAAGCAGGCTCCAGGCTCTGAGCTGTCAGTACAGAGCCCGATGCAGGGTGCAATTATGTTATTTCTTATGTGAGCATGTAACATAGGTGTTTTGGTTATCTCTCTTCTTAGGAAAGAAATGAAGCTTGGAGAGATCAAATAATATGCCCCAAAGCACCATGGCCTCTTAGAGAGACAGCTCAGGAGTTTACCTTCTGTCTTCTATTCCAGACCCTATCTTCTTCCTTTTGCCCTACACTCTTTGCACATTCTTGGTACAAAATGGAGAATTTTATATGCAGAATATTTTCCTCCAGTCACCCAATTCACACTTATGTCTGGCCCTGGTTTTTCTCTCATTTTTGTATGTGGTATCTATATTGTAGTTCTCATTTTACCAATGTCCGTATTTGGTCCAAGCTGACACTTTTTGAAATTCTTCAGCCACTGAGGAAATAATGGTTTTCATGTTTTAAAAGGGTCACTTCCATTCCAAGGCAGATTGACCTGTACCCTAGCCCTACACTGAAGACTGAACAGGAGGTATCTGACTCTTAAAGAACTCTCCAGATCATGACCTCATTTTCTTACTGCTTTCTGTTTCTCAACCTGAACCCTGACCCTGTTTTTGATTTACTTTTTGAACATGATCTGCTCATATTAACTCTTTTATAGTATGTAATGTATTTATTTGTAGGATTAACTTGGGAGCTCAAACTCAGAGTTCTGCTTTCTTTTTCTTATAATCCATTCTCTACCTTGACTTTTAACAGGAAACACACTAAATTGCATGAAGATAAGCTCCATTAAGCTAGATTCTAGTGTGGGACATAATCATTTGAGTAGACAGGATAAATTTGTTTATTTGCCTCTCTTGGAGTACATATACAAAGCAAGCTATGTGATAGAAGCTTTTTAAGAAAAAAAGACTTTTAGAAGATTAAATACAGATAGGAGCATTCTTTTATTTCTCATAACCTATTGTGGAGAAGGGCTTTGATGAATATTTCTCTCAACAAAGATCAAGGCCCTAATGAATGTTCATGAAAGTTTGGGAGTTTTTCTAAGGTCTTGGAATACTCTTGCTTAGAAATCCTGAATGGCTGGAGAATAAAAATGTGTCTCACGGGGTCTTATGTTGTGCTTAAGTATTATCTGGAGAGGGTGGGGGTAGAGGCCTTACCCCCACTCCTGAGGATAAGAGCAGGAACAAAAAGCAGTTCTTGGAACTTTACATTATGCAGTACAGAAGACAGTGAGTTTATCAGAGAGAGACACACACTGGAATAACTACAACTTAGGAAATTTACCAAATTAAATAACACTCAAAAGCTGACACAGAGTGAGCTGCTGGTAGAAGCCAAGGGTAAATGTGACAGGCCTTCTTTGGAAGTAGAGCAGAGGAAAGAAAGCCTGGGGAATGAATCACCTACACCAAGGGTCATGGCTGCAGAAGCCCATGTTTGGCATCACTGTGAGCGCACAGATCATGGAGACTTGAGATAACACCAGGTCAGGCAGAAAGCATGCCTTGGTGATACAGACAAGACTTTATTCCTGTTTTCACAGCATTTAAGCAATCTCGTCAGCTAATCATCACACATCCTCTTATGCCACACTGGGCTGACCCAGAAAAATAAACTTTAGGGAGAGAGAAGGACTACCAAATCCTTCTCCCCTCTACATGATTCTCTTCAATTGCAGTC
Source organism: Hyaena hyaena (assembly GCF_003009895.1). Taxonomy (NCBI): domain Eukaryota; kingdom Metazoa; phylum Chordata; class Mammalia; order Carnivora; family Hyaenidae; genus Hyaena; species Hyaena hyaena. The sequence goes on from NW_024080696.1 coordinate 510,182, forward strand.
TCTACCCAAGCACTGATAGAAGGCTTTTAGTAACTGATGATAGTGAAGACATACTGAATTTTAATGTCTACCAAAGGGAGATCCAGTTTCAAACTATAAATTAGGAGATGGGGAAAAAATGGACTTTTTAATACAAGTTCGATTCTTTTTTCATACTGGAGGGCAAACAAGAAATTTTCCAATGATAAGGAGAAATCTTAGATTTGTATAAAGAAAATTTACATTTAGATTTTAATGTAAGCTCATTGATAACATAAGCATCATATGGGAAGGATTTTTTTTCTGATTTTCTGACTGCTGAATTCTCAGTGTCTAGAATTGCATTGAGTACATACTAAGTATTTCAATGAGTATTTTTAAATAAATGCTAAATCTTCACAAATCGTGAATGGATTGACCAATATCATGTATGACAAGGGATATCACCACATTTCCTACAAGATATTAAAAAAATCAACATATTTATTAATAAACATCTTTATTTTAATACGTTTGATAACCTAGGCAAAATCAACAAATTCCTTGAAAACACAAATTTCCAAGTTTGACACAAGAAATGGCATACTCCTATATTTGGTAAAGAAAGTAAATCCATAGCTAAAAACCTTTACATCAAAACTATATTTGGTAAAGAAATTAATCTGTAGCTAAAAGTCTTTACACAAAGAAAACTTCAGACCCACATCATTGGTAAATTCTTTCAAATGTTTAAAGAAGAAAAATAAAGTTATATAAATCTCAAATGACTTCTTTCAGAAAATAGAGGAAGAGAAAATAATTCCCAATTAATTTTATGAAATTATCATAATCTTAAAACGAAAGCCTGATTACAACAAAGAAATTTGACAGACCAATATCTCTCATGAGCATGACACAAAAGTATCAAACATAATATTTGCAAATTGAATCCAGCAATATATAAACAGGAATAATTCATCTTGAGTAAATGGGATTTATTCTAGGATATAAAACTTAGTTTAGCATTCAAAATTAACCAATACAGTTTACACTGGCAACAGAATAAAAAGAATAAAAATCATCTCCATGGATGCTGAAAATATATTTAATAAAATTTAACACCTGTTTTGATTTAAAAAAAACTCAAACTGCGAGTAAAAGAGATTTTTTTTCTTCATTTGTTATAGGTTATCTACTAAAACCAATAGCTAACATTATATTTAATGCTGAGATATTTATTATATCCCCTGTAAGCTAGAAATAACCAGAATGTCCACAATATTTTTTACTCACAAGTCTACTGGCAATCTTAGGCAGTGCAACAAGGTAACAAAAAATTGAAAATATGAACATTTTTAAAAATTTTAATGTCTGCAGATTGTATGATTATGGAATTTAAAAGCCCAGAAGAACCTATACATCACTAACAATAACAACAGAATTTAGCAGGTTACTGGATGTTATGACAATACAGAATATATTGTATTTCTATACACTCACAGCAAATAGTTCGAAAATAATCCTAAGAAATAACATGATTTAAAATAATATCAAATGCTTTTAACAAACCTAACAGAAATGCAGAAGACTTTTTGATTAAAACTACAAAATCTCAGCAACAGAAATTAAAGTGGCTCTTGGGGTGCCTGGGTGGCTCAGTCAGTTAAACATCCCACTTCAGCTCAGGTTACGATCTCATGGGTTTGTGGGTTCAAGCCCCACATTAGGCTTCACTGTGACAATGCAGAGCCTGTTTGAGATTTTCTCCCTCTCTCTCTGCCTTGTCATCACTTGTGCACACTTTCTCTCTCTCTCTCTCTAAATAAATAAATGTATTTTTTAAAAAAGAAACTAAAGTGGCTCTAAATAAATGGAAACATATACCTTGTTCATATATTTGTAAGGTGCCAATTTCTCCATGATTAATCTACAAGTTCAACACAATATAGTACCTAAAAATATCTGATAGAGTTATTGAGATGATGTATGTGAAAAATAGTTGAATCTAGTAGAAATCAGAGGACTTTCAATAGTTAATACAAAATTCAAGAGGATAAAGATACCAAATTTTTACTGTGAAGCTACAGAAAGCACGACAATGTAACATAGGAATATGGATAAGAAAATCATTCAGTGAAATAGTATTAATTGTTCACCACCATTTGCCAGTCTCAGAGCTTTAAAGGTTTTTTTTTATAAGATACAGTTAATTAGGAAACTCATTACCCTTTTCTTTTACCAATATTTATAATATGCTTATAAAATTTATGTTCATTAAGAGCAAAACAGCAGAAATTGGGCAAATGTTAAGGAAAAGTGCTTAAAAATGGGTAAGTAAGTGGTTAATGAGGATGTGGAGTTGTGCTGAAGCTTACTGGAAGTCAAGGAAGTGGAAGTTTAAACTATAGTGAGTCCCATTTTATACCCACTAGATTGTTAAGATTTTGAAGGTTGGATAATGACAGGGCTCTACAAAGACAAGACCCTTTGCACTCCCGGACAGAGTATTGTAGAGAATACCAGTCACCCTCCTTCTGACGACCAGTCTGTAAAGATTAGATCAATCAAGAAAATCGTATGTCCCTGCAGTTCAACTTTTGGGTATATACCTAGAGAAATTCTTACATAGAAGTTTAAATGATCATCTATAAGATGTTCCAAAGCAGTGCAAAACACGAAACACTCTAGGGATCCATCACTGGAGAAACAGGAAAGAACATGTATAAACACACCATGAAATTCCATCCAGATGAGAAACAACTAAATGGATGCTAATACAGCAATATGTATCAATCATAAAAATATAATGCTGGCTAAGAGAAAAAAGTTAGACTCATACAGTAGTAACATCTAAGCAAATGTCACTTTTTTCCCATGTATTTATTTATTTAATATAATTTATTGTTAAACTGGTTTCCATGTAATACCCAATCCTCATCCCAAGAAGTGCCTTCCTCAATACCCATCACCCACTTTCCCCTCTCCCCCACCTCCCCATCTACCCTCAGTTTGTTTTCTGTATTTAAGAGTCTCTTATGGGTTGGATCCCTCCCTCTCTATGTGTAACTTTTTCCTCCCCTTCCCTTCCCCCATGGTCTTCTGTTAAGTTTCTCAAAATCCACATATGCCTTATTTTTTCACTTAGCATGATACTCTCAAGTTAAATCCACATTGCTGCAAATGGCAGGATTTCTTTCTTTCTCATTAACATCTAGGCAAATTTCAAATACATGTACATAACTGTCAGAAATAAAAATCTAACAAAAAGAAGTACACATCAAACTCAGTTAAATGGTTGCCCAATGGTGGGAGAATGTGAATAAGAATTATGGTTAAAAGAAAGTAGCCAAATATGTATAAAGGGAAAAGAATATTGAGTCAATTATTATACCATTTCAAAAAGTAGAGAGTTTTGTTAATTCAACTTTCTGCCTGCCCTTAAATTAGAAAAAGCATCAATCAATCAACAAATCAATCGATCGATAATGGCATATCCATATAACGATGCAACAAGTGTATTGGTTTTCTATTACTGTGTAATAATTTAAGTCAACACAGGGGGTTAAACAAATACATATTTACTTTCTTACAGTTTGTGTGGGTCAAGAGTCCAGGTACGGCTTTGAGGGATTCTCTGCTCAGAGTTTCATAAGGCTATAAACTGTTGGTCAGGCCTGTGTTTACATCTGGAGCCCAAACAGATCTGAACATAGGCAAAATAAGTTTCTTTGGTGGCTTGCATGAGTGAAGTCCTCTTTCCCTTGCTATCTGTTGGCAGGGACTTCTCTCAGCTCCCAGGACTGCACTCAGGTCCTTACCATTTGCCTTCCCCCATGAGCCTTTTCCATCAAAGCTATAAAGAGGACTCGAGCTCTGGTGTGCCAAGACAGACTCTTATTCAGAGAAAATTAATCCTGGGAATGACATCCCTTCACCTTTGCCATAATGTAACCTAATGGAGACATTGTTATCTCAACACTTCTGTATATTCTATTGGTTGGAAGCGAGTTCTGTCTACACGTAAGCACAATGGATCACCAGGACATGATCACCAGGGTCATCCTAAAGCGACACTGCAAACTTTTAAATTAATGAGGCACTTCTAACTTACGTTAATTTATGGGCAGATTTCCAAATTATAGTCAGTGAAAAAGCAAGGTGTAAAATCATTTGATAATATAGTATCTACTATGTTTAGTAATGCATGTATGTGTTTAAATTTATAGATAATTTCTGAAAGGATAAACAAGAAACTGGCAACAGTGACCCTTTCTGCAAAGAGTTACTGAGTTGTGAGGGCAGGGAAGGAAATAAAATTTAGTAGTTACTCTTTCAAATATTTTTTAAATTTTATAAAAGTATGTATACTAGCTTTTCAAAAAATAAATAAGATTTCCTATTAAAAAACCTGACATTTTAAAAACTGCAAAATGTCAGACTGCATAATACATAAGCTAAAATAAATCAGAAACAACTCAAGATCAAATATTTTCTTCCTATCTAGAACTGCATATGGCGCGAGAATGAAGATATGTTTGTAATCATGGTCTTTTGAAAATCAAAGTTCTAACTATAAAAAGATTAAGTTGCTATTTATCACATGAAAGCAAATTTTAGGAGTCTAAAATTTGGTCTTGGGGGCGCCTGGGTGGCTTAGTCGATTAAGCGTCCGACTTTCGCTTAGGTCAAGATCTCGCGGTTCGTGGGTTCGAGCCCCGAGTCGGGCTCTGTGCTGACTGCCAGCTCAGAGCCTGGAGCCTATTTCAGAGTCTGTGTCTCCCTCTCTCTCTGACCCTCCCCTGCTCACGCTGTCTCTCTCTGTCTCCTAGAAATAAATTAAAAAAAAAAAATTTGGTCTTGGATGTAAGTTTCATGAAAATATGAATTAATTGATAATTGTTAACTTCTTTCAACAAACAATTAAAACTCCTCTAAACATAAATTTTACCATATATGTTGAATAGTATCATATATTTCTATAGAGTCAATTGTTAAGAATCTCTTTCATCTAAAAAGTGTTCAGTTGATCAATATCCAATTTGCATACATCTTAATATGTAAATTAATGTAGAGACAGACTTTATTTTTCAGGCATCATGGGATTGGTACTGTAAGGTGCACAGTAGACCCTTCAGGAGTTGCCCCACTATATTATTACAATATTTACATCTCAGAGAAGGTGAAGAGTAAGTTTCTCATCTGTGTTCCTTCCTTATCTATCAGAGGTATTGGCTCTTAATTGATAATAAATATTTGTCAAACATTCAAAAAAATGTTTGTGATAGAAACTAGTGAGATTGATTCCCACAAACCAATATTTGTCTGATAAAATATCATCTTTGTCTCTGAATGCCTTAAAGATTCTGAAAGTGACACACGAGCAGGCAAAATTCTGTCCATCATCTGAAATGTAACTCACACTTTTCCAATTATCTCGGTACAGTGATACCTAGGTTAGGAAGTCATAAGGAACAAAGCTTCTTTGAACAATTTCAGCCTGAGATAATGACAAAGTTTAGCTCCCCTTGGCACTGGACCAGCATAGTAGTAACTTACAGCAAACAAGGGGAAGTGGGATAAAGTTAGTTGTGCTCTGTGTTTTCTAGATACAGTAGACCCCCCCTTATCCATGGAGGATATGATCAAGAACCTCACTGGATGCCTAAAACTGCAGATAGTACCAAAGCCTATATATATTATGCTTTTTCATATTTTATCATATATATGATAGAATTTAATTTATAAGTTAGGCACAATAAGAGATTAACACAATAACTAATAGAATAGAGCAATACACAGTACAGCAATACAGCATAATAAAAGTAATGTGAATGTGGTCTCTTTCTCTCAAAATCTCTCTCTCTCTCAAAATATACTGTACTCACCCTTCTTGCGAAGATATGAAATGATGAACTGCGTATGTGATGAGATGAAGTGAGGTGAATGGCATAGGCATTGTGACACAACGTTAAGCTACTACTGATCTTCAGATGATACATTGGGGGGGGATCATCTGCTTCTGGACTGTGGTTGACATCGGGTAGCTGAAACCACGGATAAGGGGGAACTATTGTATTCTTATTCTGTTGTTAAGCCACTTTTTCAGATTGCAGATATATCAATTACCTCTGTAGATACAGAAGCTTCTCAATGAGTAGCATCACATTAGCTCATAAACATACATGTGCATGTATATATGCAGGAGTGTGAGTATGTCTGCTTAGGTATGTAAATACTTTCTAAGTGTATTTTTAAGTCCTTCACATATATTAAATCGATTGTTCCTTATAACAATGTTATAAGATAGAATCGATTTTTACCGTCAGTGGAGGAATCTGAAGCATAGAAAGGTTAAGTAACTTTCTTATTTCTTAGGGACTGAGATGTGACAGAGTTAAATTCGAACTCAGGCAGTCTGACCTCAGAATACAATCTCCCAAATACTGGCCAAATAGCTTCCCTAAGTGTGCTACAAGCCTCTGGTTGCGAGAACCACACAGCAGGGAATTAGATTCTCTCTGCGTAAATTTAGCCTATTCACCAAAGTGAGATGGGAAAGGAGAAATCCAATCATGGAGCACAATCCTATGCTGAATGAAGTTTTTGATAACAAAATGTGTCATTGAAACATGCTTTTTTAGCAGTAGCATAACCGTTTTTGAAAACATCCAAACTGGCATGACTTGTCCCATGTATATGTCTTGGAATCATCTGCCTTGCTTATCTAATAAGCTTTCTGATTTTTAATATGACTTCTCAGCCTTTGAAGGAAAAAAAATCTGCTTTGCACTTATGTAGCGTTTGTATTTCAAAGTAGTCCTTATTATCACTCTGCTCTAGATTTACTATCAGGGAAACAAGAGGAATAGAGTATGTATTGGTATATGTGTCTACGTTATGTTTATATTTGATGCTCTTTGTGAATCTCAGCTTCAACTTACAAAATAGGCAGGAAAAGTAGTTTTTGTGTTCAAAAATAGACTCATAAATATTAGAATGTATGTTTAAGTGGTACAGTATTTAAATTACTCCATTATAAACAGACTGTTAGTGCCCCTTACATTTATTCACTCACATCTCACCAGCATGGAACATCCCATTTTATAATATAAATATCTCATGTTATCAGAAAAAGGTAAATTAGTGTTTTGAACAGAGGTCTCATTTATTGGCCAGTCTAAAGACATCTTTCATTAATTTATATGTCTGTGTTTTCTTACATCCACCCAATGTACAAGCATTGAAGAATACCCACCTTTGCTTTTAAAAATCCTGCTTCTTGATAGCACTCTTTCCAGTGAATATATAATTCATTGTAATCACTATCTGTGACTTTCCAGTGCTAAGCCCAATTCTCCTAGGAGCCTAGAAAAGGGGTATGGATGACTGCAGGCTCTTAGGAACACTAATGTTGTAACATTAGTTCTAGTGAATACTCACAGACTCCGGAAGCAAGGGGATACCTTATGATGCACAGCTGCCGTGTTCCCACCTACTGAAGCAGGGAATACTTTAGGACCGGGATTGCATTGTAACATTCAGAAGCTTACATTGGAGGTTACAATAACCATAATTGGAACTTGATTGCTTTTTGAAGCCAACCCTTTTTGAGAAAAGACTCTGCATATCATCGATTTGTAATACCAACGTTTGCTTGGACAACTCATAATTTGCATGAGGAGACACTCCCTTTGCTGAGAGTTAGGACTTCCTTGATGAAAGGAGAACCATAAGGCATTTGGAAGGAGACAGAATAATGATGTCGGTTATGTTTGCAACCTCTCTCGGGTATATGTGAGAGAATAAAAGCTTAGAGAGCGACTCTGGGTTTCTTAGGCCAGGAGGAGGAATGAGCATTTCTATGGCGTGTCTGTATATCCTCAGGAAGCAAGGGCTTAGAGCCACGCACACATTTATGTGCACTACCTTGGTGAATAGCCCCTCTGCACGTCAATAAAAGTTGCCTGATTTCCTTAACTTTTTTCTTCGAGGAATCAGGACTGCCTCATTTTTAAAGAATGGAAATACACATTTGGAGTCAGCGTATATTTCATGTTGCTGAGACTGTTCCAAGAGTTGCTCGCATCTTGCTTTTTGCCCTTAGCATTTCTAGGCCCAATGTGGATGCTTCCACTGCATTCTTTTCTCCTGGGTGTGCAAATGAGCCACAGGCCTGCTAGGTGTCCATCAGGAATACAGAGGCTGTCAAAAGCCCTCCAGACAGAAACCTATTTGACTTTTGCTGAAAGGGAAGAAACAGGTTCCTTAATGTAACTCTCGCTCTTCTTTTAAAATAAGGCATAACCATAAATTAGTTAATAAATCCTCGTTTAATACTTAGAAAATCAGTAGGTATATGAGGGTCAAGACAGGAAAAGGGTATTTTTAAAACCAACCTACTAGAGAAATGCATTCCAATGAGCATTGCTCTCTTCAGAGTAATCACCCGGGGAGACTGTCCTCCATTTTAATAGGGCTGCCATAGCTCAAAACTGTGTTGAATCTCTTTTGGAATTGCCTTCAGAGTCAGTTTACCAGCTACATAAGAAAACCATTACTTTATGGTTATACCTCATAAAGTTCCATAAAGGGAATAGGAAAAACAAAGTGAAACAAATGGGGTGTGGTTTTGCCCATCCATAAAATCAACTGAAAAGATAGGCTTTGTATCTTTCCCAGAACATTTATAGCTGGTATTCCTTTGGATATGCAGTAGAAAAAACTATTAGGCAAGTCTTTTAAGAGAAGTGTCTGATGCCTGGGTACCTAACTGTTCAGTTTCCCATAATATCTGGCAACACAGAGAGTATGTTTTTAAGGACTGTAGATCAGTTTGGTATCACACGTGTTGACCTGCGTTTCAAGACTGGTTGGACGTCCTCACAGAACATTAGTGGGAGTACAAATCCATCAGGAAAGCAATCTATTCTTATGAAAACAACTCTAATGGCTTAATAACCTTTACCTACAGGGGTCACTACCTTATTTAGGCCACTATCAGTTATATTCTTTAGTGTTGTTCTCTTTTATCAGATCTCTGTTTCTAAACTGTCTGCTTAAACTGTAGACACAGTAAACTTTCTAATTCGTACATCTCAATATGACACTTCCTGTTAAAACTTTGCAACGACTATCTGTTGCCTTCAACATGAAGTTTATTACCTAGTATGATATATTCAAATCTTTCACAAATCTGTCTTCTTCTAGATATTAGATTGATTAATCTAGTCATGCCATAATTCCATTTCTTCTGATTGTCCTGCCACCTGATGGACTTGCTTCCAGCAAAACACTGTTTCCTACCTAGATTTTAGAACTTCGCACATGCTTCTCATTCCATGGTACCTAAAATGTTTATATAAGATTTTAGTGTACAGAACAGCTATCATGCCCCAGTGATCTTCCCTTATTCTAGGTGGAAGACACAGAATCTATCTTTCTAGCAGTAATTTTCAGCATTTATTTTAAATCATAGATACCTAGTGTACATTATTTAAAATGCTGATTTCTTGGATAATCCTAAAGGACATGATCCATTAGGTGTGTTATGTCTAAAAACCTGTATTATTTCAAAAACATGCTTGGGGATTCTAATGTAGATATTAATACCATATTTTGAAAAATCCTGTTAGAATACTTCCCACTTGCCCTTAATCAGTGTAGGAAAAGATTTTGGTCCTCTTCTAAAACATCTGCTATGAACTGATGATTAAGCACAGCATTAATCAAATACTAAAAACTTGAAAAAGAATTGTTTAGTATTTAATTGGCATGAAAATACACAGACCCTGTTACCCCATTATGCTAGAAAGGGCAGAAAAATGGTTGCAAATAATTATATTCTTCTTTTGCATGCATGCTCCTCCACCCAGCAAGAGGTAAAGTTTATGGTCTTCTATTTGAATCCAGGCTGGTCCTGTAACTGTTTTTGAACAATACAACACAAAGAAGTACCATTCAGACTTCTGAGTGTAAGCAAGCATTATGAAAGTCTGAGAGCTTCAGATTCCTTTCTTTCAGGACATTTGTTAAAACCCAGATGGATTGCAGTGAGAAGTCCAAGCCACAGGGAGGGGCTGTGTATATGTGCTCTGGCCAAAAGCTCCAAAAACCTTCTAATTGACAGCCAACATCAACTGCTGTTCAGGTTAGAGCCATCTTGAACCACTGCAGCTCTATGTAGCCCTTGAAAGACTGAAGCCCTAGAAAACATCAAGAGGGGCCCAAGACCATCCAACTGAGTCTAGTACTTCAGAACCATGAGAAATAATAGCATAGTTGTTCTCGTAAGTCAGAATGCAATAACAGATAACTGAAATTCACATCCATTCTTTCCTTTTCTATACTACTGCCAGTTCTCGTGCAAAATGATTCCTCTAATTTTGAAAGACAATTGACTGTTAACTGTACTCTTTCATGGGAGGTAATACGGAGCTTTGTAAAGGCCAGTTTAATTTTTGCTCATTTGTATTTAAGCAAAGACTCATATTAAATAGATAACCTTTCATGATGTGCTCCATTTTCTTGGCCTACCTCTGACATCACCTGCATTGTAGCTGCCCCTCCAGCTCACATGTGCTGGCTGTTACCATTGCATCTTCAGCTCAGATTGCAGATCTTTCCTCTTGCTGTGCCAAGGCCTTCTCTACTAGAAGGGGGTGTGCTTGGCTAGTGCACAAGAGCATTCTTTTCTTTCTTTCTTTTATTGCTAACAATATGGGTTTTAGGAGTAGAATCAGTGATTCATCACTTACTTACAACACCCAGTGCTCATCACAGCAAGTGCGCTTTTTAATGCCATCACCCATCTGGCCCATCTCCCAGCCACCTCCTTCAGTCAATGCTCAGTTAGTTCTCTATTGTTAAGAATCTCTTGTGGTTTGTTTCCTTCTCTTTCTCTCCTTTCCCATGTGTTCATCTGTTTTGTTTCTTAAGTTCCACATCAGAGTGAAATCATATGGTGTCTGTTTTTCTCTGACTGACTTAGTTTGCTTAGCATAATACATTCTAGTTCCATCCATGTTGTTGCAGATGGCAAGATTTCATTCTTTTTGATGGCCAAGTAAGAGTCCATGTGGGTATATATACTGCATCTTCTTTATCCATCAATTGATAGATATTTGGGCTCTTACAATAGTTTGGTTACTATTGAAAATGCTGTTATAAACATTGTGGTTAATGTACCCCTTTTGAATCTGTATTTTTGTATCATTTGGGTAAATACCTAATAGTGCAATGGCTGGATAGTAAGGTAGTTCCATATTCATTTAACATATCTATTGGAAGTCTCTGCCTCAGCAGACAACAAAAAGTAAAGGGCATACAAATCTGCAAAGAAGAAGTCAAATTTTCAAATTTTCACATGTCATTTGCAGATGACATGATACTCTATGTATCCTGAAAGATTCAACCAAAAAAACTTGCTTGAACTAATACATGAATTCAGTAAGCTTTCAGGATATAAAATAAATGTTCAAGGGGTGCCTGGGTGGCTTCTAAGGTAGCATCTTACTGCACATTTTCTGCTTCAACCTCTCCAAAATCGCACTCCTGCCTCCTAAGATCATCTCACAATTTCTTATCTCAGTACTTATCTCCCAGGGAAATCTCCCAAGTCTTTTTCTCAGGCTCTACATTCAGGGGAAGCTAAATTAATATACTTCCCTTAAAGTTATGGACAATGTCATGGGCAATGGAAATGTTATGTTTGTTTCTACCCATATTCATACATGAAAACCCTAATCGCCAGTGTGGCTGTATTTGGAGATGTGACCTCTATGGAAGTAATCAAGGTTAAATGAAGTCAGAAGGGTGGGGCCTTAATTCTGATGCCCTTATAAGGAAGGGAATCAACAGTACAGATCTCTCTGTGTTCACAAGTGGAGAAATGTTAAATCATGTGAGGATGCAATGTTCCTTTTTTGTCTTCATGAGTCCCTAAAAATTTGCCTTGATGGTTTTGACCAGAATTTTGCTTGTCCTTGAGCCACTGCTAGACAAAAAGTTGTTTCACAGCCTTTTTGTGTCCTCTTGGAATGCACACAACCCTCATGAGACTTTCTAAGAGATTTTGCTGCTAGCAACACTCATGAAATAATTTTATGACACAAGAAGACTTTTGTACCGAATTTTTACTTCATACCCCACAGTGTGTTTATGGAATGTTTAAGGCTAGTCCCAGTTAATTTTTCTTTTTCCATCAGTTTTGCACTCACTGTTTTCCTTTTTCCTTGCCACAAAAATTAAAGTTATTAGATTAGCTCTATATTCTCATGGAAGGTGTTTTCCTATCCACTGTCACAGTGGTTAAGGAAACTGAGATTACTTTGTATAGTGAGATTTAAGTCACATAGAATATCAGGAAGTTTTGACCTCTACTTTATCCCTTCTCCAGTATTTTGTGTTCCCTAAACTCAGCATCCTCCAATCAGCTCTTTGTGAATGTGACTAGATCTGAATCCACGGTAGATGTCTTCCCTCAATATTTCTGGCATCAAGGGTTAAAATTTAGGTATTCTATAATTTCGCAGCCCTTTGATTAAATGAGGACCTTCGAAAAGTACTTTCACAGACACATTCAGGATAAGATGTAAATAGATAATATTTATTATTTCTTTTATCACTGGTGTGCAGTTAACTTTTGAATTTTAACATGGAAAGTTAAAAAAGGAATGTGACATACTGGGAAATAGATGAATGGTACTATGTAATATTTATTGCTAGATTTTAGGTACTGTGTTAAGGATTTTATGTATATTAAAGGTAATCTTCAAAATCATCTTTTAAGGTACATATTTTATTATTTCTATTTTGTAACAAAGAAACTGAAGCTCAAACAGGCAGAATAATTTTTCTATAATCTCAGAGACAGAAAATGGTAAAACTTGGATTTGAATCTCTGATTATTTTAATAAATCATTTTGTCCTTCTACTTACAACAAAATAATTATGACAAAACTAGTGTATAAGCTGGTATTTCAGACAAGACCATGGTGAACATATTTCAGTCAAGAAATCATTTTGTGACCTCTATTCAGAGAAGTTATCGATTTTGCTAATAGAATATAAACTTCTGCCAAATGGAAGGCAGTGGGCCATCATCTAGCTGTAAGGCAAGTACATTCCTCAATAGAAAGAATAAGTCCTGAGAGTTGGTCTCAGATTCCTTACTTGTGAAATAAATTTTATCTTTCAATGATTTCAAAGTAGAATATGAAGTAAAAAATGAAATATTATGCATTAACTGTGATATTGTTTTCATTGTACAATTCTTGAAAATGAAAATTCTAAATAACACATGGTTAAGGATTAAGGTAGTTCTTACCTCTTACATTTTCTATTTATAAATGATTTACCATTTCCAGAAATGCTCCCCTCTTTTTCTCTAATGCCAAGAGTTGAACATTTCCTCTCTTTCTTTTTTTATTCCTCACAGACTTTGGTCTTTTTCTATTTAGTAACACATCATTAGCATTTTTTTTTCAGGATTTGGTGTCATTCTGTTTTCTCGTTCACCTAAAAGTTTCCAAGTGAGACAAGAAGGTGAGCAGGAACTAGAGAGGAGCCAACCTTCCTGGGTCATAGAGCATATTTGGTGGTTTTGGGGAATAAAGATGTTACTATGTGATTAACCAAAAAAGAAAAAAAAAGGGGGGGTTTTCTCTTTCTGCAAAGAACATTTTCCTCAGAATACGTCGCCAGTCTGGACACACAAAAAGTGAATAGAGGTATTTGTCCAGCCAGTTAGAGAAACTACATAAACTTGTCAACAAATGGAATGACAAATATCACAAAGTTTTGCCACGTCCTGCAAAAGAATGCAAGAACACTAAATCCTGGCAATAAAAGGTTCCCAGAAGAGCCAGGTTAGGGCCTCAATAAAAGTTGTTTTCCTTTTTTTAAAAATAAATAAAACCTGGTACTTAATTTATTCAATAATCCAATAAATAAAACGAGGGACTTGGAACTACAGTTTTATGTTACATGGTCATTTTTTAAAAATACATGGTTAAATGAATACTATGCCCAAAGTCATATAGCAAGTTAGAAGAACAGAAACCACTTTTGCAGAGTTAGATTTCTTGACAATTTTAAACTTTCCCTTTGCATTTAATGCTTCTCTTGCCTATTGTTGCTAGCAGCAAAATCTCTTAGAAAGTCTCATGAGGGTTGTGTGCTTTCGTCAAGTACAAGGGGACAGAGAGAGGCTATGGAATAACTTTCTGTCTAGCAGTATCTCAAGGACAAGCAAAACCCTGGTCAAAACCATCAAGAAAAATCTACAGGGACTCGGGAAGATAAAAAGTGGAATGGTTTCTATTTGCCATCTGTATGTCATCTTTGGAAAAATGTCTATTCAGATCCTCTGCCCATTTGTAACCGGTGTGTGTGTGTGTGTGTGTGTGTGTGTGTGTGAGTGGCATAAGCTCTTTACATATTTTCAAAATTAACCTCTTATTAAATACATCATGTGTAAATATTTTCTCCCATTCAGTAGATTTCCAAAGAAGACTTATGAATGGCAAACAGACATATAAAAAGACACCTAATATCACTAATCAGCAGGGAACTGAAAATCGAAACCACAATGAGATATCACCTCACGTCTGTTGGAATGGCTAGAATCAAAAAGGCAAGAAATAACAAATGTTGGTGAGGATGTGTAAGAAAAGGAATCCTAGTGCACTATTGCTGAGAATGTATACTGGCACAGCCACTGTGGAAAACAGTATAGCAGTTCCTCAAAAATAAAAATAAAAATAAATACCATATGACCCACTAGTGTCACTACTGTGTACCACCCAAAGAAAATGAAAGCACTAATTCAAAAAGATGTATGTGCCCCTATGTTTATTGCAGCATTATTTACAATAGTAAAGATACAGAAGCAACACAAATGTCCATCAATAGGACATTTGGATGAAGGTGTAGTGTAGATAGATAGATAGATAGATAGATAAGATACAATGGAATATTTCTCAGCCGTAGAAAGGGTTGAGATCTTGCCATTTGAGATAACACGGATAAACCTAGAGAATATTATGCTAAGTGAAATAAATCAGAAAGAGAGAGATAAATGCCATATAATTTCACTTACATGTAGAATCTAAAAAACAAATGAATAAATAGAAACAAAAACAAAGTCAGGCCTATAAATACAAACTGATGGTTGTCAAAGGGAAAGAGATTTGGGGAAAATGGGCAAAATGGATGAAAGGGAGTGGGATGTAAAGGCCTTTCCAGTTAATGAAATGAATAAGTCACAGGAATAAAAAGTTCCGCATGGGGGATATGATCAATGGTATTGTAATAGTGTATGGTGACAGACGGCAGCTACACTTGTGGTGAGCAGAGCTGAACATAGAGAGATGTCCAGTCTACGGCCATCCAGAACACGCCAGATCTCATCTGAACATGGAGAGATGTCCAATCACTATGTTGTGAACCTGCAACTAACATAATATTGTGTCTCAACTACACTCAAATTTACAATAAATAAATACAAATTTTTAAAACTAGATTTGTGTGTGTGTGTATTCACATGTGCTACAGGGTAAAAACTCTTTTATTACCCCTTTTGATTTAATCTGATTGCTAATATGTTATGTTCATAGTGAACACGCATTGCTTATATAAGAAAAAAAGGGAGTTGAGGAGAAAATATTTCCATTTTCACACAACAAAGTTCCTGCTACTGGTGTTTTATAAAGCGAAAAGTGGGAGTTCCTAGAAGTACATTTCCTAAAAGACCTACAAAGCTCATGTCTAAACTTTCATCTCCTCTCTAGTCTCTCTTTCACTGGGTTCCCACCTCTTCTCCAGAGGCCTGGTGCTTGTTGAGACTAACGACGTCAGTTTCTAATCTAACCACAGAGATGTTCTCTTGCCTCCAAATCCATACCCCCAACATAGTTTCTCATTAGAGACTCTAGTAAAAAAAAAAAAAAAGAAGATGCTACCTCACAGATATCTCTAGTCTGTGCTATTTGCCGATTTTGGATAATCCAGAATACTTCAGGCTTCTAAAGTTTATAGCACATATCTTTACTGTATTCCATAGTAAGCCTGTTTCCTCCATCAGGCTATGAGCTTTTGGAGGTTAAACTGAATTTTACCATCTCTGTATTCTTACCATCTACTACAGTGGATAACTCAGACTAAATGTATTATCAAATTTGTTTGATCTGAAAGACACAGGAAGAAAGGGAGGGAAGAAGAATTGGGATAAAGAGACAAAGAAGAGAGAACAAACATTGTTACATATTGTGGTTATAGATTATCTTATAGCTTGATTAAACCCAACCTGACAACATTATGATATTAAAACAGCCTGGATAGTAATGTATAGTGATGTATTTGTGAGTAACCCATCTCCATGTTACAACACACACACACACACACACACACACACACGCATATATGACACCTGCCTGTATTTTGGGTGTGCTAATGCAATGTTTAATTAAATTGCTAAAGTGTTCTGGTTTTAACTATTCTAACATTTTTTAAATAAATTGAATTTAAGTATAGATTTTAATAATAATAAACATGGACTATACATATTTTTGTTAATGGGTTCTAAAACCACTTGAAAATATTATCCTTTAGTGGAGAGTTGAAAATAATTTTCACTAAAACTCTATTTTTTGCCTGCATGATAGAGGTGTCATACCAAACCTGAGGAATCTCCCTAAAGGGCCTTGTATTCTACTCTATATCATTAATAAATTATCCAGGTTCCATCAATTCCATCATAAAGTTGGTTTAAAGCTATATTCATATGCTTGCTCTATGATAGATTCTATTGATGTGAAACATTAAAATGATGAGAGAGAATTTTTTTCAGGGAAAAAAGTAAATTCCCAGATTTCCTCCAGTTGCTATTTCTTGCATTTCACTTTTGCAGTTGTGTTATAATTAACTTCAATTCCTCCCTTTGCAACTTAAGCCTTTTCTGCTACTCTCTCGTTGATGAAGATGGAAAACAGCTGGCTGCCAACAGCACTTTATTTACCCCTAATCTTTCCTCAAAACAATAGGAAGCTCATTTTTTTCCGTACTCCACCTGATCTGATTGTTTTCTAAAGTCACTTGAAAGTGTAAAAAAAGATGGACTAGAAATTGTACAGCCTTTTAACCAGTCTATCACATATATGGATTTCTTTTCACCAAGTACTTGAATAATTTAGACTGTGTTGGGAGGACAGAGACGCCTCTGAATAAACTGATATGCAGAGAGCAGCAGTAAACAGGCATAGCTTTTCTAGTCTTCTATACTTTTATTTCTCTTACAAAAGCTGTAGCTATAGTTTTAAATAGAGAAAAGGTGAAAAGCAACCTGTGAAGTTTTGGTTATCATTTGAATATATACCAAATCATCTTCTTAATGGTGAGAGGAAGAAGTATGAATTGAGAAATCTGTGTTCTAGTGAAACCTCTGTGATTTAAGTGCACTAATTCGTTAACCCAACACTAAGTCTGAATAGAAAGATTTACATTGAAATTTGTGAAATTAACAGAATCCTTTATGTTTAGTCACTATAAAAATAGCCTTTTGAGAAATGGCCTGTGCTCACAGTTCTTATAATAAACAATGAGACTATGTATTATGACTGATCATTTTAATGTGAAAAAGTGTTGTCCTGTCTCTTCAAATGTGAAATATTCTCTAGGGTCATTTTTCTAGTGCTTCACCATCATTCACTTGAGCATCATTGTCCTACACCTGGACTCTTTCACTAGCTTAGATATCAGCATTTACTGGAGGGCTCCAACCAGATGCAGCAAGTAGCAAAGATGTCACATGCCATGTGGGACTGTAATATAGTGCACCTGACAACTGGCAGAGCCCTTGGAAACAAGGCTTAATGGTTAAATGAGTGCAATTAAGTGTGCCGTTACATCTTTGCTGTCCCAGAGTAGGAGAATGCTTAATGTGACTCATCAGCCCCATTCCAAGTTCCAGACACTTAGAAACTGAATGAGCATAAATAGCAAAAGCCACAGTAAATCAGTTGCACAAAAGAATTTATAAGTATAAAAAATGATAAGCAATTTTGGTCTGCTGGTTGCTTTTCACTAATGCAGCTTAGCATTTAGAATCATTTCCAATTCGACACATTTAACTTTGCTCTATTGCAACTTCATAAAAGTGTTATCTACCTTTGCTAGACCAAAAAATAACCATTTGTAAGCCACACCTTCTCAGGGAAGCCAGAATGTCTTTCAATTCCACTGCCAAAATCAAAACAAGATTGCTAAATTCAGGTTAAGAAATAGTTCTACATTGACCTATGTTGCAACTCCTATCCAGCAGTCATTTTGAAACAATCAATAGTACAGAGAGCCAAAGTCTAAGATTACAGAAATTGCCCATTTGGGCAATCAGGACAAAAAGAGCTAGAACATCATTTTGTGCTTCTCTGATCAATTGTTGTCCTCAGGAAAAAAAAAAAAAGAGGAAAATATAAACTTCCTCAACTCACAGTCAATAAAACCATAATTTTAACTTTTGCAGGGAAAAAAGTAACATCCCAACTTGGTAAACAGAAAGGAAGATTTTAGACAGAATGCCATATGAACCACCTTGAAGAGCTTTAAAGAGAAAATTTAAGATCACCTGTGCTAAAGACAGCAAGTAGAGATGAAATAAAAGTGATTAACCAGCATGAGTTCAAGTTTTTCCATTATAAAACACAGAAAGTATTCTCTCACTCTAAAATTCTTCTGCATGCCAGGAAATTACTGCTTTACTTGAAAACAGTAAAAAAATTCGGTGAGAATCGATGATTCTCAGTCTTAACGAAATTTAAAATCCTAAGGCATACGATACAAATGGAGTAATATAAATGGGCCAAATCTACACTAATCAGATTGGAACAGGCATTTTAGAGGTGACTAGATTTTACCTGAACACTTACCTGCCTATAATATTATGTGTATTATTAAAGACACTAAAGTAAGATTCAATTTAAAACTAAAGAGAACAAACTAATGCTATCCATTAGGTAGATTCCAAAGTCTGATAAATTTAATGACCGTATGATTGTTACATATTGTTTGATGAGACTCATATGGCATTTTTTTGGTGAGCCCCACATAGAAAATGAACAATAAACAAAAACAGAGAATAAAATTCCACTCATATCTGATAGTTGGAAATAGAAACAGAGCACACTCAAAGGGGTCTATCAGCTGCAAACGTGCTTGGTGCTTGCTGGAGCAGATGGCCTAGCTGATGAGAACTTCAAACAGTCTGCAGCCAGACTTTAGGTCCAAACTCAGCTCATTGAGAAATACAAAAGAAAAAGTGAAAACAAAAGCAGCCTTCCCCCAACTTGAGAAAACTCACTTAAGAAAAAAAATGTATCAAATTCTAGCCATTGGTTCATGGCATTCACAAAGTCATTTTGATGAAAACCTTGAGTTTTTATGTTTTGGTTTCTGAAAATAAGCCTGAAAAGTTAGATACATCATGAAGACTGTGATAATTTAAATATGTAGGGTTAGTGTAATGGCCAACCCTAGTTTTTATTTGTGAAAAGTGAGGTGGTCACTTAACAAATATAGCACTGTATGAATTTCCTGCCCATATTATTGAGTGACAGAGGTGACTTTTATTTCTTGTTACACATTAATTAACGAAATGGTTAACAGTCAGCATATGGCATATGGTGTTCCTTTCACACCACTGTGAGCCATGCCACAGAATGCTACATCACCCTTCTAAGAATGTTTTTCTTTCTCCTTCTTCCCCATATGGCATTCAATTTTTAAATAGATTTATCTGCATACACTCAATGTCTCTAGTCCGTATGCCATAGTTGGAAATCAGGTGTGACTGAAAGATGAGAGCAAGTTCATATAAACCTCAGCTCCCAGTTGGGTCTATGGATGAAAGATCTCAACCACAAGTATTTTATTTCCACAGAATGTGTAATTTCCGCAGAAATCAAATGAAAACTAAACTCACTCATTTGCCTTAATGTCTAATTCCCCATGATGGCAGGAAATTAAGACTAAACTATTTAGGTCTAATCAAACTACTTAGTTCAACTCATTTATCTATTCAGAAGGTTGACCTCAGAAATGCAAGGAGCTGAACAAAGGCAGACCGAAGTTTGACAAAGGGACTTTTGGATGACATCTAACATATAATTAGACTGTAAACTCTAAGACTCCATAGTAGAGATTTATGAAGTGAATTAAATGATAAGAGTGTCATTAGTGCTTACAGGCAGCCTCATACTCATTCACAACTTGACTGAGGCAATGCTGTTTGATTAAAGACATTTGTCTAAGTTATAGAGTAAAATGTGTTTCATCATAAACAGGAGGATACAAGTTTTACTGCCAACCTATTGCTACTCTTAATGCTAAAATTTGGAGGAAAGACTGTCTGAAAATCCCCCGCTGCTGAGGGCATCACGGTAATAAACATTGGGCGATGGGTTCTGAGGTTGCTGTCCCCTCCTGTATTTGTCATATCTACTGAGAAGTTTTATACACATTCTTTGCCCTGTTTATGAAAATAATAATAAATGTCCGTTTTGATAAACAACATAATTGTAGTCCATTCTTTCTCTTTTAATTGACTGTGTTTTGTGAGACAAGTTTTAGTTTTATAGCAAAACTGAGCACAAAGTGCAGGGGGTTTCCATATACCTCCACCCTCACACATGCATAGCCTTCCTCATTATCAGCACCCTCCACGAAAGTGGTACATTTGTTACAGTTGATGAACCTCCAGTGACATATTATCACCCAAAGTCCATAGTTAACACTAGGGTTCACTCTTGGTGTTGTAGATTCTACTGGTTTGGATAAACGCATAATGACAGGTATCTACTATTATATTGTTATACAGAGTGGCGTCACAGCTCTGAAAATCCTCTGTGATCCGCCTATTCGTCCTTCCCTCGTCCCTAACCCCTGGCAACTGTTTCCATTGCGTTGCCTTTTCCAGAATGTCATGTAGTTGCAATCACATAGTACGTAGCCTTTCAGATTTATTTCTTTTACTTAGTAATATCTATTTAAGGTTACCCCATGTCTTTTCATGGCTTTACCGCTTCTTTCTTTTTAGTGCGGAATAATGTTTGATTATCTGTATGTACCAATTGATTTATGCATTCACCTACTGAGGGACAGACATCTTGGTTCCTTCTAGGATTCAGCAACTGTGAATAAGGCTGCTATAAATATCTGTGTGCAGGTTTCTGTGTGAACATAGTTTCCATTCCTTTACGCAAATACCAAAATACCAAGCAGCATTCGTGTGCTGAACTATATGATCAGAGTAAGTTTAGCTTTGTAAGAAACCACAAAACTGTCTTCCAAAGTGACTATCAATTTGCATTCCCATCAGCAGTGAATGAGAGCTCCTGTTGCTCTGCGTTTCTGCTAGCATTTGGAGTTGTCAGTGTTCTGCATTTGGGACATTTTAATAGGTATGTACTGGTGTCTCCTTGTTGTTTTAATTTGCATTTCCCTGATTTCATATGATGTAGAGCATCTCTGTAGGCCATTCTTAACAGTGAATTTAATTATTTTTTTATTTATGTTTGCAGTACCTATTTTTCTTTCAGTTGAGTAAAAATATTTTTTTCTGATTCCCTAGATATTATATATTTCACCTTTCAAGCTAGAAGACCAGATTAGTTCTTCTCCAACTCATTCATGCTTACATAATAATGTGTATGTAATTTCTCTTCCCTTTCATAGTAAATTTGTATAATTTATTTACAATAATACTATTCTTTTCCCTAGTAGATTATGCACTTTAAAAGGTCAGGAAATGGGGCACCTGGGTGGCTCAGTCGGTTAAGCATCAGACTTCGGCTCAGGTCATGATCGCATGGTTCGTGGGTTCGAGCCCCATGACAGGCTCTGTGCTGACAGCTAGCTCAGAGCCTGGAGCCTGTTTCAGATTCTGTATCTCCCTCTCTCTATGACCCTCCCCTGCTCATGCTGTCTCAATTAAAGCATTAAAAAAATAAACAAATAAAAACTCAGGAAAGGGGTGCCTGTGTGGCTCAGTCGGTTAGATGTCCAACTTCAGCTCAGATCATGATCTTGCGGTTTGTGGGTTCAAGTCCAACACCAGGCTCTGACAGCTAAGAGCCTGGGGCCTGTTTCAGATTCTGTGTCCCTCTCTCTCTGCTCCTCTCCTACTCATGTTCTGTCTCTGTCTCAAAAATAAATGAACATTAAAAATTTTTTAAAAAAAGGTTAGGAAATTATATCATCTTTACCTTTGTACCCCAACTGTATAAAACACAATCAGTGCTTATGAACATTTTTGAATGAATAAACTTTATATATTATGAGTATGCATGTTAGTACTAACATAGAAAGTTTTATAAATATAAATATCATTATTATAAATGGAAAAAATGTTTTAAACTAAAATTATCTCACCCCTTCCTATTATTTATTTATTTATTTATTTTTAAAATAACTACAAATTAAAATAAGAAAGAAATAAAGAGGGGTTCCTGGGTGGTTCAGTCAAATGAGCTTCCTATTTTGGCTCAGGTCACCGTCTTGTGGTTCGTGAATTTGAGACTCGCATGGGGCTCTGTGCTCCAGCTCAGAGCCTGGAGCCTGTTTCAGATTCTGTGCCTCCCTCTCTCTCTCTCTGCCCTCCTCCAATCATGCTTTGTCTCTCTGTCTCTCTCAAAAATAAATAACATTAAAAGAAAGGAAGGAAGGAAGGAAGGAAGGAAGGAAGGAAGGAAGGAAGGAAGGAAGGAAGGAAGGAAGGAAGGAAGGAAGGAAGGAAGGGACAGAGGGAGGGAGGAAAGAAGGGAGGAAGAAAGAGAGAGAGAGGGAGAAAGAAAGAGAAGGAAAGAGCATGAAATAAAAGGCAAAATAAATTACTCGAGAAACTTTCCTATTAATGTGTTTAGAAGTAGGAAATAGTTTTTAAGAATCTAAATGATCTTAATATGTGTATCTACAGAATTATAGCAAACCTCAAATTGAATTACTTTTATTTATTTTTTTTAATTTTTTTAATGTTTTATTTATTTCTAGGAGAGAGAGAGACAGACAGCGTGAGCAGGGGAGGGTCAGAGAGAGAGGGAATCACAGAATAAAACAGGCTCCAGGCTCTGAGCTGGCAGTCAGCACAGAGCCCGACGCGGGGCTCGAACCCACGAACCACGAGATAATGACCTAAGCGAAAGTCGGTCGCTTAACCGACTAAGCCACCCAGGCGCCCCAAATTGAATTACTTTTAAAAAGATCGAGTATTGTTACCAACTAATAGCACCTTTATGAAGTAAGACACACTATTTGTTCATACATTGATACATGCATTCATTTATCGTGTGAGAATACGTGAAGAATAAAAGATGAAATACAGCCATTGTTCTTATGATGCCTAAAAACTTAGCACTGAGCAAAAAACTGAATTTATTCAAAGGAAGTTCTAAAGAAATTTAAAAGAGAAAGAGAACTCTCGGCTAGGAGGAGTCAGGGAAATGTCATAGAAAGCAGCAGAAGAATTTCCCATCCTTCAGTGGTCTCATTGCTTTCAGTGAAAACACCGATACTATTTAAAAATAGTATTTATTTGTTGATGGTGGTGTTTCTCTATGTTACATCCATTCCTTGAAATGCCATTCTAAAAAGAGAATGAAAATGCCAATAGTTTAAAATGATTTTAATTAAGAAACAGGCTAAGTAACGACTTCATGTATTTTAGGAAAAACTGGAGCAAGTAAGTAAACCCTTTTAGGAAGTGATTAATAGCTTCTGTTAAATCAGTGGAACTACATCAAGGAGAATGAGCTTTGTCCCAGACAGCTGAAGGAGGAGTGATGTGTCAAATTTTTCCTGATTTAATGAAATTCACCAATAGAAATTGATGGTAAAATTCAGCTCATTTGAGCATATAGAAATTGTATATTTAGTAAATAAATTCAGATTTTATCAGCAAACACTTTTTAGAAACCAAACTGTACACATGATGGTAATTATGTAATGCTGTGATCCTATTCAAGATGTTTAGCAAATATCCTCACAGCACTAAATAGGAGGTTTGACTTAGACTGATGATTTAGTCTGTTATCACTGAAATGCTCTAAACCCATCCCTGACCACTTTATTAGCCATAATCCTCAATTGTGTTGGTCTCTGCCTCACTGTATTCCAGATTTATTTGATGTAATAGAAAATTTTGAACAAAACCCAAAACTATTTATAACAGGAGAAGGAGAGTATTTGAGAAAGGAAAAATGGGAGTAGAAAAGTAGGATGAAGTGGGATTATGAATGTTCACAAAATGCATGCCAAAAAGGCTTGTAAAATAGCAAGATGTGGGCTATGAATTTGCTTTTGAGTTTTATTGCAACAAACCCAAAAGGAATGTGTGAATTATTTACGTGATTCACAGTGTTCATAAGGTAAAAATCAATTATTCAAAAGAATCATTGGTAATCTTGATAATGGGACAAGAAATACATCTTTCTTATGTTCAGATAGCTATATGTGATATGAAACAGTCAGCTGGAACATTCTTCTCCTAGACATACTACTATGTTTTGTGAAGTCATTATGTATTTTTCAATGTATACTAATTATAGAAATGCTAAATTTACAGGCAGAAAAAGCAATTTGAAATGGTATGAAAATTCCCAACAAATTAGTTTATTTCAGGAATAAAATTAGGTTACGTACAAAAATTGACTTTGAACTATGCATCCTTCTGCTGTATTCTGTGATTGTTAGTTCTTTCCCTTGTGTTTTTGAGAACTATTAGACATTAGAGATTTTGAGATTACACTTATTGACAGATTCCTGAATAATTACAAGTAATTTGAAAACCAACTGAGTAAGAAGTAGATGCAAAGGTATGCTGTGTACATTGTGAAGACTAACCTGGAATCCAGATGTCTCTAAAAAGTACATATAAGAATATTTATGGGCATGGCCAATATTTCCCCACAAAATATAGCGTTTTCTCCAACACAGAGAGAAATGAGTGATTGAGGCTCCAAAATTCTACATGAGTAACTCTGAACAGAATATTTATAACTGTTAAAAATAATAATTATATTAAAAATATAATTAAATTTAATTAAAATTTAAAATAACAATTAAAATATTATCAAATTAAAATAATTATATTAAAAATAAAGTTAAATTTAAATTTAGAAATAAAAAATTAAGTGAACATTAATACACAAAAATATATTAATAAATATATCAGATTTTCAGTGCTACAATTCAGTGGTGAAGCCTTGAAGGAAACATACTTTCTGGCCATCACCCTAAATAATGAGTTCACTTGCCAAGCAATTTCAACTGTAAAGCATTTAACAAAAAGATGGCTGATTTTGTCCAATTGTTTATCAAAATATCTTATTTATATCAATAGAACAATATCACTTGCATATAAAATGCTTGTTACATATAAATTCAATATTCAGTTCATGAGTATTCATAGAATGATAATAGTAATATTAGTAGTTACTGGCAATATTAATAGTTTTATAGAGTGCCAGACAAGTTCTATTCTAAGCATTCAGCAAGTATTAAATAATTTAATCTTCACAACAACTTTATGAAGTAGGTACTATTTTTAACCTGAATTTAAAAATGAAAACTAAAGCAGAGACTAGTCAAGCCTCTTGGTCAAGGTCACAGGATTGCTAAGTAGCTGAGCCAGGATTTAAACCAGCAGTCTAAATCCAGAGCATGTGTTCAGAATCAAGTCAGACCACAGTGGCAGGTGCTGAAGATATTGTGATGAACAGGACAGACATGACCTACAGCTTCACAGATCTAATGGAGGAGAAATTGTAGTTAACTACAATGAAGATGTGTTTGATGTGGGGACACTCAATAGGGGAACAAACTTAATCCCAAAGGGGAGAAAAAAAGAGGTCTGAGAAAATAGGTAGAAGGTTGCCAGGAAAAGTATAGAAAGTGAAAGAACCTTCCGGAAAGAGAAAATCGCAGTTGCAAAATGCTATGATTCTATGAGTTTATAGGGAATAATGTAGGGTTATATTTGTTTTGTATAAATAAAAAAGTAATCTCTCTATTGACTAAATTAACACATTTATCACCTTATCTTTCACTTCCTCCTTCTTTCAGATATAAAGTTTGAGTCTGCAGATTTTTAAAATTATATAACCATTTCTTGAAAATATTGTAAGTTATGCAGCAGCATAAATTATCTTGTAGCAAGTTTGGTTACTTCTGATATTAACATCATCAGCATCGCAATGCTTAAATGATGAAGCGTCCACTGCTAAATGCCGGGCATATTTATTACATCAGGAAATATGTAAGATAAGTTTTCACTTAAAAATACAAAATAGTCTACTACCTAATATAGTTTCAAGACCCCGGCTGCAAAGATAGGCAATAATATTTTCAACCTGTGTTGAACACAAAGAATGAGAATTATTCCCAAAAGCAAGTGACCTTGTCCACTTGGGAGAACATTTTATGCAAGACCGTGCAAGCTGCACAGTTATAAAACCAGAGGTGTCATTTCTCCAATGTGAGTTTTGAAAGTAAAGGGCATTTTAAAGACACACCCCCAGCCCCTTTGTCTGCCATAAGCTGGATAGCTCAGCAGTGCAGAATCAATGATCTGCACTAATACCACAAATCATTGGCATGGGAAGAAAAATAGAAACTCTGACACCTAAGGCTTTAAAGCTGTAAATAATAGCATTGATAAAGAAGAAAAAGAATAACAAAAAAGTAATGATTTTAAAGGTAATTTTTTTGTCTTCCCAAAGTGGATATATATATTTTAAGATTCCTAGTTAATATACAGGTCAATCTTGTGTCATGTTAGCATTTAGTAATGTCTACAGCAAATGTTTTGCAATTTTTCTTAGAAATCCATTGTTTAACAAAAAAGACAAGATTCATCTTGTTTCTATAGGTGTTCCACCTGCAAATGCAGCACATATAATTTTACTTAAATGTGAATCAAGTTCATTGCACTCTATCATTCCAAATAAAAATTTTCAGGCTAGATAGAATTCTAGATTTTATTTGCTGCATTTTTAATGTTATCAATTTAATTTTGAAAGCAAAAGATTTATCTTAAGATTTATGAAGCATGCTTTATTTTTCAAGGAGTGAAAGTGGAAGTCTTTTCTTCTGCCTTTCTTTCAGAACTCTCTATGTCACTTTACATTTTGCATCTAAGTATTACTTTTGGTGACTGGTTAATGGATGATCTTAAGCAATACTAAAAGCAAATTGGAAAAGAAATGTGAACAGACAGGCAACTCCAATTCCTAGATAATTCCACAGCTTAAATTTTGTCCATTGTACCCGTAACCATCAACTTGGCTCCTCATTTGTTATGACCTGGGTTTATACTTGCCACAATATAAATGGGCAAAACCATAGCTTAAAGCTTAGCTACTTCTGAAGGAATTCGTTCCAGTAAGAAAATACTCATCATTATTAAACACAATTATCATCACCAATATTTTATAAAGAATAAACTTGCAGCATGGTGAGTAATGAGAGGAAATAGAACACACAAGCTATCATGGGGCCAGACTCAATTCAACCATTTACAATGTTAATGCACCGACTCCTCTAATGAAAAAAGCGGTCATCAGACATCTCACATAGATTTGAAGTGTCTACTGATTGACAGGTGCTGTGACAGATAAAAACTATAAAGTTAAGATTATAAAGTAACTTTTTTGAACAGCAATTTATCAATAAGTTGTAAGAACTATAAATTATTCTACCCCTTATTCAGAGAAATTGCTTATCTTGTCATAAGGGAAAGAATCAAAAGAAGAAATTAAAATAATTTATGTAAAAGCCTCCTTTAATATTCTTGTATAATGACAGAACTGGTTTTTAAAAATCTAAATATAAAAAAGGGCATAATAGGAGCCTCTGGGTCTCTCAGCTGGTTGGCATGGGACTCTTAATTTCAGCTTAGGTTGTGATCTCACAGTTTGTGTGTTCAAGCCTCACATTGGGCTCCTTGCTGATCATGCAGGGCCTGCCTAGGGTTCTCTCTCCCTCTCTCTCTACCCCTCTCATGCTCTGTTTCTCAAAATAAACAAACGAAGTTTAAAAAAGGACATATTAAGTCATAGTTCTGTGATAGATTGAGCAACTGTGAATATGCTGAATATTGAGACCATGAAAAAACATAAAGCAACAGTTTATGAAATATTTTAGACAAAATAATTAAAAATCACAAATTTACAGCCACTATAATTGCAACCATGCAAAAAATATAGAGAGAGAAAGAAATATTAGCTAAATGTAAATCATTGGATTGATAGGAGTAATTTTATTCATTGTTAAATATTTATGAAATATTGACTTCATATTTCATTTGAAACCATAAAAATTACAAGTTATACTCAAATATTTGTACACTCAAAAATACAAGTTTTCAAATATTGAAGGAAATTTCCTAATCCAAGTTATTGAATATTCTTTATTATTTAGTAAATGATCAATGTAAAATATTTTTTTTAGTTTAAAATGATTTTGCTCTCCCTAATTACATATATAAAAATATATAAATATATATAATATATATACTTAAAAATATAAGTATATGTTCATAGATTAATATAAGCCTTTATCCTATTTTCACTAGAATATAAATCTCTAGGGTGACAATTCTTGTCTGTTTTGCTCACTGATCTATCAAAACATCTAGAATAGTGTCTGGCACATAGTAAATTTCATTAAATATCTGTTTAATGAATCATTTTAAGTAATTTTAAACAGTTCTGTCAGAATTCATATGTTCATATGTCCACATGTGAATATGCTATTCTCAGAGAAAAAAATCAACTCCCCCTTCCCTTCTTAATGAATGAGTTGGATTTTATTGTATTGTGTGAAAAAGGAAAAAGATGTGGGTGCAATTGGATTCTTTGACAGCACGTATTAAATACTGTAGCAATAAAGGTTTTTTGGGCCATTAGAAAACATAAGCTATGTACCATATAAACAGAATATTATCCGTTGCATTTCCAAACAATTAGGTATTCATATGACTGGTATCAAGTCTTAGGGGAGAAACCACTAAAAAAATGATACGAACCAGACAGGATTCTTTGTCCTTTGTAGAATTCCAAGAAAGGACAAACAGGTGTAGTCCTACACAGAATAACAAATGAGTACCTAATTTTGTCTCCCTAATTCTGAATTATGATGCTTACATTAATATTAGCAGACTATATTAGCAAAAACAAAACAAAACAGAAATCAAGCTAGACTGGCCCATAAGGATATTCTACCAGAAATCCCATTACCTATGTTGGGTCATTTGTTTAAAGGCAGTAAAGAATTCAGTCCAGTACATGCCAGATACATTGCAACAAAGTTTATCATAAGTCAATTTCTTTGCTACAGTATATACAGATGCTTCTTTGGCCCACTAGCTTTATACTCTTTTTCAAACATATTTGCTTAATGTTACAAATATAATTGCAGGTTTTAATATTTTAGAAGGTGTGATGAGCTGAATTGTGTTCTCAAAAATATGTTGAAGCCCTAACCCTAGAACTCTAGTTCTTTAGCATCATTGCAGACATGGTTGGTTGAGATGAGGTCATATCGGATAACGAGAGCACTTAATCCAATGTGATTCGTGTCCTTATAAGAAGATGATATGAAGACATGAAGAAAAAATTCCAGATGAAGCTGGAGGCAGAGATTGGAGTGATGCTGCCAGAAACGAAGTAATGCCTGGGTCCACCAGAAGCTGTAAGAAACAAAGAATGTTCACTATGAAAGAATACCTTTCTGTTGTTTGAGTCAGCTGGTTTGTGTTACTTTGTTACCGTAGGAACCAAGTACAGCCCTAGGAAGACTATTAAGTTGGCTAACCCATATAAACAATATTGAGCTTAAAGACATGAGTTTCAATCTTGGTGCTACTGTGATTTGTGGTGAGTGATCTTTGTGAGATATTAAGCCTAAATGGTCTTAATCTCTCAGTGAAAATGGTATCTACAGCATAGTAATTGCAGCTCTTCTTCTCGCTTTCCTCCACTGAGCCATGGTCTGTTGAAGGCATTATTAAAAGAGCTGAAGAACAAATCCAATCTTTCCTTGAGTTCCCATTATATTTATAAAGTCATACCAGGTACTACAGTGATTTACACTTGATACAGAGTGTAAACTGATCTCAGAGAATTAAAGTGCTCCAAAAGAATGGTGAGGTTAAAATGCTTAATGCTAACTAAATTTTCCTGTTCATGCCAGTTCAAAGAAAACCAAAGGTATCTCTTGAATGCAGATATGTATGAAAGGCAAACATTCTACACACAGATAAAAGCAGCAGGTAAAAGCCAGATAGGAATGCAAGAAAACATAAAGTACATGCATTCCATGGAAATGAAGAGAGTATTAACTGAACGGGCGAGATCAGCCTTCCGCAGGGAACCACAATCACTGCCCGAGACTGGTGATTCCCCACAAAGTTACTGACAGTAAGTGTTTCAAAAGTCAATAAATTAAAGCCTTGGCCTTTTGCACCCAGGCAGGCCCCAGAGTTTCCTAACAAATTTGATAACACAGGAGTCTTTTTGACAGCCTTTTACTGTTTGGGTCCAAGTATATTGGCAGTCCATATTAATTTCTTGTATAACACTCAAGAGCAATATGTGGATGAACCACAGAAAAGTTCAACCCAGTGTCTGGAGATGAAAATTGAGATAATTATACTGACCTTTCTCTTGGAGTTTCTTGGGGGAAATGAGATCTTTGAAAATCTATATTAACCTATCTAAAACACAACCAAAAAAACTCTAAATTTCTTAGTAATCTGAAAGTTTCACCTGTTTTTTTAAACTTTCTAGGATTATAACAGTAATATGTCCAAATGAATGTAATCTTTAGAATTGCAATTTATACCTTTATTCCTATTCTATAATTTTAGTTTATTTTTTTTTTCAAACCCTGTTTCTGTGCATTCATTTTACTTAGCAGGGTTAATAGTATAATACAAATTGTAATTTAATTAAATCAATGAGTGTTTGTGAGATCGTATATGCTTGTCTGTGTTTAGGTAATACTTTCATATGATATTCTAGGGACTTTTCTAATCCTAATGAACATCAGTTGTGGTTTTCACAGCATTGCAAAAAATACGGTAAATCTTAACTGCACTGCCTACTTTCTATAAGGAAGGGATATGGAAAGACTTGTGGAGACAGTGTACATCTAAATGTTTTAAAGTGTACTTATTCATTTTGAAAGAGACAGTGAGAGGGGCTCTTGGTTGGTTCAGTTGGTTAAGCGTCTGACTTCAGCTCAGGTCATGACCTCACAGTTGGTGGGTTCGAGCCCCGCCTTGGGCTCTGGGCTGACAGCCAGCTCAGAGCCTGGAGCCTGCTTTGGATTCTGTGTCTCCTTCGCTCTCTGACCCTTCCCTGCTCACGCTGGCTTGCTCTCTCTCTCCCTCTCTCTCACTCTCTCTCTCTCTCTCAGAAATAAATAAAATATTTAAAAATTTTTTAAAAAATGAAATATAGTGAGAATGAGCAGTGGAGAGGCAGAGAGAGATCGAGAGAATCCCAAACCGACTCCACACTGCCAGCTTGGAGCCTGATGCAGGGTTCAAACTCATGAAAGGCAAGATCACAACATGAGCCGAAACCAAGAGTCAGACGCTTAACTGACTGAGCCACCCAGGTGCTCCCAGTGAACATTTTAAAACTCCTTCTCCATATCAATCGAACAATCCCTGTAATCTGTGTTTTCTGTAGACATATTTGCTTTTTATGGCACTGTCAA
This sequence comes from Hyaena hyaena, assembly GCF_003009895.1. Classification (NCBI taxonomy): domain Eukaryota; kingdom Metazoa; phylum Chordata; class Mammalia; order Carnivora; family Hyaenidae; genus Hyaena; species Hyaena hyaena. The sequence goes on from NW_024080696.1 coordinate 541,907, forward strand.
AATACACTTCAAATTAATCAAATTTTGAGAAATAGGCTAAAATTATTTGGAAAATATTGTTGAAATAAGACTTCATACCTAAATTTTGGATTGAAATAAGTAATCTTTTTTTCAGGTTTTCTGACTGAAGGATTTGTTTAGTCAATGGCCTGTGGTTTTCTATCAATGCAAAGCTTCTTCAAGAAACAAGGAAAAGCTAACCAATAATCTGGCAATCGCAATAACAAATATTAATTGGGCCCCACTAAGCTTCTCTTTCCAAACTCTACACTCAGATAAGGTTCTCTAGGAATCAACACCCAACTTTACACTCATACGAGAAGTGTGTCTGATCATTCCACGATATGTGATGAAATCTTCTCTTGAAATTGAAGCACATTAAATTCAGATATGTGATTATAATTTATAAGTTCACACCACTGGAATGCCTCAACCCAGTGTTGTAAATATGAAATTCATTTGAATTTTATACTTTCAATCCAATCATTTCTTACAAAAATTTTGTTATACTTTAAAATGTTTGCAAGCCACATCTCACACACAAACTCACACACACAGTGTCCTAGATGTAATCTACTTTTTAAAAAATTTATTTGTTTATTTTGAGAAAGACAGAAACAGTGTGATCAGGGGAGGGGCATAAAGAGAGAGTAAAAGAAAGATTCCCAAGCAGGCCCTGGGCTGCCAGCAGTGGAGCCTGACATCACAAATTCACAAACTATGACATCATGACTTTAGCTGAAACCAAGAACTGATCGCTTAACAGACTGAGCTACCCAGGTGTCCCTGATGTAATCCACTTCTATGAAGAGATTTACTACAGACCTAAAAAAATCTCTGATGTCGTTTACCACAACAATAGAGTTTCATTTTAATTAAATTCATCTTAAGGAAAAGAACACTTTAAAAGTCATTACAGAATTAGGAAAAACAAAGTTTGATTATCAATGATTATCAATGATTATATCCTGGGGAGCTAAGATGAGGAGTAGAGACCCAAAAGAAGTGAAAGAAAAAAAAAAAAAAAGAACCTAGAGAAAGAGAAAGAGAAAATGTGGGGAAAGAAAGAAACTATTCTGCCCTACACCATTTTTATATTTTTGTACTAAAAAGCAATTCTCATGATGCCATAAAATACCCATGAATCACCTTGGTTATCACTGTCGTATGTCTAGCCTCTTCTGTTCTGTATGCTGAACTGAAGCTCTGAGGCTCTTCTACCTATGCTGCCTTGAGTCAACTTACATCAGAGCATCAGGAAAGATACTTGACAGCACCATTTTCTTTAGAATACAGGAGGGAGCAAAGTGCTTCCTCTAGAAATATATATAGGAATTCACTGAAGCTCCTTGGTGCAGCTGATCACATCTCTACTGATATCTGATGATTTCCATTAGAGGTGTGACAAAGACCTCACAGCCAGTGCCACTAAATGCGATGTCTTCTCACATGCCTACATTTTCGAGACACCACCGTGGATCTAGATACCTTGTTAGTCTTTTGTATGCTTTTGCCGGTTTTCTCTGTGTGGCCTTCAAGTTTTGCACTTTGTCTAAAAGCCATGAGGACCGGCGATGCTTTTTTTTTTTTTTTTTCTGTTTATGTAGTGCTTACACACAGAGGACTGTTAGTAAAACTCTTCTGCTCTCTGCAGGATGCAGCTCCCTCTGCAATTTTGTTTTTTTATCACTGTCCTTGAGAAATAACATTAGCTGTCACCCCTCACATGAAAGAGGTAGGGGAAAGAAAACCGCCCTCATTTTCTGATAATGTCTGTTTCCTTTCAGGGTTTCCCAGATCATATTTATGTATTTTCTTTTTGTCTTAGATCTTTTGTTGAGGTCTTGCCCTCCTCATGGTTTTCATGTGTATCCATTTTGTTTCCTAGTTTCTCTTTTCCATTAGGGATCTTTCTTTCAGAAGCCTGTCTCATTCATCTTTTCTCACATCTCGACATGGGAGTTTCCAATCGCAGACACCCATCTTGTCCCTCCACTCTGCAAGCTTCCCCCTGATGCTAAAATTTTGACAGTTTCAAAGTCTTATTAAATCCAGTGTCTGTGCCACACACATTCTGTACCCAGGATCCCTGTCTCTCATGATTATGTGCTTTACTTTATGAAGGCATAATGTATGAAGCTTTTGCAGAGGCTCAAATGTTAGACATGTCTTTTTCTTCTAGGTAGGGGAATAATAATTAATTCTCAGTGAACTAAAATTTGGAACTAAAGAGGGGGTTTATTTCAAATGAGTAACATTAGCCAAAAAGAAAACAGAGAACAAATATAACACCTCACTCTCAAGAAACATTTAATTTTAACAGTTTGTAGAAGCAAAAGGCTCAAGTCTACCCAAAAGCATGGTTTCTGTTGCCAAGCAACATAACTGGTCGTAGTTTTCAAATATATATATGTATATGTATATATGTACACACACATATGTATGTATAAACACATGTGTGTATATATACACACACATATATAAATATATGTTTCTTTTTCAGCCTTAGAGAGACAAATAAATTACTGTATAAAGTGGAGTAAATTAATACAGTGGGAGATATGGTGATTATGGAAAACTTAAGGTCTACAAACTACTTATAGCTCTTTAACTTTCTTTTGCAGTTTTCATTTAACTTCTCTATTAAATACTTTTAATCCAAAATCACAGGGATATTCTGCACACCAACATGAACACTTCTAACCATTACTATCAAAGATTCTTTACAAGATGTTTTCAACTAACGAAATAGAAAAGCTATGATGTAAAATCTAGATTCTAATAAGTTAGAGCAGTTTCCATTTAAATAGCATATATTCACTGTGAGAGCTAAGTACATCTTGCAGGATTGTGGTAGACAAAGTTTTATACTCATGCATCTAGATAACGTATATCTAAATAACCAAGAACACACCTTCTTGTTAGTTGTGGATTAATTATTTACATTGATAAATTTTCATACCTGGAATATTTTCAGTATTTAAATAAAAACATTTCAAGAATGTATTGTTTTATGTAGTTAATAATGCTCTACTCTGAGCTACCCTGTGTAATAATACATAACACAGTATGTACTTTTTCATTATTTTAAGATGCATTTTTTCACATTTTAAAATTTCTGAAATTGGGATATATTTGTACTACTACCATGTAGACCAATATATTTAATGTTTATATTATTTTTATATATTTATAAGCAATATGATTTTAAAAGTCTCAATTAAATGCAAAAATATCTTCAATAAGTATGAAAAAATTTAAGTGAAATGAAAGCATTGCATAAAGTTCAATTGGAAGCATATTTTAAAATTTCTTAGAGGTAGATAAAATAATAATACATCTTACCTTCAATGATGTCTTACATTAAATGAGACATGGCAGTTTCTGGCTTTTATTAGCATAAAATCTTGCTCTTAACAGCTAATAGTTTGAGAATACTCCATTTTTTAGAAATTATTTTTGAAACATACATTTGGGTTTTACCTAACAGGCACTTTTAAAAATCTATTACCTCTATAATAAGTATATGTTTGAAAATGTCCCGTTCATGGTTTCTGTGTAAATTGTGATTTCCATTTTTTGTGACATTAAAAAAATACTTCCTCCCACAGGAAAGAGCCATTTTAGTAGTTCAACTAATGTTTTAATAGCAGACAACAGATTGGAGACTTTCTCTGGTCTTGAGGTTCATTTAAGTCTGTAAATGAACTGGCTATTTGGGATTTTAAAAGTAGAATTGCCTTATAGCACAAAGAGTTGTCACACGGGCTAATTTGCCTCTTTATTTTTTTCTTTTTGTGGTAAGTAGATTATACTTTAATATCAGCCTGAAATTCTTTAATGAATATATTTGACCCACAATTTTATTCCCTATTTTGGATTTGAACAGGTATGTTTTTAAGTCCTTTGATGTCACAGCCATCTTTTCAATGGAAAAAATAGGAAAAATAAATAAATACTCATATTTAAAAAGTTGATTTTCCCTCTTTCTCTCACTATCTAAATTTTTATTTCTCTTGAATTTTCCAGTTGATAAAACTAATTGAAATTTTTAAATTTCATTTAGACATTTCAAATTAGACATTTCTGAGATGAGATCCACCCCGGCATATTTTCATGTCTTTTGTAATAGCCAGTTTTGAAGGATAATAATTGAAGTAACCATATGAACCTTATTCATACCAGAAAGTATTTGGCCATAGCTCACCTTGAACAGATGGCTAATGAATGTCTTTACTTTAGGACTCCATGGTTAGTCTCATTCAAAGTGATGGCCACTTCCTATCTTTGTATATGACTATCACCTACCATGGGACAGTGACCATTAGAAGCAGCAGGATCTCAGGTGTTTTTCTGTAATTAACCAGTTGTGGAGTGTTTATATTAGCTATGGATGGAGGTGTCTTTTTATCCAATAGTAAATACATTTAGGACATATGATTTCTAAATAAATAAGCATAACATCCAATGATAATAAAAAGAGTTTGAAAGAAAATAACATTTCAATTTTAGGCAGCCTTCAGGTGAACCAGTGGGAGAATTTTCTGTGAAACACCATGAAATCTGTAAAACTGTGGAAACAGACCCAGAGAAGGCAGTAGGCCCTGAGAGATGACGGCCAAAACTTGAAGCCAGGGAATAGCTGACATGTGGAATCTCCAAGGAAAGGGCCACAGTTTATTTTTCACTTTCATTCAGTTTTAAGTTCCTCTGACCCAGAAGAGACATAAAAACATAAAACTGAAAATGTTTTGTTTTTCCATTTCTTGGAAACCAAGCACGTTGACTGGGATTGTTGAGCTCCATGTGACTATCTGAATGCTTTGGTTATAGAAAATCCACACCTAGCCTCTGTGCCTGGGGAGAATGATGGGCTGTACAAATGGACACCACAAAGAAATTTGGCTTGTGACAAATCTAGCATACATTTGCAATATTTCAATGTAGAGCCTAATGAGATCAAATGAGAAGTCTGAAACATCTACTCAAGTGGATACAAACCCTATCATAACTGCTCTCTTTGCTTCATGTTCAAGTTTCATTGGTGGCATTTAAAAATATCAGGACTGACTAATAAGTATCTGTACATAGACATCAACATCTCAGAGGGCTCTATATCATTATAATTTTTTTTCATATTTTTTTGGCAAATAGTTTCAAAAGACTAAACTGTGGTGATGAAGAGGTCTCCTGTACCAAGCACTGTCAAATATCTTCGTGTATTTAATCAACACAGCTATCCTAGATAGATAGATAGATAGATAGATAGATAGATAGCACACTGATTTGAAAGGTGAAGAAACAGAACCAGGGAAGTTAAATTTATTTTTCAGTCACATAGCCAGGGGTCTTAGTTTGCTTAGTAAACAAATAAGGAAGACCAGTACTGGTGCTAGGTTAGCTCCCAGATGGAAGAAAGTGGTAATGTGTTCATCTTGATGTTACATATCTCACCTTTTCAACATGCAGCAAATATTGAAAAATAATTCCAGCTAAAGCGGTTATATGGAAAACATGTAAACATATTCCTTACTCCCTCCCTTTAATAAACCATCTGAGCTTTGTTTCCTACCCATGTCATCTATGTCTGTGACTGTGGCTGGCAATCATTATAAATATGATTTTAATGTCATAATTTAGGTAATTTCCCTTATTCCCTTAACATTTTTTGTTTCTTAAACTCTAAGTTATTCTAGAAAGCTTATACTTTTAATGAAAATGAAAACAACTTTTAAACTATTTGTTCTTGTGTTTAGTAAAGTTTAATCCTTTTTTAATAGAACTGACTGAAGAGGATTAAACACGTGAAAAATGAAATGAATATTAAACACTTAGGAAAAACTAAATAGCTTTGTCACTTGAGACTACAAATACAGGGTCAATACATTAAAGGTGGCAGAAAAAAATAGAGTGGCATTTTATATATTTACTTTCCAATTCAACTCCAGATGTAAGTAGTAAATTTGAAATAAGACTTGAGAAAAAAACAAAGGTTCAGGTAAAAGAAAGAAATTAGGTGAATGAGGATCTGAATGTTTATGAGAAAAAAATATCAACTGTTTTGTGCAATTTCACTCAATTAGCAGAAAAAGTTACATGTCAATTTCTATCTGTGTCTGAATTTACCTAGTTGACTGACTCCATTACCCAAATTTGGCAAAACAATATAGTTTCCTTTTATGGATAGTTATAGCTTCAGTAAATCAAGAATGTCACAAAATAGAACTACTAGTAATATTATTGCTTCTATTACCACTGTCACTAACAGGTTTAGAGTTTTTACCTTGTGACAACCTTGTAAAGGATTTTATCTAGAGTAGTTTTTTAAAACTTTACACTATATACATTTAAAAATTACTACTATAACCACCCCTTTAAACATGAGAGACTGAAACCAGCTGTGGTTTGGAGTCAAGGTTATGCAGGCTTCACTGATGTCAGAACCCCTGACCAGCTAATGAAGTATATTAATATTATTCCATCATTATTAAATACTGAAATATTCATATAATATTGGGAGTAGAGTAATAGTTGTGTCCTCTTTTAGAAGTGACACATAGTGACACTTCTTTTATTTTTTTATTTTATTTTACAAATAGTTTATTATCAAGTTGGTTTCATTATAACACCCAGTGCTCACCCCCAAAAGAGCCCCCCTCCATGCCCATCCCCCCTCCCCCACTACATCCATCAGTCCTCAGTTTTCTCTCAGCATTCAAGAGTCTCTCATGGTTTGCCTCTCTCTCTTTCCCCCACTATTTCTCCCCTTCTTCTCCCCCATGGTCCTCCTTTAAGTTCCTCTTAATCCTCCTATACGTGCAAACATATGATATTTGTCCTTTTCTGCCTGACTTATTTCGCTAAGCATAACACCCTCAAGGTCCATCCATGTTGCTACACATGCCAGATTTCATTCTTTCTCATTGCCATGTAGTATTCCATGGTATAGATAAACCACATCTTCTTGATCCATTCGTCCATTGATGGACACTTAGGCTCTTTCCATGTTTTGGCTATTGCTGAGAGTGCTGCTATGAACATTGAGGAATATGTGCTCCTATGCATCAGCATTTCTGTATCCCTTGGGTAAATTCCTAGCAGTGCTATTGCTGGGTCATAGGGGAGTTCTTTTGTTAGTTTCCTGAGGAACCTCCACACTGTTTTCCAGAGGGGCTGTACCAGTTTACATTCCCACCAACAGTGTAGGAGGGTGCCCGTTTCTCCACATCCTCGCCAGCATCTAGAGTTCTCTGATTTGCTCATTTTAGCCACTCTGACTGGCGTGAGGTGGTATCTCAGTGTGGTTTTGATTTGTATTTCCCTGATGAGGAGGGATGCTGAGCATCGTTTCATGTGTCTGTTGGCCATCTGGATGTCCTCTTTGGAGAAGTGTCTGTTCATGTCTTCTGCCCATTTCTTCACTGGGTTGTTTGTTTTTCGGGCGTGTAGTTTGGTGAGTTCCTTATAGATTCTGGATATTAACCCTTTATCTGATATGTCATTTGCAACTATCTTTTCCCATTCCGTTGGTTGCCTATTAATTTTCTGGGTTGTTTCCTTGGCTGTGCAGAAGCTTTTAATCTTGATGAGGTCCCAACAGTTTATTTTTGCTCTTGATTCCCTTGCTTTTGGGGATGTGTCAAGTAAGAAGTTGCTGCGGTGGAGGTCAAGGAGGTTGTTTCCTGCTTTCTCCTCTAGGGTGTTGATAGTTTCCTGTCTCACGTTCAGGTCCTTTATCCATTTTGAGTTGATTTTTGTGCATGGTGTGAGAAAATGATCTAGTTTCATTCTTCTGCATGTTGCTGTCCAGTTCTCCCAACACCATCTGTTAAAAAGGCTGTCTTTTTTCCATTGGATATTCTTTCCTGCTTTGTCAAAGATCAGTTGGCTGTATACTTTTGGGTCCACTTCTGAGTTCTCAATTCTGTTCCATTGGTCTATGTGTCTGTTTTTGTGCCAATACCATACTGTCTTGAGGATGACAGCTTTGTAGTAGAGGCTGAAGTCTGGGATGGTGATACCTCCCGTTTTGGTTTTATTTTTCAGTATTACTTTGGCTATTCGGGGTCTTTTGTGGTTCCATACAAATTTTTGGATAGTTTGTTCTAGTTTTGAGAAGTATGCTGGTGCAATTTTGATTGGAATTGCATTGAATGTGTAGAGTGCTTTAGGTAGTAATGACATCTTAACTATATTTATTCTTCCTATCCATGAGCATGGAATGTTTTTCCATTTCTTTGTGTCTTCTTCAATTTCCTTCATAAGTTTTCTATAGTTTTCATCATACAGATCTCTTGTATCCTTGGTTAGGTTTATTCCGAGGTATTTTATGGTTTTTTGTGCAATTGTGAATGGGATCAGTTTCTTGATTTCTCTTTCTGTTGCTTCATTATTGGTGTATAAAAATGCAACCGATTTCTGTACGTTGATTTTGTACCCTGCAACTTGGCTGAATTCTTGGATCAGTTCTAGTAGGCTTCTGGTGGAGTCTGTCGGGTTTTCTATGTAGAGTATCATGTCATCTGCGAAGAGTGAAAGTTTGACTTCCTCTTTGCCAATTCTGATGCCTTTGATTTCCTTTTGTTGTCTGATGGCTGATGCTAGGACTTCCAGCACTATGTTAAACAACAGTGGTGAGAGTGGACATCCCTGTCGTGTTCCTGATCTCAGGGGGAAAGCTCTCAGTTTTTCCCCGTTGAGGATGATGTTAGCTGAAGGCTTCTCATAGATGGCTTTGATGATGTTTAAGTAGGTTCCTTCTATCCCAACTTTCTCGAGAGTCTTTATTAAGAAGGGATGCTGTATTTTGTCAAATGCTTTTTCTGCATCTATCAGCAGGATCATATGGTTTTTATCTTTTCTCTTGTTGATGTGATGGATCACATTGATTGATTTGCGAATATTGAACCAGCCTTATAACCCATGAATGAATCCCGCTTGATCTTGGTGGGTAATTCTTTTTATGTGCTGTTGGATTCAATTTGCAAGGATCTTGTTGAGGATTTTTGCATCCATATTCATCAAAGATATTGGCCTGTAGTTCTCTTTTTTTACTGGATCCCTGTCTGCCTTGGGAATCAGAGTGATGCTGGCTTCATAAAATGAGTCCGGGAGTTTCCCTTTGATTTCTATTTTTTGGAATAGCTTGAGAAGAATTGGTATTAATTCTGTTTTTAAGGTCTGGTAGAATTCCCCAGGGAAGCCGTCAGGTCCAGGACTCTTATTTGTTGGGAAATTTTTGATCACTGATTCTATTCCTTCACTCGTTATGGGTCTGTTCAGATTTCTTTCTCTCCCCGTATGAATTTTGGTAGTGAGTGTGTGTTTAGGAATTTGTCCATTTCTTCTAAGTTGTCTAACTTGTTGGCATATAATTTTTCATAGTATTCCCTGATAATTGCTTCTATTTCTGAGGGATTGGTTGTAATAAGTCCATTTTCATTCATAATTTTGTCTCTTTGGGTGCTCTCTCTTTTCTTTTTGAGAAGCCTGGCTAGAAGTTTGTCAGTTTTGTGTATTTTTTCAAAGAACCAACTCTTGGTTTCATTGATCTGTTCAATTGTTTCTTTGGTCTCTCTTCTTTGGTTTATTTCTGATCTAATTTTTACTATTTCTCTTCTTCTACTGGGTTTAGGGCATTCTTGCTGCTCTGCCTCTAGTTCATTTAGGTGAGCTGTTAGATTTTGGATTTGTGCTTTTTCTAATTTGTTGAAATAGGCTTGGGGAGCAATGTACTTTCCTCTTAGGACTGCCTTTGCTGCATCCCATAGATTTTGGATTGTTGTGTTTTAATTTTCATTTGTGTCCATATATTTTTAAATTTCATCTCTAATTGCCTGATTGGCCCATTCATTCTTTAGTAGGGTGTTTTTTAACATCCACGTTTTTGGAGGTTTTCTGGACCTCTTCCTGTGACTGATTTCAAGTTTCAAAGCATTATGATCTGAGAGTGTGCATGGTACGATCTCAATTCTTTTATATTTACTGAGGGCTGCTTTATGTCCTTATATGTGATCTATCTTGGAGAATGTGCCATGCGCACTTGAGAAGAAAGTGAATTCCCTGGCCGTAGGATATAGAGTTCTAAATGTATCTGTCAGATCCATGTGGTCCAATGTGTCTTTCAAGTCCATTATTTCTTTAGTGATTTTCTGTCTGGTTGACCTATCCATTGCTGTAAGCAGAGTATTAAAGTCCCCTGCTATTAGCACATTCTTATCTATAAGCTTGTTTCTGTTTGTGATTAATTGCTTTAAATATTTAGGTGCTTCCATATTCAGTGCATAGACATTTATGATTGTTAGTTCTCCCTGGTGGATTGACCCTGTAATTATTATTATAATGCCCTTCTTCATCTCTTGTTATTGTCTTTAATTTAAAGTCCAGTTTGTCTGATATAAGTATAGCTATTCCAGCTTTCTTTTGATTTCCAGTATAGCATGATATATTTTTCTCCATCCCCTTACTTTTAATCTGAAGGTATCTTCCAGTCTAAAATGAGTTTCTTGTAGACAGCATATAGATGGATTTTGTTTTTTTATCCATTCTGCTACCCTATATCTTTTGATTGGAGCATTCAGCCCATTTACATTCAGTGTTAATATTGAAATATGTGGGTTTAGAGTCTTTTGTCTTTTGTGGGGTTCATGTTTGTGGTGTTGTGTGGTGTCTTTGTTCCTTGAAACATTTCCTACAGAGCGTCTCCCTCAGGATTTCTTGTAGGGCTGGCTTAGTGGTGACAAATTCTTTCAATTTCTGTTTATTTCGAAAGACTTTTATCTCTCCTTCTATTTTGAATGACAAGCTTGCTGAATAGAGGATTCTTGGCTGCATATTTTTACTGTTCATCACATTGAAGATCTCCTGCCATTCCTTTCTTGCCTGCCGAGTTTCAGTAGATAGGTCTGTCACCACTCTGATAGGTTTCCCTTTGTATGTTAGGGCCCTTTTCTCCCTAGCTGCTTTCAAAATTCTCTCTTTGTCCTTATATTTTTGCTATTTTTACTATGATATGCCATGACGAAGATTGATTCAAATTACATCTGAGGGGAGTCCTCTGCGCCTCTTGTATTTCAACGTTTACTTCCTTCCCCAGGTTGGGGAAGTTCTCTGCTATTATTTGTTCCAGGGATCCTTCAGCACTTTTCCCTCTTTATTCTTCTTATGAGATTCCTACGATATGGATATTGTTGCATTTGTCCGTATTGCTGAGCTCTCGAACTCTTCTTTCATGTTCCTGGATCAGTTTGTTTCTTTTTTTCTCAGTTTCTTCTTCTTCTATAATGATGTCTTCTAAATCACTTCTTCTCCTTTCTGCCTCTTCAATCCATGCAATGGAGACCTCTAATTTATGACGTATCTCATTTATCACATTTTAAAATTTATCATGCCTATTTTTATTCTCTGTGTTGCTTGTAGCCATAGTTTCTTTGAAATCCCTTATGCTTTTTTCAAGTCCAGCTATTAATTTTATGATTATTGTTCTAAATCTTGTTCAGTTATGCTGCTTATATCTGTTTTGAGCAGTTCATTAGCTGTCAATTCTTCTTGGGATTTCTTTGGAAGAGAGCTCTTTCATTTCATCAGTTTAGTTAGCTTTCTGGCTTTTTTAGTTTTAAAGACTTGTTATGCTCTCTGCACCTGTGAGCACTGTTGTACCCAAGAAAACTCTTTGACTGTCCAAGGCCTATTCTTTCAGAGAGTGTTTTTTGAATGGTATGTCTTGGTCTCTCTTGTTGAGACCTTGGTTATTTTATTTTCCTACTCGTAGTGATATTTGGGACTCTCCACCATGTGTACTTTGGCTTTTTTCTGGAGGTAGCCCTGGAGAAGAAAACACACAGACAAACACACAGGGAGCAGAGGCACACAAACGCACAGACGAATCCAACTAACATGCAAACTGAGAGAGAAAACAAAAAAGTTAAGAGAAAAGATGGAGGAGGGAAGGCGAATAATAGAAAATAAAAAAATACATAAAAAAGTCGAAAAGAAGAAAAGGAAAGGAAAAAAGAAGAAAACCAATGGACAAAGAGTGGTTTAAAGCATATAAACGGATTTCCCAGCTACAATTAAATAGCCGAGCATATGCAGTGGTGGTTGAAGAACACAGAGAAAGAGAGAGAAGACAGGTCGGGGATGAGGCAAAATTGGAAATAGAATGAACAGGCAGAAGGAATAAGAAGCTTTTTTCAAAGAGCTAAAGGGTGGAATATGGTTGGATAGGTGATAGAAGGACGCTGGTGTTATCCAGAGACACTATATAGTCTATTTATTCCTGAAAGACAGAGATGAAAAGGTCGGTAGGTGTAGAATTTACATCTACAGAATGGACTAAATGTGACTGTTTAAGCAAACCAGTGACCAGTTAATCAGGTCAGTGTCCCGGGAAAAAAAGAGGAAAAAAAGGGGGGAGGGGAGAGAGCAGCTCTCAAGCAGGGATGGGTGTGGTGTGATCCAGTGTGAGTGCCATTTCTTTTAGTGACATAATGTGTCACTTCTAAAAGAAAAGACATGGCTCTATTCCCAATATTATACAAAGCTATGTTGTCATATAATATTGGGAATATTCCCAATATTAAGTGAAACTTTACTGTCAAAAAGACCCATGTGTAATCCTCAGGTCTGTCATTTACTATCTGCGTGATTCTAGAAGAAATTAAGCTTTCTAAGACTCATCAATAACATGAAGCAAAAATCACCCACTATCAACCTTAACACATAGGAGAAGCTGCGAAAAGATCTACTGAATAAATTATTAAAGCCTCTTCTATTCCTTTATAGAGGCAAGAATAAAGTCAATCAAGTTGATACCTACTATCTCTATAATCATGCCAGATATTAAATAACAATGAATGTGATAAGATTATAAATTAACATTTAGTATTTAAATGCATTATTTACCACTACTCTTTGAGGTAAGTACTGTTACCAACTCAGGATTGAAGAAGTGCCATTTTCCCAACTTCTGTGTCAGAGACAAGCAGTCTGTGAATCCACTCAGGTCACAAACACCCTCTTCTGGCCCCACCCATCCAACAAGGCACTTCCAGAAGGGCAAGCTACCCAAGGTTGAAGGAGACCACTGCCATTTGTTCATACTCTTTTCCTTCCATACAAGAAAGCTAAGAGTTCTCTACAAGCAGTTTTTTTACTCCCAACTCTGTCATTTGTAACTCAACATGAAAACTCTTCAATTCCTTCATCTTCACTAAAATTGCTATTGTAAAAGGAATCTCATTGATTCTAAAACCGTGGGATGCTTTTCACTTCTTAGGTTTCTTTTATGCTTTTGACATTTGACTCTCTCAATCACTCTTCCTTTCTGAACCCTTTCTTCTGCCCTCTGAATATCATATTCTGCTGTTCTTTCTCTAGTACTCTTGTTTGTTGTGGTTTAGCCTCTTTCATAGACTCTTGTCAGTTCATCCTTATAACGCTAGAGTTCTGCACTTGATCTTTCTTTTTTCATTTTCTTTTTCTTTTTTCTTTTTTCTTTTTTTTTTTTTTTTTGATCACTACAAGTTTTCCTTCGGTGATAATATCCATCTCAAGTGTTTCACCATTTATATTCTGAATTCTTTAATACTGATTTCTTCTCTCCAGATTAATCTTATCCCTTCTAGAGACATATTTGACCACTACTTATTATTTATTCTTCATTATTCTACAGACACTTCCAACTTAATAACTTTAAATAGAAAAGCAGTGTTTTCTCTCTCTTCCTTCCTTTAATGCCAATATAGCTTCTTTCTTAATGTGCCAATCTCAGTGAACATCTGTTGTCAATCCTGTGGATCAAACAGAAGACTCATGAAGCATTTTGAATCTACATCCCAATCAACAAAAATATTCCATTTATTCTACATTCTTACAACTCTTACATCCAACTATTTCTTTCTGATTTCTTTTACAACCTTAGTTCAAGCCCCATCTTTCTGGCCTGAGAAACTCTTCAGGCAGCTCTCCTTCCTGGCCACAGCCTTGCTCCCAACAATCCATTCTCCTCTTTGTGGCCACAATAATGTTCTAAAACACAAATTAGACATAATGATAATTTTGAATAAAGGAAATGGTTCACATAGCATTTAAAAATAGTTCCTAACCTTTTGGAATGCTAACTGCTGTTGTTGTTATGTTTCATTTTAAAATGATCTCATTCTTGTCTCCCTCTTTAACTGGGATTTTTGCCACCCATTAACACATTTTCTATTACCCTGTCATGTCACCCAGAATGACTTGTAGTTCTACAAATTATCCATGCTCACTTAACATAAGTCTTCCCTTGGAGTCTAGGCTGCTTTTTTATCCAGGAATGCCTGCTCCTTACCTACCACCTTCAGGTCTGAGCTTATTTGAACTTTAAAGTTCAGCAGGACCCCTTTGTTGTGTGTCCCCCGAGAGCTTTCCTAACCATCCTCTCCTTAACTAGAAGTGCTGCTCTGCTGTGCACCTAGCCATTTTTCTTTCTAGCACTCATCTCCTGACATTGGAATCATTTATTTATGGTTTTGCCCTTGTCCTGAAGGCTTCAGAACGGGACATTTATGCTGTGTTTCTTTTATCTCCAGCACTGAGCAGAGTGTCTGGCATAGAGGTAAGTTCAACAAGTATTTGTATAATGAAGGAAAGAACGAATGTGCTAGAGAAAGTACCCATTGATATCTGAATAAGTGCAACCCGTGCAAAGATACTGAAATGACACTGATTATGGGATTGACCAGATTGAATCACGAAGTTAGAATAGTTTTTTGGAAGAATTATATACTATGTCAGAGAGAAGGGAGAAGGGCAGATAACAGGAAAGAATAATGGCTGGACTAAAGACACAGGGAGAAAAGAGAGACACCGGCTCAGCTATAGACAACAAGATGCTCACAATTACGAGGCAATCTAAAGATATCTGATTACTGATATTACTGATTAATTCCTAACAAAATAATCTCTTTCAATATACTCTCCACTTTATACCTTCAGCTTTGTAGAAGAGAGTCTCAGTGAACATTAAGCCTTGAATCTTTTAAAGATCTTTGACAGCATATTCCTTCAGTGAAAGCTGTTAGTGTGCGATATTTCCTAAAGATGACGTGTTGAATATTATACTGTAACCAATGGGATGAATAATGTGAATATTTAAAACAAATGGAGCGCATTATTTTTATACGATGCTTGTGTTACTTTTGTCTCCGACCCAGCTTACAGATTTAAAATACAAGAAAAAAAGCACAAAACCTGTCCTAGGACACTTCATTATAAGAAGGTAGGTCAAGCAGTCCTTATAAATGAATGCATCTTCTGTTACCATAAAAGGGTTATTTTTCCATCATCACTTTGTAATCCTAGAAACACTTCCCAACTTGATGTGAGAGGTACTCAACTCAAAGTTGTGAAAACAGCTTCTCCTCAATGTCTCCATTCTATTTGATTATTTTAGGGAAAAGAAAGTCCATGTAAGGCCCCCTTTCCTTAATTTCTTTGGCTGACCTCCAAAGTGTGGCTGTCAGCTAGTGTTAGCTAAATAAGTATGAGCCATGGCCCGTGGCCCACTTACTGTCAGTCACTTGGATAAGAATATGCTCCCCCCATTATAACATTGCTGAATGTAAGGAATGGGGACCATCAGTATAATTCTCTCCAGTTTGGTTCTTAAAGACTGAGTAAGGACATCAGGAACTACTATAAAAACAGGCACAAAGGCATTCATGGATTTACTTTCTATGTATAAGAGGTATTTTATTCAAATGCAATTAAATTTCACCTTATCAAGGAAGTCTTTCATGATGAACTTCATCTGCCGTCTCTTACTTGGCAGCTTCCACCCATATTTACTCATGTTTAATATTGTAAATGTCATTGTTTAATATATTGCTCTGCAAATGTGGTCTCCATTTGCGCACACATGTGTGTGTGTGTGTGTGTGTGTGCGTGTTGTGCATCTATATATGTGTGTGTATCTCCTCATTTAGACTGTCAGCTCACTAGGGATGAGATTTCTGCATCATATTTTGTATCCTTTCTCAGATCTTTCTAAGTACCTTAACTACATTAATTTTCTGAGTCTATGCTAGATAAAAATGGAAAAATAATCTTGCTTGTGATGCTCAGATACACTCAATTCTGTAAATTATCATAACATTGTTTTCTTCTAATTGCCAAAATAAAATGAGCCTAAGGAAGGCAATATCACACAAAATTTTCCAACCTATAATAAGGATTATCTCTCTGAAATACTCTGAGTATATCATCTTTATTTGTAGGTATAAAAACATGGATGTAAGTATAGATATAGTTTTAGCAAAAACAAGATAGTACCTAAATTTAGTTTCGTAAAATTATTTTTGTCATTCCATATTACAATAGTTTATTAAAAATTATATCTTTAAGCTTAAAATCGAGGTTAAATATTTAGTTTATAAGAATGTATTCCTCCCTTGGGGCGCCTGGGTGGCTTAGTCTGTTAAGCGTCCGACTTTCGCTTAGGTCATGATCTCACGGTTCGTGGGTTCGAGCCCCGCGTCGGGCTCTGTGCTGACTGCCAGCTCAGAGCCTGGAGCCTGTTTCAGTCTGTGACTCCCTCTCTCTCTGACCCTCCCCTGCTCACACTGTCTTTCTCTCTCCTAAAAATAAATAAATAAATAAATTAAAAAACATTAAAAAAAAAATTAAAAAAAAAAAAAGAATGTATTCCTCCCTAGATTTCCTTCTATCAAAAAATAAAATGCAGATAGTACAGTGTCACAAAGGAATCAATAAGCAAAATTTCAAAGCTACAGGAAATTAATAATTTTATTTAAAAAATCTATCAGCCCTTAGGAGAAAAGATTGATAATTTTATCTAGGATATCTTGCAATGTGAAGCAAAGTTACATCTGCCTAGGCCTCTTGAAAACTAACATAAAAAACAGGAAGAAAATTAGGTAATCTTTTTAAAATACGAAGGCATAACATCATCCTAAATATAGTGATTTCTAACTTCAAACTTACTTCTGAATACGGGGTAATCAGAATGGCTGTGGTAATGTCGGTTAAGGCTTCTTAACATTTGTTCTAGATTTTTCAGTTTTCACTCAAGTATTATTTTTGCTGCTGTGGCCACCATTGTTGTGTTAATTGTTGCATGAAAATAGGTCAGGATGAGTTTAGTAGATCTCCACTTATACTAAACCTTACCTGTAATGTGTGAGACACATATGTGAACAGAGGTTTCGTTTTAGTACTTCTTTTTTTTTTTAAATTTTTTTAATGTTTTATTTATTTCTAGGAGAGAGAGAGAGAGAGACAGCGTGAGCAGGGGAGGGTCAGAGAGAGAGGGAGTCACAGACTGAAACAGGCTCCAGGCTCTGAGCTGGCAGTCAGCACAGAGCCTAACGCGGGGCTCGAACCCACGAACCGCGAGATCATGACCTGAGCGGAAGTCAGACGCTTAACGGACTAAGCCACCCAGGTGCCCCAAGTACTTCTTTTTTTGACCCTCTTCTGATGCAATATGGTCATGCCAAGTGCTTGCTTATCAAATAAAGTGCATCTGTTCACAAGTGGCTACAGACACTTAACTCCTTCTGGTGTCTGGTGGAAGCGGGAGGAATATGTGATGCTGTGGACTTCGCTGCCATGTGGTGAATCAGCCAATCGTGCTTTGCCAGGTGCCCCTGCTAGTGAGAGCACAGGGCTGTCCAGGTGACAGCGAGCCAGGTCGGAGGGAAAGTGGAAGATTATAGGTGAAAGCAAAACTGATATGTATGGGGAAAGGTAAATGGAAAGAAGTTCTGTTTTAATTCTTGTGGGTATTTATTCAATTATTTATAGTTAATTTATTTTGAGAGAGAGAGAGAGCTCAAGCAGGGGAGGGGCAAAGAGAAGGAGAGACAGAACCCCAAGCAGCCTCAGTACTATAAGCGTAGAACTCGATGAGGGGCTTAACTTAGGAACTGTGAGATCATGACCTGGGCCAACATCGAGAGTCGGTTGCTTCACTGACTGCACTACCCAGGAAACCTTGTTTTAGCTCTTGTAAAAATAGTTTCTTGTCACATATTGTATATATGTAAACTCTGCATTTTTTAATTCTATTATTGATTATAATTTAATCACTTCACAATAAATCATCTGGGATTTTGAATCTCCATTTTCAGAGAAATGTGATGATGTATACATACAATGACTGTTTCATTAAATTTGGAAAATGTTTGGCCGCTAATTCTTCAAATAATTTTCTGTCAGCCCTCTGCCCTTGAGAGATTCCAATTACATACATATTAGGCTACTTCTAATTGTATAATATCATTTATATGTGGAATTTGAAAGAGCTGAACTCCTAAAGCCAGAGACTAGAATGATATTTACCAGAAGGCTTGGGAGTAGAAGAATGGGGAGATGCTGGTCAAGAGAACAAATTCCCAATTATATGACTAACGAGTTCTAGGGATCTAATGTACACTAAGGTGGTTATAGTTAACCATACTGTATTATATACTGAAAAGTTGCTAAAAGAGTAGATCTTAAGTGTTCTCACTGTGAAAAGGAAATGGTAATTGTGGAACATGACAGAAGTGTTAGCTAAAGCTATGGCAATAATCATTTTCCAAAATATGACTCTATCAAATCAACACCATTGTACATCTTTAAACTTACACAATGTTATCTGTCAATTATACCTCAATAAAGCTGGGAATAAAATAAAGGAAGACACACATATGGTAATTTTTTTAAAAAATGAGTGCTTTAATTTTCAAATTTTATAATTCTACTTTGGAGATCCCAACTTTCAAAACAACTGTGAAGAGGGTCCTATGTTTAATTGGATGAATTTATACTCAAAATTGGAATAGAATGAAGTGACAGGGAATACAATTTTACAACATCTGAATTTGGTGAAGCATTCAAGCAAATCACAAAATAGAGACAATTCATTTGATGAGTTTTGTCATGTAAAAATATTTGTCAGAGGAAAGTATTTTGAATGAAGTAAAAAAGACAGTACAAGTGAAAATATTTGGGTTGAGTAGTCACACATTTCTGCAGAGAACAAAAGAGAATGAAGATGTCCTCTGTTTAGCAGTGTTTTCTCAGAGCTATGAATACCTCAATATCTATGGCTATTTCCTAACTAAAATATCTATAGATAGTCTTATTTAAAAATATTATGATTCACAGAGAAACGCCCAATGGAGGGTATCAAGAACTTTCAATTACTGTTAATAAAAGGCAATTTGGAAAAAAGATTGAAAATTTTATATGGAAAAGAATATTGGAAAATGTGTGTGTGTGTGTGTGTGTGTGTGTGTTCAAATGGATCAATGACATGATATGAGGGAAAGAGTTAAGACTATGGGGAATATTTAGTAAAATTATTTTGTTTATTTTAATTACTAATTTCTGCTAGTCCACATACTGTTTAAAAATTATTTTATAGTATATGGGTGTATATTTTCAGGAATAACTTCAGTTTTGAAAATAGTTTTTGATTTATAACTTATTTTACAGGATTTTCTTTAAGTGAATATTCAAAATTATAAAATTTTTAATTATTTTCAACATTCTCTGTCATATAATTGCATGGTTTGAACAGTACATCACATGATCATTCTCATTCTCTGATGTACAGTTGAAGCTTCAAGTGGTTCTACTCCCCCCTCCCCTCCCCCCCCCCCAGCCGTGCATACTCTTTGCTGTCTTTCTGCTTCTACCTGGGCTGCTGCCATGCCTCTTAAAGAAACATCTGGGGGTAAAATGGGCAGAAACACTACAATTAGAAGGCAGCATTTCTTAGTTTCCTCTTTGTATAAGTTCAGAGTTATCCTGGACTCTATGGACAACCAATTTCTACAAATACTATTCACTGATTAAGGATTCTATTAGTGACACTGGAACCCCACTCCCAGGATGTGCAAGTATGATGCTTAGACATAGAGATTTTCCTTATAGATTCTTTAATGGTATGTCCCTTTATAAATAGATGGTTTTAGAAGAATAAAATCATTCTATCTATCTATCTATCTATCTGCCAATCTATTTATGATTAATCCCAGTCTCCTGGACTATTTGAGAGTACTGAATTACAAATGCTTCCCCTTTACCCCTAAATATTTAAGTATATATTTTAAAAGAATAAGAGTATTCTCTAATATCTCATATATAACATCAATACAAGTATAAAATTTAGGAAATTAACATTGACACAAAATTATCATCTAATCTATAATATGTATATTCAGATTTCCTCAACTGTCCCCACTATGCCTTTTAGAGTATTTATTTGGGGGCTCTAGGACCCAACCCAGGATTATACATTCCATTTGGTATCATATCATTTTGATCTCCTTTAATGTGCAATCATCCCCATGTCTTTCTTTGTCTTTCAAGACCTTGACATTTTTGTAAAGAATAAAAGTCATTTTAAAAGAAGCATTTACTCCAGAATTATACATTCTTTTAAATAAAATATATTATGTTGCCCACATGAATTTTGTGAAGGGGCCTCAATTATGATAATTGTAAAATATAAGAGATCACGGAATTGAGTTTAAATTTTTCCTTTATGATCTTCAATATTCATTATGATCTGTCCTTTAGAATGTGGGACCAATTTCCATGTGAAAACACGATGTTTGTAATCAATACATTGAAAGCTTCCAGGATGATGGAGTATAAGAAAAGGAAGAGAAAGAGAGAAGATCAGGAGGAAGAGAAATTAAAAAGCAAGAAGGAGGAGAGAGAGAAGAAATAGTACAGTTTTCTTAACAATGCTTCAGAATGAGTTTTCACATTTGCTTAACCAAGAGTTCTTCTAAGTCTTTTCCATGGTTGAAGATATATTCAGCAAATATTCTAGAAGTTCTTCCTTTATCTTCTAAATAAATAATTCCGTAAACCACAACCCTCCAGGTGTCCCCAAAATACTGCAGGAAAGAATACTCCTCTTGAATTCCAGTTTAATTACTTTAGGAGTGCTCATTGTTACTATATTTCATGGCAAATGCAAGGGTCCTACAGATTTACAAACCTGCTGTTGAAAAAAAAATGGCAAGGTTGATTTGGTTACTTTTCACAAGTTTTGTGAAATACTAATGAAATTACCACGTGGTTTGAAAAATGTGAAGTCTTTGTGCAGCATACCAGGTAAGAGTGGTCTAGAAAACACTTATAAAGGGCCCAGCACGTTAGAAAACACTTGTGTTTGTGTATTGAAACATGTATATTAGAAAAATAGTTAGCATTATGCAAGTCACTGGGAATCATGGTAAAATCTCTTAAACCAAATTGGTTAAATGTATTTCAGCAACACATTTCTCTGATTTCCACAAAAGATAATTAAAGCATTCTCTTGACTTTGGGGACAACAGAGAGAACAAAATATCTTTAATAATTTAAAAATGAATTATGAAATCATTTTAATTTTGCTCTCTCTTTTTTTGCTTTCTCTCATTGCACTATGAATCTCTTAGTCAGGGTCAAGACCAGGCCAGTGACTTAACTTTTTCTTTCAACGATTAAACATGTTCCAATAATCATTGAGGAAAATTAATTTTATTCCGAGAATAGTTCTGAAAAAAATTTCTCTACCTTGTTCTGTTTACATTTCTTAACTGTTTTAGGAGTTACCTTAGACAGCGAACAGTCATTTTGTTAATATATGCTATTTCTCAGCTGAATATCTCTTGAGAATTACACTTAAGATGCAGTAATTATTTTTGTCATTTTCATATAAATCAGTAAAATACGTATTTAGTGTTACTGACATAGTGCTGTGGGCAATTAAAAACACAAACACTGTTGATAGCTATATTTTTTAAATGATTTTTTAAAAATTCCAGTACTGTTTACAAGGTTTGTCTGTGTTCAAAATATCCCTGATAAAAATACTGGCTCAAACCTCCTTACGAATTGCTTTGTGGATCCCACTGGTAGATATAATGACCTCTTTCACCTTGTCAAAAGGGCAAACTTGTCAAGCTCACAGTAGTCAATACTCTGAAGAGCATCCCTTCAGCCCAGAAACATGGACCAAGCAGGGACTCCGGAATGCAGGTGCCGAGATGTGCGGGCTTGACAGAGACAAATAGTACTAGGACTCACCAACTGATCAAGGACGAAGGGACACTCAGCCTCTGAAGCTGAAGCCCACTTAGATTTCTCCTGTATCACTTAATGATGTGAGCAGAGATTTAATTCTTTGAAGTCTCTGATTTAAGGAGCCGAAGAGCAAAGGAAGCCTTTTGCTTGATCTGATCCTTGTTATTAAAAGAAGCAGAGGAGATAAAACACTTTCTATTTTTATCCATTGATGTAGTTTGAGGTCAGTAGTTTAGTCTGTTCATGCATATTTTGCCCTCTGCCCTTATTCGAAAGTTTTAACTCACTTCTGATTAGACTATCAATTAATCTGTTGATACATTCTTTAACTGATCCGAGTTAACTATTTCCAATTTGAAAGAAACTGCTTGATTTCAACTCACTTTTCATCATCCATTTTACATTCCAATTTAGGAATCCTACATGAAAATCTTAGAAAATTTACTAAAATAAATTAATCTATTTTGATAGCCTTTCCTAAGGAAATGAGTAGGAAAGCTGGATCGCCTTCCTTTCTAAGCATAGCCCATCCTCCAATGTCTCTCAAAACAAAATTGAAGAGGTGTGATTCTTTTTTCTTTCCTACTCAGATTTACTCTGTATCACCACCGCTCTAGATAGATATCAACTGGAATGCTATTGCACACTATAGAATTCCAATGACCTTCTGAAAATTTCTGCAAATCCTCGAGGCAAGAAAGTATTGTGCTTTGTGGTCCTCTCTGTCTATGATTTGCTGTTCCTGCTTAATCATTTCAGTTTATGGATCTTATTGTGGTCCAGTACATGGTAGTTCTATTGTTTTTTAAGTTTATTTATTTATTTTGAGGAAAGAGCATAAGTAAGGGAGGGACAGATAGAGAATGAAACAGAGAGACTCCCAAGCAGGCCCCACACCATGCAGAGACTCATGCGGGGCTCAAATCCATGAACCGTGAGGTCACAACCTGAGCCAAAATCAAGAGCGGGACACTCAACCTACTGAGCGACCCAGTAGTTCTGTTTTTAAGGGTATCTACAGAAATATAGTATCCAAGCCTCTTCCAAATATTTCACTCTCACATGACTTTATGTGAAGGAGCTACATTTCCAGAAGGTTTTGATCAGGTAGGGAGATGTACAATGCAAATATTCTAAAAGCACCACAGTGTTAATCATCATGTTTTGAAACTACTGCATTCACAGTACTATACTTCTCTACAATGAATTTCCTCATTTTTCCCATTTTCCTCTTGAGACTCTCTTCTGTCTCCAAACTGCAATTCATTTTTTAACGCAGAAAAATTCATGGATTCTTTTTTATATTTAGTTTTAGCCTGCTCATTGCCATGGACACCTAACTTCTATCCCAAATGACTTATTATCATTATCATTAAACAACAACAACAATGGCTTATTTTCTTAAATAAGAATACTTTCATCCTTGAAAGGGAAACAAATGTTAAGTATGAAGAGATTTTTAAAGAACACTTTACCATTCTTCTCTACGTATGATCAGAAACCCTAATTACCAATTTTAACTTGGTTATAGATATGTTTACCTTTCACTACAGACTTTGTATTTAGGTTAGCTGTAATAAAAGTTAAGCCTAAAAAGAAAATAATAGTTTATACTTCTCCTTTTATCGTACTTTTGACTTTCAGCCTGAAGGTTAGAAACAGCCTTCATTTCCTGCATTGTCATCGAGCTCACATACCATTGTGGTAATAGAACAACTACCAATATCAGTATCGATATCAATATCCTCCCTGGGAAGAACAGCACAACTGAGCTTTTACCTTCGGGAGGACTTGGTCCCTGTCAGATATTTTTAAGTTCTAATAAATGCTGTGGGGAAAACTGTGAATTATGGAAGCAAACTGGCTTCTGGAGATGAGACAATCAATACAGATGGTCTGCCTTTAAATGATACCTGATTCACCCTTCACCCCTCCCCATGTTTTAATTATACTACTCTTTCTCATAATATCATGTTTTCCATGAACCCCAACTATTACTATTGCAACTGACATTATTCACACAGCGGATAACACGTTATGAAGCAATGACTACTGATAAACCACCTATGGAGGTATACACTATTTTTATGCAACATTCTTGTCCATTTTCTCTATAAAGCTTAAGCACAAAACTAAGCCATATCTTCATATCTTGACCCTGGTCATGGTTCCCTTATACCTAGCTATTAAGCATTGAAGCCAATAGTTCAAAGGTAACTGTTCATGTCAACCAACTGAAATGAAATGTATAATGGTAATAGCTTGCATTTCTTCAGTTAATCTGCAACTTTTAGTTAGAAGTGCCTGAAATTAATGATTTTATTTAAAACAAATTCATCTTCTATGGATAGATTAATAGAATGGTATTGGGAAAATAATTTAGCATCTAAGAATCTCAGTTTCATCATCTACAAAGTTGGTATAACAAATCAAGTTTCTTAGGACCATATGTGAAATCATAGCATATATGCAAAGCAAAGGTCACTAACTCAAGCACCCCTAAAAGATAGGTTAATCATGTAAATTAACAAATCCAGGTGAATTTGTGGGACTTTTAGACACCTGCAATAGCTAAAAGTATCCAAACACAAAATTTGTCTTGGCTACACAAGATATTAAGGAAGAAAATCTGGCCACAAATTTTTTGCTCCTTGTAAAAATATTTAGTATGTAGGGAGTTCAAAACTGCTAGTCTTCTTTTTCTCTTCCATTTCCCTTCTACCTTCTATTCTGACATATTGGGGACCTCAGGCTTATAAGTGGTAATCAAAGTGAAAAATAAAGATAGCTAAAGCACTTTCTATGTTCTTAAAGATCACTGAACCTCCTGGGAAGACACATAGCAAGTAAAATATAACCAGGCAAGAGCAATAATGGAAATTGAAGGTAACAGAATATGTCTCCCCAAAACATGACTGTTGGAGTTCAGGACGTACCATTCCAAAATATGCCACTTTGATTGTTTTGCACTGTAGGCACTTGGAAACAGCAGACACAGGGAGAGGATTTCTCTGAAATCTTATCTGCCTAAAGACAAATCCTCCAAAAGAAACTCAATTGTCATATATCCCCTCCCAGGAGTTTCATCAACCAGGGAAGATTGACTGTTATCACAGGAAAGGTACTGAAAGTCAACACCACACCCAGACAATCTTTGTCACAAACATACTTCCTATCTATTCTCTAAGGGTCCGTTAAGTTTTCAAAAAAAAAAAAAAAAATTTAGTTTCTCCTAAGGGGCCTACATCCCTCTTCCCCTTTCCTACTAAGGTAATAGTCAATCCTGAATTCTAATGCCACCTCTTTGAATTACCATTTTCCCCGGGTTTTCCTTTTACATGCATTAAATAACATGTTAACAAACCTCTCTTTGTTTATTTTTTCTCTTTTTAACCTTTTATTACAGCATCTCTTCTAAGAATTCAGAAGAGTAGAGGGAAGATATTTTCTTTCTCTTCTACAAAATATAAGCCAATATTCTATATATGACAAAAATCACCAATGAAGGATTTCCTTGTTGGGTTCATCATGGAGGTTTTCATAAATAAGCCGGCATTTGAGCTACATCTTGCAGTAAAAGAAGATAGCTCATGGAAAATAAGGAGGGCCAAGAGCATTCAAAATTACAGGAAACATCTGTACAAAAATATGAAGAAATGAACATTTATGGCAACCATTCACCAACGTTAGAGCCTTGTACTCAACTAATTAGACAATGATAGCATGTCTTCCCTAGGGCCATAAAAATAAATAAATATATATATATTTTTTAAAAACTAGATGATATTTACCTAGAGTCTTTAATTATGCAGCAGTACTTTGAACTCCTAATGCCTTTACCAAAGATTTATTCTCAGCCCCTAAAATAAATCTGCATGGATATTTCATTATATTATGTACTACATAAAAACTTAAACTCAGCATATCTTAATAAGTTTCAACAATATAGGCATTTGGGGATAACTCATAATTACTATTGGCATTCCTTATCTTCTCACTCATGCCAGAGCAGAAGATTCAATGCTACTTGTTTGATTCTTTTGGCTCCCTCATGGTTTGCTGCTTTGTGTCAAGACCTTATTATCTATGATCTGAACTATTGTAATATCTTGATATTCTTCTCTGCCTCCTTAACCTACTCTGAATTAATCTTTCCATAACATAATTTTGATCCTATTGCTTCTCTGCTCAACAGCCTTTAGTAATCCCCGATAGCATACAAAATAACACAAATAATTTTAAAAAATAAATACTGGTTTTTCAGCTTGGTTCAAACTATCAATATGATTCTATGTTTTGCAGGTCAACCAGAATAAGAACGATAAGATTCGAGGGAAACAGAACAAGCAGAGTGTTAATTTAGAGTTCTGGCACTTTTTGTATTTAAATCATTGTTCAATGGTAACTTTTGTATGACTGTTTGTTTTAAGAGTTATGAAGAGTTGGGGCATCTGGTGGCTCAGTAAGTTAAACCTCTGACTTTGGCTGAGGTCATGATCTCATGGTTCCTAGGTTCCTGAGTTTGAGCCCTGCATCAGGCTCTCTGCTGTCAGTGCAGAACCATCTTCAGATCCTCTGTCCCTCCCTCTCTCTGCCCCTCCCCCATGCTCTTTGCCCCTCCACTGCTCACTCGCGATGGCTCTCTCTCTCTCTCAAAAATAAACATTAAAAAAAACAGTTATGGTGAGTTTTTGTGACAAATAGAGATAATATAATAGATATTCCAATATTTTTAGAAATGTATAGAACAGGATTTGGTTAAGTGACAAGTTCTGACAGCATAAAGGTAAGAATTTCAGACAAATGTGTTACAGGAGACTAGGAGGCCCAGAGGTATATAGGGAGAGGGCATCTAGGAGGTAAACAGGGCACAAAGAAACAGAAGGAAAATAAGAAACTCAGAGGATTGATATCAGGTGGATAGCCTTGTAAGAAACAGGTCTAGGGAGTCCATTAGTAGGAGGAAAAAAAATGAGCCAGAGAAGAAATTGAGATCAGAAGTTTCATACGGTAGAAAATGACACCCAGTCTCAGCAAATGGAGTTTCCAGGGCACAACCCAAGAATGAGGGTAAGACGGAATATGAAAAATGAAAATAAGATTCAGCTGATCCCAAGCCCCTACTATATGAATACAGGCAACTTTGATTTTCCTTACTTAGGAGCCAGATCTTTTTCAGAGCCCAGAGTTGGTAGAATCCATAGGGTGATCACATCTGGAATGAATAATATCACCCTGAGGGTGATATTTGGATGAGAGCAGAGACAGGGATCTGATCCAGACTCCTATGTAATTGTCTTATTAAATTTGAACTGGACACACTAAGGTTTGTTAATAGTTTGGGGTTTATAAATATTCTTTTCATCTATGAAAGAGATTTCCACTGTAATAATATATTCTGTGTAGAGTCAAAAAGTCACATATATTCTAAAATACAATACTATAAAGCAATGGTCTGTAGGGAAGAAGATAAATGTATATCTAAGCTTCTAAACTCCAAATCAGTGGTGGAAATAAAGAAACACAGATCTTTCCCCCCAATTAAGATGATTTAGACCAAATTTGTTTAATAAAGCACTTTATTATTGTTTGGAAACTTTTATTAACTCCATTTTATAGATGTGGAGACTGAGCAAAATAAGCTGAAGTAACTTTCTTTAGGTCATACTGATAGAAAGCAGTATTGATAAGATTTAAACTCAGTAAGTTTGGCTCAAAGACGACATTAAAATAAAACTAATGTTTATTTTTGAGAAACACTGCACAAGAGGGGAAAAGGCACAGAATCTGCAGCAGTCTTCAGGCTCTGAGCTGTCAACACAGAGCCTGACGCAGGGCTCAAACTCATGAAATATGAGACCATGACCTGAACCAAAGTCAGAAGCTTAACTGACTGACCCACCTAGGTGCCCCAAGACTACATTTTTAAAAACTGTTTTAATGTTTCATTTATTTTTGAGAGAGAGACAGAGTACAAGCTGAGGAGGGGCAGAGAGAGAGGAAGACACAGAACCTAAAGCAGGCTTCAGGCTCTGAGCTGTCAGCACAGAGCCCAATGTAGGGCTTGAACTCGTGAACCACGAGATCATGATCTTAGCCAAAGCCGAATGGTCAATTGACTAAGCCACCCAGGTGCCCCAAGATACATATTTTTAATCAGTATACCATCTGGCTGATCCTGTGACAATTAGTAATTAAATAGTGTCCATCGGAAGAAAAACAGATACCACTGAAAGCTAAATAAAAATAACTCCAAATGTATATACTTTAGTTTTGTTAATATAATTTGTTTAGTTTGTATAATAAATCACCTCAATACTCGACCTAGAACAACAACTGCTTATTTATCTCATTACTCTGAGTCAGCTGAATGCTTTTATGGTCTGGATCAATTCAGTTGATCTCTGTGCAGTACCCTCAGCTAGATGGTCTGGATTATTCTGGCAACTGACAGGCTCTTGGCCAGAGTGTCTTCATTCTCTTTCACATGGTTTCACATTCTCCAACAAGTTAGCTCAGCTTAGTCACATGGTAGTTTAAGGATTCCAGCATGACTCTAGGATCACAGCATGAAAGAGCAAGCTCCAATGAGAAGCTCTTATCAAGACCCACATCAGTGTTGTTCTTGATGCAGGGCCACTTCCCTCTACCTGCAGGAGATATTCCACAATGTCTATGGAGACATTTTTGATTGGCATAGTCAAAGAGTTGCTACTGGCATCTAGTGAAGAGAGGGCAGAGATGTTGTTAAATATCCTATAGTGAACAGGACAGCACAACCCCCCTTCAACGAAGAAACATCCAGTCCAAAATGTCAACACTGCTGAGGTCAAGAAACTTTGATTAATTTGGCTCACAGTTGTTAATGTCTCATTGTTTAAAGATACTCATGTGTGCTACCCAATTTTTAGGGATGAGAAAATGGACTCCATCTCTTGATGAAAAGAATTCATAGTTGTTGTTGTTTTGCAATCTCCCATTGCAATAATAATGTAAACTATTTGAGAAGAAAAACAAAAGAAGACAACAACAACACAGCAGCAGCAGCAGAAGCAGAAGTTCCAGGAATAGATTAGGAGGGGATATGAGGGTTAAAGAATACTCATCAGGGCAACAAACCTGGGAAGTTGTCTTTAATATTTTACTTTCACTTAATGAAATTTTATGAACTCATATATGATTATGTATGATATTTTCATAGACTTTAAGAGATGTCTGTCTTTCAAATTGGTTTTATATATATAAATATAATTAATATATAATTATGAATATAATTATAAATGTAAATATATACAGAATTAATTTTGTGAGAGAGATAAAGTGCTAGCATGTGCCAGGGAGGAGTAGAAGGAGAGGGAGAAAAAAATCTTAAGCAGGCTTCGTGCTCAGCACAGAGCCCATCACCAGGCTTGATCTCATGACCATGAGATCATGACCTGAGCCGAAATCAAGAGTTGGACGCTTAAATCACTGAGCCACCCAGGTGCCCTGGATTTTATAAATTTAAAACACTAGCGTAACCCACACCAATAGGACATCAGCCTACATACATATATATATACAGCATTTAAAACTTGGCAAGGAAAATAACTGTAATTGACCAATAAGCCTGTCCATGATAATAACTGAGACTTTTATATAGTTCATTAATGATCTATTCATTATTATATTTGTTTCTCTTCATAAACAAATTATTTCTAAAGGATAAATTAAAATCAAAGTGTCTTACTGAAAGATCAATATGCCTGACTGTATCATAAATAGAGACTTTCCTGAGGGAATTGGTTCATAACATCCATTGTCTTTTGAAGGAATCCTGTATCTTAGTTGTTTTTTAATCCAATTTTTGGGGTTTGGTTTGTTTTAAGAAGAATAAATAGGGAAATAATAAGGAGAATATAGTTATGTCAACTATCTACTACTATTTCAGACACTTCAAGAATAAAATATAAATGTTTGGATTTTTTTAAAATTTACATTTAATTATCTAGTTATATGATGTGAGACACCTGGTAATAATGACTTAATTTCTTGACAATCTGAATGTTTGTAAATATGGGAATTTTTAGTGTGAATTGTGTGAAAAATTATGGTAATTGATAATTATTATTATCATTATCAATGTAAGCAATCTAGAGTCTAGCCTAAAAACAACTAAAATTATTTTTTTAATTACATGAATAAACTATATAAGATTGTTGATAAATTAACCATTTTATGCCTATACAAATTACAATAATATATGATTCAAATTAACATTGCTAGCTATCTGAAACCAAGATAATCTATACAATTTAAATAATGTTTGACAATTATAAATAGATTGCCTTAAAAATTTTCCTTCATATTTGGAGATCCTAAAATAACAACTCTGTGAAATCTTTATCATGCCAAACATATGTGAACATGTTCCGTGCAAATTAAGATTTAAAAAGAAACAAGAAATGTTAGACAGATATGACCAGAAAATTAAAAATTAGAAAGCAGCAGTGGGAAACTTCCCTATGTTTTTAGCTCATAAATTGAACATCACAGAATCATAAGCCTGTATATATGCCTGTAATTCATCAACTGTGTGTGCACGTATGCCATTTTAACAAAGGATAAATTTGCTCATAGGAGTATAAATATTATTTTTCTAGAAGAGATACAAGTTCCTCCTCAGACCATCTTTGACTCCAAATCTTAATAAGAAACAGTGCATAGAAAGGATAGCCTCTGGGGTCACTCAGACAGACCTGACTTTTCATCTTTGCCCTGCTATTTCTTAGCAGTAGTCTACATTCTTATTATTGTTAAGTAAGTTCTTAGAGGCTTAGCTTACCAGTTTGTAAAATGGGATAGTACTACTGCCCTTCATACTGGTTATAGAGGATGAAGGAAATTACTGTGTACAAAGCAAGCTTTACTGTGTTAAGTTATATTTAGTATTGGTTTCATTAATACAATTAGTTTATTTCATTTCTATTATTTTTACAAGGATTATTGTATTAGAAGCCCATATATTTCATGTCCTGAATGACTGTGATTATAAGTTAACCATTGGTTTTTCCCTTTTCTTGGTTCTTGGGAAGCCAGGAGTACCTGAGGAATGGACACATCTCCCATCTGGGTGGGGGAAGTGTTTGCAGAGTGTCAACTTGCTTATGCTCCCTCATCACATCCTCCCTGAAAAATATGGACCCTTAAATCTTTAAGACTCCTGAAGATGGAAGGTCTCATCTTCATGAGTTTCTGTCAGTTCACAAATGTCTTAGTAAATTTCAAGAAAAAGTCAATCTTATCAATAGTCTAGACTCCAGAAACCCATAGACTCAGCTTCCTGGATCCCTAACATCACACTACCCTGTATAGTGATGTGGGAAACAAAGACAAAGGAGGAAATGGTAGGTAAAATTAAATTTCCTTATAACCAACAGCCCATTGACAAATACTTTAGATAGGCAGAGTAAAACATTCCTCCAAGAACTCACTACTTTGCTAGAGAAAAAAAAAAAAAAAAAAAACAAAAAAACCTTAGCTTGACAATCGCTAGGCCTCCGGTATCTTATAAGTCCTCTTTAGCTTACGAAAGTCCTTTTGGAGGTTTCCCTTTTGCCTTTACCTCCTCCCGACTCTATAGTATATAATCAGTCACTCCTCACAACCCCAGTGCAGTTCTTTCTGCTCATGGTCCTATCCTCATATTTTAATAAAATCACTTTTTGCATCAGAAAAAGAAGAAGAAGAAGAAGAAGAAGAAGAAGAAGAAGAAGAAGAAGAAGAAGAAGACGACGACGACGACGACGGAGGAGGAGGAGGAGGAGGAAGAGGAGGAGGAGGAGGGAAGAGGTAGGGGAGGGGGAGGGGGAGGGGAGACAACAACAGCAGCAGCAATAATAACAACAAGAAGAAGGAGAAGGAGAAGGAGAGAAAGAGGAAGAGGAGGAAGTTGTCAATGTATCTCACATTCTAAATAAGTTGTCTACATGGTGCTTTGTCTTAGTTCTTTTCTAGCTCCCAAAATTTCTAAATTCTTACTGAAAGTAGGAAATAAGAAGAGTACTCTGGGCTCCCCCAAGTTCAATTTGCTTAATTATGCTCATTCCTTTTACTTTTCTTATTGCTAATTTTTATCCACTCTAGATCTTACTGGGTTTCCTGTGTACATAATACACACTTTGATTAAGAATCTTAAATATAACACAAGAATTTAGTATCTTCCATTAAATCTTTTAAATGAAGTGTTAAGTTAGGAAGTGGAAAATGGTTTTGGAAAATTTATTTGGATGTTCAAGTGGCCTGAATTCCTGACTGAAACATCATTCTGTATTGTGACCACTTATGTCTGAAAAACAATGTTGCTTCGGCTAGCACTTGGTAAATATTCTGTTTTCCCAATGTTGGAGTAACTTTCAATTTATCTCAGATGTGAGAGATAACCAAAATTATCTTAAATAAAATGTCATGCCCATTAATTCCATCCCTAAGGAAAATGTGATGCATAGCCAATATTCCTTTCATTGATTACTTATAGTGTGTTAAATAGTCACATTGTAAAACTTGAAGGACAGAATTATAGATACTTGCATGCTACAAATAACTCCAAAATAAAATATTTCTGCACAAATCTTCGGTGACTGGCTATGGCAAGAAGGCAATATGAATTGATGGGCTCATTTATCTCCACCTCTTCAGAGACCACTTCATATTTTTCACCGACTACATTAATACATTCTGCATGTTTGACTATGAATAGTCACTGCTATGAGATACCTTTCAACAGCCCAGAACAGTTTAATATTATCAAGGTTACAGCTGTACTTGTTCATAAATAATTCATTTAAAATGCATTTTTTAATTAAAAAAATAGGTCATATGATTCATTTTGAAGTCCTATGGGTCGTTGGAAGATCATCTGGGGATGATTCATTAATACCTTCTCTAGAATCTGCAGTCTGCTATCCCACATTTGTTCATAAATGAACTGAGTAATACGGCCTGTGATTCCCAAGCTTTCATTGCAAAATTCGCAGAGGCACCTTTGACGTGTACCTCCATGGATTTAAAAACAATATGGGTTCATCATATTCCAACACACAGATACCAGCCATGTGGTACCTGGAAACCTTTGCCCATTTGTCAGGCTAAATTGTAGTTCAGATTTGGCAGCGAAGAAAATAGGGCATCATATTTTTATTTGCATATAACATTACCGATAACTGTAAACTGACACAACAAAATAGAAAATAGTTTAGGAGATCTGTGGTTACACATTTCTATCCCTGCACTTGAGGCCCTTGGGGGACAAGATTTTAAAATAGAGTGGTTATTGCAAAGCCTGTTTTCAGCTCTGTTTTGAAAGATCACTGACTGAATAATGGGCAATAACTTGACAGGTGAATATGATTCTCCTAAGTTTTGGCATCTGAGGACACATGTAAACTATCGAGGAATCTATGGATCCCCATAGTCCACTGCAAGGCCAGTGATATTCTAGTGGCCTCAATGGTTAATGCACCTTTGAGAGGACAAGTCACCTGAGCACTTGGTTCACTTGCCAGAGATGCTGAAGCCACGGGTTTGATCCCTATAAAGGCTTCTTGAGAGAGACAGAGACAGAGAGAGAAGCTTAATTCAAGTCCACAGATACACACATAAATTTATTTTGCAAGATAACATGGCTTGGGTAATATGGTTTATACTATCTCACATACATTTTCAAACTCTCCGCCTTCACTGGTTTTTCTATGTCAACATATAAATATCCTACCCCACCAAGAGCTGCTCTCCTTGAAAATTTTAATTATAGGAGTGTCTGGGTGGCTCAGTGAGTTACTCATTTGACTTTGGGCTCAGGTCATGATCCCAAGCCTTATGCCAGGCTCTGTGCTGACAGCTCAGAGTGTGGAGTCTGCTTCAGATTCTGTGTCTCCTTCTCTCTGGGCTGTCGGAGGCCGCGCCGGCTCCGACCGGTACAGGGGTCCCTGAAGGATGGAAGGTGTCAGCGAAAGAGAGTGAGAGAGCCCCGAGATCCTTTCTGATCACCAGGCAGGCATCTCTGTCCTGTCGGTTTTGGTGTCTTTATTTATAGGTCAAGTGTTAACATGCCATCAGGAAATGGAATTTTTACAATGGATAGCGCTTTGTGATAAGGTGTTTTTGGAAAATGTACAGAAACAGGTTTTACAGAAGTCTTCTTGCAGAACTGCCCCAATTATAGTGAGGTTGAGTAACTAAGAAAATAACAAGGTGTTCACGTTATAATAACACTGAGATGAAGTCATAGGTTTGTAGATACTCTTATCCATCCTCATCACAGCTGCCAGGGTAAGGGAAGGTGTTTGTGGAAAGCAGGCCTTAGGGAAGGGGCTGCTCTACACCATCAGTTAGCAAAGGTGTAGGTACTAACTTATCTTCTGCCCTTATCTGTTCCTTCTCTCTAAGTTAGGCTCTTTGTCTCCGGGCAAGACTTGATTTTCCAGTTATATGCTTTATGGCACCAGAGAGCCAGCCATACCTTTAAAGAGTTTAGCTCATTTCCAATACATAGAATAGCCTCTACGAGTGCATTTACCTTTGTGTCTGCTTTTATGATTTCTTGAATAGCTAGGGCATGAGAGACATTTTTGGTTAGTTGATTTACATGTAGAGCTGTATGAATATCCTGGACTAACGCAACGGTGGAAACAGAATTGTACATGTAAGGGTGAATCTTTTATGACTAGGGGTCATTAGCCTGTTCCTAGCTCAAGGGAAAGTATGGAGGGAAACAGGACCTTCTGGAGACACGATGTCTGTTCCCATAATCAAAAGAAGAAGTTCCCACAATAAGTTCCTTCACAAGGTGCAATCATCATACCAGGGCCGGAATAAGGGGACAAGTCACTCCCGATATTGATCAACAAGGTACCTTAGGGGTCAGTGCTCAAGCAGAAATAATTGAGTGGGGGTAGATATCGGTCATCATCTGATTGGCAAGAGACCGTGCAAACTTGCTTTAACCTCATCAGGAGTTTTCTCGACTAGTGGGCTCAGAATGGCTCCCAAAACTGGGCCCCTCCCCTGCTCTCTCTCTCTCTCTCTCTCTAGAAAATAAGTAAACATAAAAAAAAAAATAAAGAAAAGAAAATGTTATTTTTTATTTATTTTTTAGAGAGAGAGAGACAGGGACAGAGGCAGAACACAAGTCGGGGAGGGGCAGAGAGAGAAGAAGACACAGTATCCAAAGCAGGCTCCAGGCTCCAAGCCATCGGCACAGAGCCTGACGCTGGGCTCGAACCCACAAATTGTAAGATCATGACCTACCGAAAGTTGGACACTTAACCGAACTGAGCCACCTAGGAGCCCCAAGAAAAGAAAATTTTAATATTAAAATACAAACTTTCGTTTTATTTCCTTTATGTATACTAACTATATACCTATGGTTATCCCTTCTTTTTAAAACAAGATGGTCTCCACTTCCTTGCTCATGCTTCAGCTTAGAGCAGTCAAACATCCATACTGTATTGTTCCAAAAGCATCATACGCTAAGGTCTATGATTGGTTTCAAAATTCACTTAATACCTGGTGGCATTGTCCCACTGCCCTGGTATTTGACACATAACACATATCTTTTTGTGTGTGTGTGACACCATTGTCTCCTTCTACCTAAATGTCTGTGTTCCCACCACTTTGATTCTTTTCTCTATTCACTATTCTCTCTTTCTCTATTCTATATTCTATTCACTGCCTATCCTAGACAGATATCCATATTCAACTTTCTTCAGAAATAACATAAAGAGATGCTAAATCCTAAATATACATCTCCAAACCATAGACTGTGGTAAGATTTCAATCCATTCATCCAATTGCTTATTGCAGATCTCTATTTAGTTCTGATGCGTCTCAACCTCAATGTTTAAAATAGACAACATCGTCATCTCCTCAATCTATTCTTTCTCCTCTCTAAGTAAATGACATTATCAGTTATGCTTATCCAAACTATAAAGTAGAATTGTATCTAGCTATTGTTTGATTGACCACAGGCTGGTTTCAGCCCTCACTAAATATAGATGTGTTACCTTCTCCTTCCAACAGTCCTGAAAAGTGACAGGAGCTTATGGATGGCTTCTCAAATTAAGATTATGAGAAAATTCCACAAGAAATAAACTAGACAGAGGCAAGAACCAACTTCATTTAATGATGAGATATAGATTGGGCCACTTCTGCTGGGTGGACATAAATCTGAGAGCTAGATATTGAACAAGGGAAGATTTCAACAGGTACCTATGACAAGAGCAGCTAATAAAGGTCTAGCCACAGGGTGAACAGTAAGTAGCAAATGATGTTTCAGTTTCCCAATGGCTTTGACAACTGAAGCAAGACATTTCAAAGAGATCGTTTACCAAGATGTTGTCTATATGGCCCATCACTTCTAACCCTACCTCTAAGGACTATTAAACATGCTCATCCCCTTTTCTCTCTTCCCTCTTGGTTCGTTATGGTATAAAACTAAAACCAGGCAAAAATCTAAACTTC
Organism: Hyaena hyaena; assembly: GCF_003009895.1. Lineage (NCBI taxonomy): Eukaryota > Metazoa > Chordata > Mammalia > Carnivora > Hyaenidae > Hyaena > Hyaena hyaena. The sequence continues at coordinate 578,477 of NW_024080696.1, forward strand.
TTTCTATTATCCTTCACATTTCTTCTTTGATATATGAATACAGAGCTGACTATCTACTAGAATTGGAAAAATGAGAAGAACAGGAGGGAGAGATTCAGATAATATTTCAAAAGTAATTTTCTGCCACATTAGCAACAAGAATCACCTTAATCTCTCTTATCTGTATGCAATTCTTGTTTCCTCCTTTTCTCTGCTGATCGGTGATGATCCACCAACTTCTAGACCCCTCTGTCATCACAAACAATAGCTAGGACCTAGATGGCAGTGTTCACCTTACCCATAATTCTTAATTTTATCCCAGTCAATTTCTTAGTCCACATAAGTAGCTAATCCTAGGAAATTTTCTAATCCAAGACACAACTGCAACTAAGAGAAATAATCCAGCCTAAGGTGTGGTCAGGGACAGCTCCAAGAGGGGAAGGTCCCATGAGGCCCAGAATTCATTCATGTTCTGTTATCGAAATTGGCAACTCTATAATCAGACCAGAGAGTTTTTATCTGTGCTAACAGGTTGCCGAGGTGTTACTTCACCTAATCAGACTGTAGAATGGAAGAGGCAAAGCCTTTGTTGATAAAGCATTTCATAAGGCTAAAAATAGGTAGTATCATCCAATACTAATGTTCACATCCAGGAAGTCTTGTATTACTAAAACTCTTGTGGCTTCTACCTCCACTTAAATTTCTAACTCCAGTATATTTTCTTCACAGGGACATGGGCATTATATTCTGGCAATAGCTGTCTTCCAATCTCCTCTCACAATAGTCACTTACCACCACCTTCCTTGTGTTTGAAATCTTTGATGTCCTTAAATCTCAAATAATATGATGTTGTATCAAAGTCTCCTGTTTCTCAGAATAGGTTGGAGGACATATTTTGTTTTTGTTTTTCAAATATCTGTCAGTTTGCTTATACTTGTCAACAAACTCACCCAGAGAAGAATGGGCTATCATGGAGTATATCAACCAGTGATTTGAAGATAGTTCTGTAATGTTATCCATGAGGTAGACAGAACTGGTCTACCTCATCCCCAAGAAGACTTAATAACTCCGTACATTTATTTTCACTATAACTATGGTTTATATCTATGCTACTTTTCTCTCAAAATGATGCTCAGCAAACTGAGGAAACTATTAGTTACTCTGGGAGAAGTTTAAGTCACATTCCAGTCTGCCACGGGCCAGCTCCTAGAGGATATTGATCAACACCCCAGGCAAGGGAAAACAAATGGGAAACATTTCCTGGTTCTGCTTCACATTATAGAAATTATCTATGCATAATGAAGGGCAGAGGAACTCACCTTTTCTGAACTGTAAAATATACTAGCTGTACAACCTTATCCTCCTCCATAATACGCTGCCCTCTGCCATATCTAAGCCACTGAAAACATGCAAATTCAATTCAAGATTAAGAAAATAAAATAGTAAGGTATGTAGTTGAGTTAAGCAGTACCACCGCTATCTCTGGTGTGTGCCTCACTGATTAAACATTCAGGCATCCTTCTTTCAACCAAAGAATGTGTTGGAACATACTTGTCTTAAAAACATTAGATGGGAAAGGGTGCCTGAGTGGCTCAATTGTTTGTGTCTGACTTCATCTCAGGTCATGATATGGTTCATGGGTTCGGCCCCAAGTTAAGCTCTCTACTGTCAACTAAAGAGCCTGAAGCTTGTTCGGATTCTGTGTGCGTGTCTCTCTCTTTCTGCCCCTCTCCTGCTCATGCTCTGTCTCTCAAAAAATTAATAAACATTAAAAAAATCTTTTTAAATTAGAGGGGAGGGATACCTGGGTGGCTCAGTCAGTTAAGCATCTAACTTCTGCTCAGGTCATGATCTCATAGTTCGTGAGTCTGAGCCCCATGTCAGGCTCTGCTCTGGCAAAGTGGAACCTTCTTGGGATTCTCTGTCTCTCCTTCTCTCTCTATCCCTCCTCTGCTCATGCTCTCTCTCTCTCTCTCTCAAAATAAATAAATAAGCCTTTTAAAAAAATAGAGGAGAAAAATTAACTTTCAGAGATGAGGGCCCCCTAAAGAGGATTTAGTGTGAAGTCTAAGATTATCACTTAAAGAAATCAGGGTATATGTCATCTGTAGCCAAAGAATCCCTTAAATGACAGCTCAGAAAATGACACCAGGATTCACATCTTTTGTTCCACTCTTACAGTCTTACAGTCTTTGTCTAGGCTCTGATTTCTACTGTCTTTGTAATTTCACCTGCTTATCTAAAAGTTTTCTTTTTCCTTCATATTACTTTGTTTGATGACATGTTTAGAAAGTCTGCCCAGGTTGTATTTTTGTGTTTTTCAGTATTGCTTCTTGAATTAGAGCAAATCTGGCTAATGAGCAGGAAGCTCCATCTTCTCTCATTGTTCTAAGAGCAACTGCACATTTATCCAAACAAGAAAAGACTCCACAATAGAGAAATATAGTTAAAATTATTCAAATTACTGTGTTCCCTGAATAGATTTGAGAACTGAATCCTTCAGATTAAGTGGTAGGCCCATGATCACAACATAAAAAAAAAAAAAAATAGAAAAGTTGCAGTTAGTGTCATTCATAGACCACACTGACCCAGGATTTAGAGAATATGCTTGAAATTATGAATAGTGCACAAATCTGTCCACTACATCCCTGGATGATAAAAGCCTTTAATGGGACTCGAGGTTGAAATAAGAAGACAGAAATAAGTATTGTCACATATTAAATCTTGAATTTTAATTAAAACAGATAACTAGCAGAGATACAATCAGAAAGAAAAAGAATATGATTCTAAGTCTGAGAGCTTGACTAATAAAGTCAATATTGGAGTAAAAGCTAAAATGCTTTTAAAACAAAAGAAAAAAAGACCTAATTTATTTAATAAGGAAAACTAAAATCTGAAAACAGCAATACTATCATCAGTAGGGTTTTTTTTTTTTTTAAAGATTTATTTATTTTTGAGACGGAGCTCTCAAGCAGGGAAGGACAGAGAGAGAGGGGGACCCAGGATCTGAAGCAGGCTCCCCACTGACAATAGGGAGCCTGATATGGGTTTCAAACTCACCAACCATGAGATTGTGACCCGAGCCACCAAAGTCCAGTGCTCAACCAACTGAGCCACCCAGTCGCCCCCATCAGCGGGGTTTAGGGAGGCAAAAGTTGGTGGTGTATACTCACTACTTCACACAAGAGAGAACCTCTGCATCCAGGACACAGAATAATCTTATTAAGTTGGAAGATAAACTCTATTATTGAGCAGGGATAACTCATTAGACTTCCATTGACTTGGATGAACTAGCTGTCAGAACTTTCCTCCAACCTGTCCTCTAGACTTGATTATCTAAGATCAACTCTACTGCTCTTGATATCAAAACACCAGTAAAGTGGGTGACGTCATTAGAGGATGGATATAGTCTAGCCTTTTAAATTTCTTCAGAAAAATTGTATGATTCACTGGACATGCAAAAAATGGCTCTGTATGTTATATCAATCTTTGGAACTTAATAAATATGTGAGTGCAACCTACTCTGTGGCACTGAAAATATTGCTTTTCCCAATATACCAAGTTGAACACTAAAGATCTCCAACTGTGGCAACTGTTCTGAAAAGCCTCAATGCCTGACATAATGTAATTTGGGTCACCTTTCTTAGCAAACATGCTAAGCAAACATGCTTCTTTTTTTTAAACAGAAAATCCTTTTTTTAAAGTTTACTTATTTATTTTTGAGAGAGAGAGAGAGAGAGAGCACAGGGGAGAGGTAAAGAGAAAATCTTAAGCAAGCTCTGCACTTTCCTTGTGAAGCCCCACTTGGGGCTGGAAACCATGAACCATGAGATCATGACGTGAGCTAAAATCAAGTCGGTGGCTTAACCGACTGAGCCACCCTGGAGTGTACACCTTTTCAATAACAATGTAGCAGACCTAGATCCAATGGAATTCATTTGAAACAAAATCTTCCAAGTTAGTCAGTAATGGAAAATTAATGAGTGAGTCTATAAAGTAATTAAATAAAGTACCAAAAGAGAAAGAAGAAACCCGTTACAGGAAAGATCATATCTGGAGATTTATATGCGATTCTAAAGTTACTAGCTTCACATTTAAAAGAGAATTCAAGTTTCTGTGAAAGCTATCTAGAAATATTTGAAGGCTCAGCAATTGCTAAGGAGTTTTGATTTGTTCTATGTGAATCTAAAAGGGCAGAACCAGGAGTCATTAGAAAAATAAAAGGGGAATCATTTGTACTTGTTTCAGTGAAGTGGGCTGCCTTCTGGGGAGATGAATTCCCAAGATGTGAGCCAGAGTGAAAGGCCTCCTTTGGAGATGTTTTAAAGAATTCCTCTATTGAATGAAAGTTGGACTACATGACTTCTAAGTGACATTTCAACTTGGAAGTTTCGATGCTTAAAGAACTTAGTGGAAGATCAGTTAAGGAATCTGCATATTATAAATCTTGGTCCAACCCTCTCTCCATTATGCTCTCTTTCCATCATCAGTAGTTGTGATTTTTTTTTAATATGGAGAAGATATTCATTTACCTATTTGCCTGTCATATATTCCTTTGCATAATTGTGTTCTGATTCGAGGCTCATGAAAAAGAAAAGGAAAGGAGTACCTTCAATCAGGATGAAAAAGGAGCACCTTCAATCAGCATCACATTGTTATTACCCACACAAAAACAATCACTTGCATCCCAGATAAGGAAAAGGCCTCCTGAGTATCTTCTCCTTTTCATAGTTCTGTGCAGTACTGTTCCATGGCTGGTAATTGCATGCTTGAAAACTAACTCCCACAAAATATTAGACAGGCAATACTAACTGTTCACTCAAGGATTTTTTTATTAATCCGCCACAAGCAACTCCATTCCCTATATGGCAATTAGGGGATAAGGGGATAATTCATTAATCACACACTCAGGAGAAAATAGCTTATGCGGTCTGTTTTTTTCTCTATCGGACAAAGCAGTGAACACAAAAACATTTCTTGTAAAGTAACCTTCCTCGGGAGAATGAAGAAAATAGGACCTAAACTTAGCATTTTAATTTCTGTAGAATCTTCTTGTATTGGAAACTGTCTTTATGTTATTGTCACTTCATGATACACAAATCTTGAGTTCCCGAATGACAGACTGATAGAGAGGGAACACTAATCATGAAGGTACAGACAATTAAAGAGCAGAAGCCAGGGCTGATTCAAACCAATTAACTGAATCATGCCAGTACTACGTATGCAACACGATCCAGACAGTTGAAAGCAGGAATTAAATAACAGAAATGGTGTATGTGATTTGTGCATTTGTTAAAAAATTATATCAGAATAAACCTATGGTTCTTTTTAATAGTCAAGTGTGACATTTAATTTTTCGATTCCAAATGAAGAAAACATTCATTAGTCTCTAAAGGTTGTATGTATCTTGCCTTATGATTCAGTATCTTTCCACGATTTTTATGTGTAGTTTAGTTTCAATTTCACTGAGTTAATTTATATCATGGTGATGATGACTCTATTATTTTATAATTCAAAAATAATATGTATTTGTTTAAATAGAATTTCCTAAATTCTTTTTGATTTCAGATTGAAAATATCCAATAATTTCTCAAAGTATCATTTTAGTTAACTTGTTTTAAAACATTTATTTTTTTCTGAGAGAGACAGAGACAGAGACAGAGACAGAGACAGAGACAGAGACAGAGACAGAAACACAGCATCTGAGGTAGGCAGCAGAGAGCCCAGTGCTAGAACTCACGAACCATGATATCATGACCTGAGCTAAAGTTCGAGGCATAACCAACTGAGCCATCCAGGTGCCCCTTGGTTAACATTTTTATTTTCATATCCATGTTATCCCTAAAATTTAGAAAAATGCATTACTTGATTTTAACATTCAAAAATTTACATATTAAGTAATTAGTTTTGCTGTTCAGAAGAACACACATACACACACGAGCTCACTGAAAGTGAACAGTAGAACCTCTTAAATGAACAATAAGGAGCCAAGCAAGCTTCAGGGCTACAATGAAATTTATAAAATAGGATTTATAATTGTTCTCTCTACACTATTTTAGATAATCCAAACACTGTTCCTTGGACTGTCTTGTCCTTCTTTTCATATCCCACTTCCAGCTTTGGGAAACAGAAGCCACCTACCTTCAGAGTATTTAGTCTCAAGGATGCTCTTAATTACAAGTGTAAACTTCTGGATCCGCAGCCCCCAGTCTGTGTTCTGACACCACTGCAGGCCAGCATGGACCATTGCTGGACACAGTTTTGAGCTTTATTCCTCCTATCCCCAACTTCAGTACCCCCACCCCCACCACCACTCCCAGTATTGGAGATCACCACCAAAGGCACGCACAATCTTGTTAATGTTTGGGTGTAGAGCAGGGAGGTAACTAGACTGAAATGATAAATGTGATCGCGAATTGCACACTTTATCCTGCAGGCTTCAAGGATCTATTGGAGGTTTTAAAGCAGATGAGTTAATGATAAAAGTGGTATTTCAGAAGCATAAATTCTCAGTGGAGTGCAAGAGGGATTGGCTATGAAGGTGAGAGTGTATATAGGCAGAGATACTAGCACACAAATAACCAGTGCTGTGTGGAAAAGATACAGAAAGATTATGTCCTCTGCCCTGAAGTAGCTTATAATCATACTTGGAAGGTTAGAACAAAGGCATGTGAAATCATTCCTTCTGTTCTCCGGAATTACCTGGATGCTGTCGTTATGAAATAGCGGTTCATTTCACCACGTAACAAAAATGAGAGCAATATACACAAACGTTAATGTTCCGGAGTATATGGATAAGAATAAGCGACGTCATTGTTAAGTCAGTAAATGTAAAACACCAAGGAAAGTTACCTTACTGAATTTTGGATCTTTATTGTAGATACCAAATATAATGCAAAAGAAACAAAAACAAAGAACAAAAGACAGTAAAGCCTTGGAAAAATACCTGAGCTCCGTTATGGAATGTCATCCCTCTTACAAACGCAGGCATTTGGTGATTTCCTTCTGCATGTATTTGTTTAGGAGAAAGAAACAGGAAGCAGTTAGAGTTGAAGGTTACAAAAACAAGGCAAGGGGCAGATACACAGAAGTGCCCATGTTGGATGGTGCTTCTGCTGACAATGTTGTTGTCAGAATGTAAAGGGATAACAGAAAATCAGCATGAGAACAGCAGTCTTGTCCACAATGCCTTTCTAGAAGAATAGCCTCGGTCTGTGAATAAATGCTCTTTGTGTTTCTGGCTCCACTTTGCCTTGTCTGCTACCTAATTCAGCCCACATTTTACCTGCTGGCTGCCACCTTTTATATACAGGCAAGGACTATACCTTGGCAATGCTCAGCTATGTAGCATTACCTCAGGCACCATTACACTGTCAGTTTAGCTGGTTAAAACAAAACGCTCGAGGCACAGAGGGGCAGGCCATTTGGCTTTGTACGGGAAACCTCTCCCCTGCAAGGCTCAAAGCTCTTCTTCACACACCCATCCCTCAGAGACAGTGTAGTTATGCTGACACCCCGTCTGTAGAACCTACTGTGACAGGGGGGTCATTTTAGGTATGTCATTCTGTGGGAAGCTCACATTATTTTCCCACTAGTCAAGTCGTTTGGTGGTTGGTTTGTCTTTGTTTATAATGCTTAGCTGTAGCCCATGCCCTCCAATTGAACAGCTACTTAAATAATCTATTAGAACGTACCTGCTTTACATGTAGAAGAGGGCACTGAAAACTTCTGTAGCAGGTATGGAATCACACGTGGTCCTGACCTTGGTTGGGATCCAGTATTTGCAGAAAAGGTCAAAAAGTGACATTCTCTTTAATGTTCATTTATTTTTGAGAGTGAGATCTAGAGCATGTGCACCGAGGGGCAGAGAGAGAGATATATACAGGATTCGAAGCAGGCTCCAGACTCCGAGCTGTCAGCACAGAACCTGACGTGGGTCTGGAATTCAAGAACCATGGGATCATGGCCCGAGCCAGATTCAGTCGCTTAACTGACTGAGCCACCCAGGTGCCCCAAAAGATGATATTCTTAATGGTACTCTTCAGGTGGCCAACAAACCTATGTAAGTATTGCCCTATTTCTCAGCGCCCTAAAGAATAAAAAAGATTTGCTGCTAACACGCTTTATAGACCCTTAGTTTGGTTGAAAACTTCGTGTTATATTGACCTCTTGCCCTGACTTGTACACTGTCCCACTGGATTGTGTCTTCTTGTCTACTCTGAAATATTAACAGTTGGCACCAATGTTGTTTGCTGACAAGGAGGCATGTGGCATAACTATTGTTCTATGAGAAGTCAATGAGAAATTTTAATTCTTTACATGACATATTTATATACTATATTTTGGAACAGACCATTGTTATAAACATATTAATCGTGTTCATAAGCTAATTATAAAATTAGAAGCTCATAGAATTATACCGATTTTATTGAAGAAAAACAGAGTTTCAGGTGTATTTGAGCTTAACTATGGTGGCAGTCGAAGGCACGCAAATAAGAGTCTGCTATTTTAAACCAGATTTCATTGAATAAACAGTACCTAATCTTAGAACAAAGCTAATAATCCTAGTGGATAAAAATGTAAAATATCCGGAGATAAATTGGGCTATAAATTGTTATTCATTTTTGTAATCACAGAACACTGAATACAGACTATCAGGCACATTGTAATACCTTAATATGGAAAACTATGTAGCGTAAAAATATTGGAATATGTAACAACTATTTTTTAAATGTACAGTTGAGGGGCACCTGGGTGGCTCAGTTGGTTGAGCATCCGACATTAGCTCAGGTAATTATCTCAAGGTTTGTGAGTTTCAGCCCAACATGGGTTCACTGCTGTCAGCATGGAGCCCACTTCAGATCCTCTCTCTCTGTCCCTCCTCCCTCTCTCAAATAAATAAAACACTTAAAAAATAATAAATGCACAGGTGAATTTGAAAAACATGTTAGGAAATCCACAGGGGCCAAGAACTACAATAAGACTCTGGAAGAGGTAGAAAAAGGATTGTTAACATCAGTAACTTAGAATTAGAGTTGTTATCACAGAAGCAGACAAAGGGCTGATGCCTTGGGCAAGCAGCATAAATTAGATCTAAGATCCACAAAAATGCTAAGGGTAACTGAGAGTTACTTCTGCAGAATCTTGTAGACTAGTGAAGGGGAAAAAACTGGCCTGCAGCAGAAGGAAATTTGTCTCTCTTGGATTTGTCCTGCTATTTATTCAGACCTACCCTCAGACCTGCTCTCATTCAGGACTTTATTGGTGAAATACCTTTGTGGTTAGACTAAGAGTGGCAAGAGAGAAAACTTTGGAGAAGCTCTTAATTTGTTTTTGCCCCATGTCCAAATTCATTTATTCATCAACTTTCAACTGCTATTAATGCATTTTTTTCAGGTTCAGGTTTATGAAATAAAAAAATGCATGAACAATCTACCTTGAGCAAGTCAACAGACACAGTCACCATGTTATCATGTAACTTTAGTTTAACAGAACATTCATACAGAGACTTTTTCTTTTTTTTTATGTCTTTATATTATTTTGACAGACAGAGAGCGGGTGGAGGAGGGGCAGAGAGAGAGGGAGACACAAAATCTGAAGCAGGCTCCAGCCTCTGAGCTGTTAGCACAGAATCTGATGCAGGGCTTGAACCCACAGACGGCATGCAAAGACTTTAAAATAAGACCAGTCAGCTTTGACAAAAGTTCAAGAGTATTTTAAAATTTAAAAACACAGTCTTTGAAATTAAACACTCAGCAGGTAAATCAAAGAGCAGATTAGACACAGTTGAAGATTTAGTAAACACTAAAGAATTCATCCAGAAAACACAAAGAGATAAAAATGGGAATCTGTAAAAGGTAGATTATAAATCATAGAAAATAGAATGACAAATTCCAATAAAATTCTACCAGAAATTCCAAAAGAAGCAAATAGAAAATAGGGAAGAATGGGGCACCTGGGTGACTAAGTCGGTTGAGCGTCCAACTTTGGCTCAGGTCGTGATCTCATGGTTCCTGGGGTTGAGTCCCATGTCAGTCTGTGTGCTGACAGTTCAGAGTTGGAGTCTGTGTCGGATTCTGTGTCTCCCTCCCTCTTTGCTGCTCCCCAGCTCATGCTCGCTCCCACTCTTACTCTCAAAAATAAACATTAAAAAAAAGAATATAGGGAAGAGGTAATATTTATAGAGTTATATCTCAGAATTGATGAGATACCTGACTTCAGGACGACTGAGCCCCAATCAAAGTAGAGACAATTGGACACACAATAATGACACTGGAAGACACTAAAAACAAAACAAAACAAAAAATGTAAATTCAACATGCAAGCAAGAAAATATGGATTATCTATAGGAGAAGACAACTAAATGGGTAGCAAATCTTTTACTAGAACCATTAAAAGCCAGAGACAATAGAACAATATATTCAAATGATATATATGCAAAGACTTAAAGCAGGTATGGGAGTTAGCCATATGAATTTCAGAGGGAAGTGTTGGGAGAACATTGCTGGCCAAGGTAATGGGGCTACAAAGTCTATCAGATAAGGATATGGCTTGTTTGCTCATGGAAAGGACCAGGATAGCCAAAGGAGAGGGAAAAGAGAACAGAAGCAGCTGAAATCAAAGAAGAAACAGCATTAAGCTGTGTGGAGCCCTATAGGCTAAGTAGGAACTTTCTGTTCCCTTCTAGTGAAGTGTGAGTCATTGCAAAGTTTTACGCAGAGAAGTGACATGATTTGAGTCACCCTTTAAATGGACTACAATGAGAGTTTTGAAAACAGTCTGTTAGAAAGCAAGGGGACTGGGGCACCTGGGTGGCTAGGTGGGTTACGTGTCCAACACTTGGTTTCGGTTCAGGTCATGATCTCACAGTTCATAAGTGGGAACCACGCATGGAACTCTGACCTGACAGCTCAGAGCCTGCTTAGGATTCTCTCTCTCTCCCTCTCTCAAAATAAATACACCTAAAAAGAAAAAAGAGTACAATTAGAGAGACCAGCTAAGAGGCTGTTGGATTTGTCCTGCTATTTAACCCTAACCCTAACCCCAGGCTTGGACTTTGGTATTGGAAGTGGTAAAAAGCATTCTGATTCTGGGGCCATTTTGAAGACGGAGTCAACAGGATTTCCTGATTGATTAGATGCAGAGTGTGACAAAAAGAGAGGAATCAAGAATGATTCAATGATTTGGGGATTGAGAAGTTTAAAATATAAAATTGGCTTCAAGTGTGATGAAGAGGCTGTAAGTGAAGCTCATTCGGAGAGAGAGTACTAGTTTGGTTTTAAACATGTTATGTTTGATAAAATAAAGCTTATATGTAGAATGAGGTCGCTAGAAATAAGATGTCTCACCAGCTTTTTCTATCACTTAACCCTGACCTCACCTTTAAAATGAACCCCTACTTCATGAAATGGGGTTCCTGGGTGGCTCAGTCGATTAAGCATCTGACTTCAGCTCAGGTCATGATCTCACTGTTCGTGGGTTCGAGCCCCACATCAGGTTCTGTGCTGAGGGCTAGCTCAGAGCCTGGAACCTGTTTCGGATTGTGTTTCCCTCTCTCTCTCTGACCCCCCCTGCTCATGCTGTCTCTATCTCTCTCTCAAAAAATAAATAAAAAACATTAAAATATTGTAAACATGTTATGTTTGATAAGATAAAGCTTATATGTAGAATGACGTCGCTAGAAATAAGAAGTCTCACCAGCTTTTGTAACACTTAACCCTGACCTCACCTTTAAAATGAACCCCCGCTTCATGAAACTCTTTTTGTAATGTTTATTTTTGAGAGAGAGAGAGACAGAGACAGAGACAGAGCATGAACTGGGAAAGGGCAGAAAGAGAGGGAGACACAGAATCTGAAGCAAGCTCCAGGCTCTGAGCTGTCAACACACAGCCTGATGTGGGGCTAGAACTCATGAACCCTGAGACCATGACCTGAAGCAAAGTCAGACACTCAACCGACTCAGCCACCCAGGCACCCTTGAAACTCTTTTCAGTTACATTGTCTTATATTTCTGTTTTCTGATACAACTGATGAAAAATTGACTCATATAATACAAACTCTTCCCTCCTGCCTGGGTCTCGAATGCCAGAATCTCCTAAAGTATGTATTTTGGCATAAATAAATTTTCAGAACTAAAAAGAAGTCACTAGATTTAGTTAGCAGTATGCTACATGCATTTATCTTAACCAGATTTCAAATAATGAAAATAATATATGCTACTTTAATGGCACTTTCATAAATAGTAAATGACCTGAAGTTTCCTATGTTTAATTCACATGCTATGATCTAGTACCATAAGAACGATTAGGGACAAATCTTATGTCTTTGGGATGGTTGCTTTACTTTGTTTTGTTTCTTTCCAGGGCTGAAAGTCAACAATGGCACATCCTGGCACAGTCTAGGAATGCTATCTGATCCCATTCCCCTAAAAAGAGAATAGGCTAATGTACACAAGACTGTGTACATTAAATTATAATGAAATGTGTACATTAAAATTATCATGAACTGACAATGAGAAATTTTCATAACATGAAACTTTGGGTGTTTGGGGGAAAACGGATGCGAAGATGCGGAATCTATCAATGAACTTTCCAATGACACGAAACAGGGCATGCTTAATGCTGAAGGACGCATAGGTTCTCCCAAGAAATAAAGTAAAACTTTTTATCTTCTTCTCAAAATTTCACCTGTGAATTCAAACACACCTTTTGAGTCTCATCTTCCTGTTCCCTGTGTGTGTGGCCACTTACGATGGGGAAAGACAGTGCCCTGAAACACCACAGTTACACAAAGCAAGTGCAGCTCGGCTTGCACACCCACTCACGCGGTGCCCCTTGTAGGTGTCGTGCTCGATAACACACTTGCTTTCCAAAACTCACAATAAGTCAGAGCGAAAGAAATGAAAGCCATACTTTTTAGAACTATGTTTATATTGAAATTTAAACACCCCGGTGAAAGGGATTTACATAAAAGAATATGACCTACATGATATAATGTACATGAGTGAAAATTGCTTCTCAGTTCTTCATAAAATTTTAGCTTGACTGGCAGGTACAACGTAAAAACAATCTGCATGTTCTGCTTTCATTTACATTTTCACTCTCCCATGTCACATTGGATTATAAATTTTTTTTAGTGTTTTATCACAGCAATAATCACTTCAAAACATATTAGTGCTGTGTCCTTATGTGACATAAACAAACATGTGCCAGAACACTGAATTCTTGCTTTAACCCTTGGTCTAACATGGCTTAACGTAATGGTATCTTTCCTCATTAATGTGAAAAATGTAAAATACTGGTTTTGCACACCACACACATACACACACATACACCCCACATCATACCACATAATGACAGCTATTCACATAGATAAAGTAAAAAATCAGAGCTCAAGGAATATTTAAAGTTATCTACATGCAGGTAGACAATAATTAAAGCAATGAGGGAAATGAAATCATCTGTAGGGAACAGATAGAAGCAGTGCTAAAAGCCAACGTAGGAACCGAAAGTATTAACAATATTTAAAGAGCAAGTAGATTGTAGAGTATCAACATTTGCAGTGGGAGTAGGTAAAACAATAGGAAAATGTTACAGAAACACGTGGAAAACCTGGAGAGAATATTGCCATGGAAGTCAAATGAACAGATAGTTTTTAGAAGAAAAACAGCACTATCCATTGTAGCAAAGATATCCAGCAACGTTAAAGACCAAAAAAGGACTATAAACTTTCATTTCCATGAATTGAAACCTGGGGAATTCAGGCCAGACTCCTGCTGCAAAGAACTGAAAAATAAAATAAAATAAAAAGTTGAACTAAATGAAACAAAATGAACTCATCGGAAATTTGACAGTATGGTGAAGATACAGAGGGTAAATAGTTAATTTTATTCAGTAGTTTTGCTTACTTTCAGTGAACTGTGAACAAATAGATACAAATGACCAGATTATTTTTATAGAAAAATTACTATTTTCTGAAGAAGCATAAGAGAATTTGGGGATCATTGAGGAAAACTTACACTGATAATTTGCCATGAACATTCTGAAATACTGTCACATTTCAGTGAACTTCTTAGGTATTTTCCATTCTTTGTTTCTCTAAAGATTACTGTGGGTAGCCTACCTCTCACACATTACGGCTGGTTTAAGAAACTCGTTTTAAATCTAAAAATTTGAAAGAAGAAGCTTCAGGAAAAAAAAAAAAAACCTCAGGGAAAGAAAAATCCTATTGTTTATTATCAGTGATGGTTGTAGACAGCATCAACTCTTGAGATTGTTTCCATACATTTTGCCCCTCTTTGTTGTTTGTCTGTATCAGAAGAATTACCTTTCCAAGGTGACTATTTTAAAAGAGTGAATGCAAGAACCAAAATAGAACATGCGCAGAAAGGTGAGCTTTCAGTGTAACATAGCGAAAAAGCTCCAAATCTGGATTAACATAAAGGTGTTATTGTCCCACTGGATTTTTGACCATGAGATTTGGTCTTTTTAAAGAATGTTATTTTGTTACCTTAAGTAATGTTTTTCCAGATGCCTTAATGTTACTCCAATTTAGTTCGTTTTACAACAAATGGAATTATTAGCTTAGGAGCAATGAATTTTAATATTCTTAAAATGTAGCATTATTTAGAAGAACAAGTTGGTTGTGATGCCATAATTCCCCTCCAATAGCTGGTGCTAATGTATGTAAAACATGAAATTATATAAGAAACAAATTACATGAATGCAGAAAGAAATCAGTTTAACATTTAATAAAAAACAAACCCTACTTTTGGGAGGGTAGGCAAAGATTTGAGGCAGTACAGATATTTATCTAAGTGTTAATAATATCAAATATTAATAATAGGATGTAAAAAGCAGAGGGGGAAAGATGTCTATAAAACCTCACTGATTATTCAGAAACATTTTAACTGGTGGAATTAATTTACAGTTTTATATGCATAGTATAAAATGGTATACTATTAAACGAATAGATAAGGACTTCTCAACACATGCCTTTATTTTACTCCAATTCATCTCTAACTATGGCTTTAATTACTGTTTCATCCAACACCTCTTAAGCCTACATTTCCATCCTCCACCTCTCCCTTGGCTATTTTACACTTCCACTTGCCTGTCTCATCTAATGCCAAACTCCTGATCCTTCTGCATAAACAGAGTTTTCTTGAGGCTTCCGTTTCCATGAATGGCACAACCATTTAGCATAGTTTAGCAAGATAGGTAGAAGTCTGGGGTCATCTCTGACAACCATCTTCCCTTTTCTATTATTATAAGATATTAAAATTATATGCATCTTATTTCAAAAGCTATTAATGTTCTGCATTTTGTTTTGGATATACCCAAATAATCATTAATAAAACTCTATTTCAAGAGTTTCTTTGCTCACTGCCAAGCCTACACTTTAACATCCTTAATCTCTCTCTCTGTCTCCAACTCTTCCTTCCTCCTTCCTTCCTTCTTTCTCTCCATTTTCTTTTTTCCCCTCTCTCTTTCTTTTCTTTTTAATCTTGGTGGTGGCTGGAATCTTTTTAGTTGTTCCTTTTTTCTGGATGGCTTATGGATTTATTCATTAATTTATACATTCATTCAATACGTATGTATTATGCACCTACTTTGTAAATTGCATTATGCTGGGGAAGTCATGTCTCAACATAAATTACAACAATTCCCCAACATAATTAATTTTCAGCAATTGTTTGAGGCCTTATTTTAAAATGATGATTGGACTGCCTTTCCAACAATGTGGATTCCATTCATTAGCCAACTATAACAATAACAATTATGTGACCAATCCTGTACTGGGACTAGAATACAAAGATGAGTACAATACAATTCATACATACACTATAGTACAGAGACACAAAACAATTAAAAATAAAGAAACTTGGATGCTAACTATACTGTGATAAAATGGGCAATGCAAATCTCTCATATATTCCCTGGAGAGTGAGTGTCTGGAAACACTTCATGGTAAAAAATGTTTTTCTCCTAAGGGCTTGCATAGTTATTTAGAAGATTTTTCCCTCTCTGGAATACAATTATAATACTCTTCTTTTCACAACTAACTGAGCATTCTATTTTTAACCTAGTAATTTAGTATAGGTATATAGTGTTGTTGGAAGTCTCGCTTACATTACCTGGTGAGTCAGTTGAAGGAAAGGTCCTTACCTGGTCACTCTAAGTGGTATGGTGGGTGAGAAAATGGTTACTAAATTTAACCTGTTGTAAACTTTTTCTATGACCTTTACTACCATTAGTAGTAGTTCTATTAGTAATAGTAATATCATTATTATTATTATCGAGAATTGGAATTACCCAGGGATAGAATTTAATTTTTTTTCTCCTGAGCCACTATATAAATCAGGGAAATAGCTGTCTAGTTATCATCATGATCAGAAATACAGAAGTCATGTTGGGTTATGGAAAGCAAACCAAGAAAGCAAGCTAAAAAAGAAAAAAAAACATTGTAAGAAGGTCTGGATATTAAGCCAATGTTGGACCCATATGAGAATACATACAAGTTGTGTAACCCAAGATTAGGAAACTCAAGACCTGTATTGGGAAGGGCAAGGAAATCACTCTAGATCAGAATAATCAATTCAAAAGAAAAGCACCACTGTTCACAAAATAGAGGAAACATCTCAGTGATTTGTTCCCTAACTTTAAAACGGAGGCTCATCACTGTGGAAGGAAAGCTATTTGTCTTCCCATTAGGTCTCAACAGATCTTCTCTTGAAACCAAATCAGGTACTTTTGCTAGTCACATAACTTCATAAAGTAGCTTGATATAATCTATACAAATTTCCAATTTTTAAACGTATAAACAATAAAAGTTATATATGACAGATCTAGCAGATCTAGATATTTGTCTTTAAGTTAGTAATTCAGCATTTTGATTATTCATCATTAGTGTTGATATTCATGAGTGGTTACATTGAGGAGCAAAATTAAAAATCAACCTATTCCCTTATTTTACTAAAGTTATGACTTAGATTCAGACAGGTAAAGTTCTAGGTGGGGCTCACACATGTAGCTAGTGTTAAGACCAGGATAGAGGCACCTGGGTTGCTCAGTTAAGTCTCCAACTTTTGGTTTAGGCTCAGGTCATGATCTCGCGGTTCATGTGTTCAAGCCTCACACCGGGGTCCTTGCTGATAGCGTGGAGTCTGCTTGGGATTCTCACTCTCCTTCCCTCTCTGCCCCTCACCTGCTCATACTCTCTCTGTCCCTCTCAAAATAAATAAACTTAAAAAAAGGATTAAAACCTCAATATTATAACTTCTAGTACGGTATGTTTTCTTAATATATTTATCACTTTACATATGAGTATCTTCAGTGTTTGTGAACACAAATATGCTACCTACAGCAATATATGAATAACCATGCTAAAAAGTAACTACAGCAATGATTAAAATTATTTTCAATTAATCTATGTTAAAAAAAATAAATGTGTCATTTCATACTTGCACATGCCACAAACCCTAGTGGGAAATACACATGCAAAACTGTAAGCTTTCATTCAGTGACCTTTTGAGAAATTATAATTTTGCTTCAATCCATCCTAAACACTGCTTCAAACTATATATCTGTTTCTACAGTGAAACACCTCCCTGAGAAATGCCCTAAAATAGTAAAAGTAAATAATTTTTCCATGATACAAATTAAAAAAAGAAAAAGAAGATGAGATGATGAAGAAGAAAGATGTTAGGCTTCAATCTGTCAAAGGAAAGCATTGTGTTCTTCAATTACTCTGAGTTGGAAGAGAAGAAATGAATTAAGTACAGCGGCATTACAGAGGAACCTCATCTCTTACCTCGTTGTCATCTGGCACCTTCATAAGATGTGACCCCCTCAGCTGCCAGCGGCTCCCGTGAAGGCAGACAAGGAGGGCAAAAAGATCAGCACCTCAGTGCTCCTCCCTGACAGGTGAATGTAAGTGGCACTTCTAATGCTGTTACTTATTTATTAAGTATTCCAAAGTTAGAATTTAATCAGAATATTTTTGTCACGTTATCCATCACTAACTTAGAAGAGATGGAATTTTCTTAAACAGCTGCACGGTGTAGCGCCTTAGGCAGGCTCTTAGTCTTTTCGGTTTGTCACAATGGACTAGTTCCATTTTAATGGTTTAGTTAATTGTGTGACAAGCTATGAAAAATGGAGTGACCCAATGCCTAGTCCAAGGAATACACCAAGGTCTAGCATCGAAGTTACTGAGAACAGTTCTCGTTTGCAAATGAAAAAAGAAAAGAAAAGAAAAATTCCTGCTTTCCCCTTTTTGCTTTATAAATTTCAGGTTTCATTTGTTAAGCCAGAATCAGGTTAGAGAATAGCAGTTCATTTATATAGAGACAAGATGAACATAAAAAAGTCACATTAGCAGTTTAAATGATCAAGTTAAATAAGACACAATTTAGGTGAAAAGATAATTAAGTGTTGAAAATGTAATGATCCATTTGACAGTGGGAGAATAATAGATGCAGAGAATTCCAAATACAACCTCCCCACCTAGAAATCACACTTAGCATTCCTTATAAGAGAATATTTGCATCTGATAGTACTGTGTTAGCTTAAGACTCAACCTATCACTTAATTAAGATATACTAACATTCTATAAAATATATGCCTTATGATCACAGTAGAGTCAGACACAAGGATTTTTTATAAAAAATCATGCATCATAGAAACATCTTTACTCTGCTTTGATTTTGCATAAGCATTTTATTGCTACAAACTTAATCTGTCTTGTCAATTCATTTTTCGAAAGCATTTAAATTTTTCACTACATCTTGGCAGAGAAGTGACAAACAAAAAGAAATGACGCTAGAAATAATTCAAAACCCAATTAATAACATCTTCACATTCAAATCAAAATATCAATTTAATATATGTGGCATTTTGAAAATAAGATGTTCTATAGAGTCAAGAGATCTAGATTCAAATAATTGAAGCAGCTTGTGGAATCTCCGTGAGCTGTGGTTTCTGTATCTGTCAAGTTGGACAAATATTACTTACCTTACATGGTTATTGTGAAGGGAAAATGTTAATTTATGTAAAAACAACAATAGAGGTCTATATTAATAAGGCTATATGTTATACTGGCCAAGATCAGGAAGTTAAACAGACTGAAGGCAACCTCTCTGGCATATCAAAGGAGAGCACCAGGCAACAAGCATCACAAATACTGTACTGGAATTCATTCTAGGTCAGAATCTAAACTATGGAGTGACCATCTAATGATTCATTGAAAATACTATTGCACCATTCAGGGGGAAAAATACACACACACACACACACACACACACACACACACACACACATATCATCCCTCCTACAGAAACCTCAAACTATTACATAGTTTAAATAAAAACAAATTATGAGATACCCTATTGAACTGGCAGGTAAATGGATTGGGCAAAGTATCACACTTTTTATTTCTCAATTTTTATAATGTTTAGACAGTCTATGCTCCCAGAACTTTATCACCATGCTCTAAAGACTTTTAAGTGGTATAGATGTGCATTGAAATTCAATGCTGAAATATAGACAGTGATCTGGTCACAAAAAAACAAATCCATAGCAACTCTATGACAGCTAACACATCATCAGTTTACAGTGTACGTTACGCTTACATATTGTAGTGTTGTCTAAAGGGCCAGAAAAAAAAGAGCCTGGAGAAGAGACATAGATACTAATATTCTATAACCAAATGATTCATATGAAAAGGAGAGTGGGTGATGATATCCATGTATAGTTTCCTTTTTTTATAACTAGAGCATTTTTTCAATTTATCAAATTGCATACACAAAATTTTTCTCTTAAAGAAAGCATAAAAATCACTAAAAGACAGGGTTTTCATTGTTTCACTTTAAGCAATGTGATTAGACTAAAATATATTTGATGCTATATTGCAAAATGAATATTCTCTAAAAAACAGATGTATGTCATTAATTTCATTTTTACACTCTATATGGTACATTTAGAATGAATTTAGCTGAATATGCATAATATATTAATTCATTAGAATATCCACATCTGCATGCAGTGCCATCCTGAGTGTCTACAAAGTCTCCAGCTCCACTATTAAAACTATGTTGAAACTTAACTCATTAATTAATTACTCTTAATATTTAAGCATTCTACCTTTAATCTATTTACAGCTGACTTCTCTTCCAAATTAATTCAAATGACCAAATGTGGTCCATACTTATCATCAATCAATCAACATACTGTATATCCAGAACCTTCCAGATGTGCTTGTTTATGCCTCATTTATACCTACTGACCAGGAATCATGTGTTTATGTACCAACTGGAGCATTAGTAGATAATTATTAATGATACCTCTGATTACTACTGCTCAAGCCCTGATATCTACTGAGGATTCCAGTCACCTTTAATGGTAAATTCATAAAATTTAGAGAGAGAAGCTTCTCTGCAGAGGCTTTGGCATTTTAAATTTGTTTATTTTTTAGGTGAAACCATTAAGCCATTGAAGAAAACATTTCTTTTAGAATTTATTTCTGGGGACCATATCTAAACTGTTCCCATGTGCTACATGAGTGATCTGCGTTCATCCCTTTAATGAGAGATCAGGATAAGTAACATCCAAGACCTTCCTCATTTAAAATATTTGACACTCAGCCTGGGAATAACCATTGAGGATCAGTGGTTCAGAGACTCTTCCCCAAACTCTAAAAACTGACATTCTTGCTTCATCTCTCCCCTCTTCCCTAGTCTTTGTTATTACAAACAAACAAATAAACAACCATTGTTATTACAAACATAAAACACCTAGAGATATTTTTTCACTTGATAGCCCAGATGACAGGATGAATTGTTATAAGGGAAAGGCTGTAAGAGAAAAAGGGAAGAAATTGCAGTAGGCCATGTCTTTCTTCTCCCTCAGTGATACAGCATCAAAGGAAGAAGTGGTAAAGGACACTGCCTACATCGTTATTTCAGCCTTATATTTGAGTTTGCTTCATTATGCCCGCACATAATGTCCCAAATTCTCAACCTCACAAAACAATGTTTCACACACACACACACACACACACACACACACACACACACACAAAATTAAAACAAAAATAATTAGAACTTCTGGAACTTGAAACTTGCTAGTGTATGAAATCATCTATGAAAATTGTGGGGGGGGTAGCCATTTTGGCACAGAACATAAATTCGAGTTTTCTTTGTGATGATGGGGAAAAAATCAGAAAATTATCAACAAGGTGGAAGTATAAGGAAACTGTGAGCATCATATCTCGCAACTACCCATTTTCCATATTACTGCATGCCCTCCTAAATATTTGTAAGTCCTCCATCCTCAACCTTGAGCCCCTTCTCCATACACATTTACTTACTTGATTTGCATATATAAAATTCCTCTCCTTTTCTCCTTCTCCCTCCTTTCCACTCCTCTCTTCCTTACCTCTCCCTCTCTCTGTCTTTTCAACCTCTCTCTTCAAAACTACTTAGAAGTGATTCATGTGTGGTACCTAACTCTTCTTAACTCACATCCATGGATGGATGACCTCATCCT